>NW_028230436.1:34105065-34462779 GCF_043228905.1 Azolla caroliniana | reverse complement strand
TTTGGTGGCAGATCGGTCATAATGTGGTAACTCTCATTGGCGAATGGCTAGGTAAACGTGGTTGCCCAATAGGTTGCCCACTTTGCTCTTCACCTATTGACTCTGAGACACTGTATGTGGGATTGCCCTGAAGCTCAAAAGGTATGGGATAGAGTGACTCGCCTCCTTGCGGCATGTGAAGTGGAAGGAACAACATCGTGGAGCATTGCGGCTTGGATCAATCACTCGATTGACAGTTTGACGGACGCCTTCAATGCGGACAGTTGGTGCTATGAATGCACAAGATGCAAAATCGTCAAGACCCGTTTTGAGAGAGGCTTGCAGTCCGCATCCCCTAGGTTCCAGAAAATTTGGATGTTGATCGCAGACGTCACCCTATGGTATGTATGGAAAGCACGTTACCTAAAGGTCTTCAAAGATCTGGTACGCCCCCCGAAGGAAGTGATCATGGATATATGGTTCGCGATTATCAATTACCTACGACGGCAATTGGACGAGGTTTGCAGCCACTCCAATGACGTGGTCACTGCCCGTTTCCGCTTTTGATAGAAATGGCGGAACACGCCAATGGTGAAGCAAGGAGGAAGTGGCTCAAGGTGGGACTACCAACCCCCACACTGGTTGTTTCCTACTAACCTCCCACCCTCCCTTCGTTGTAGGCCCTAGGAGTCGGCTCGTATGGACCAACACTAAAGGGCGCCGCTTTTAGGTATAGGTATCTACTTACATTAAGTAGTCAGTTCGAAAGGCTATGTACGTAGTCTCATTTTCTTGAACTTGGTCGGAGGGTGATTCCTCGATTTATGCATAAGCCTCCTTGTATAGTGTCTTTGTAATAATCCGTCCTAACTAATGGGAAAGTAGGTTCAATTGAAAAAAAAAAACTCATATTATCAACCCTTAATATAAAACATGTGCACTTGGGGCATTCCATATCATCGGTGTATTCCATATAATATTAAATGCAATCATATATAGAACATACATCAATATATTCATAATTATATTCAACATCAAAAAGAGATTTTCCCTATGACTATGGTATTACAATTCATGTAATGCATCAACACTTCAATCAAAAGTATTTGTTGTAAACTCACAACAATTACTCTGCATGTACACAAACCATAACAACCTTTCATATGCTTGCACTTATGCATGCAATAAAACATTGTACATGAATTGTTCATACCCAAAATAGAGCAATAATGTTGATGGCAACACTAAGATAACAAGTCATTGCAAAATGGGACATTTCCGATTTAGGAAATTAGGTATGTGGTGTCATACTCCTCGCCTAGGGCTACTCATGTCTCTACTTTCATGAAACCATTCTTTATGCGTTAGCATGAGGTTAGATCCACTAGAGTCGTCAAATCATGACATGTCATCCACTCCTCCAATGTTTGCACATTGTTGTGTGGTTCATCACAAACAATTCCACCATATTTATCATTGGGCGCGCACGCAAATATGTCGAAGTAGAAGCCTTTTTCATATCGATTACCTCACAAACTATTCAATGGTAAATGAGGTAAATTAAAATCATAATCAACCATAAATTGGGTGTTAAGTTTCAATATGTTCATCTAGTATGGCATGTTATAATGTCTCTAGGTGCCCTTTCATGCTTCGCTAATGTTATTGAAGTTGAAAATTCATGGAAAGAGCCATATTAGTTCATATTATGTACTTCAATACCTTAACTATGAGGTTAACTATTTCCAAGGGGGTATTATTGTGTATGTCCAAATAGTGTCGTGAAAAGTTAATTCTTAAGACACTTTCTACTCTAGTATTACAACATGAAATTTAGTGTAGATTGTAAGTCCATTTTGTGCTTGGACCTTGTTAATGGGTGGAATAGTATTGCTAATCAAATGCATGTATTAATATGAATATATCGGTAATATATAATTATGGTCCCCTTTAGCACATATGTTTCATGTTAGTAAATATATAATAATTTTCAACCTTCTTATATAAGATATATACATACATGCATACATATTGCAGTTTTATAAGTAATTTCAACATCAAGAGTCTCATTGCTCATTGCCACCCTAATCATATTGTCATCATCACGTGGTCAATACATAGGTAGGAACTTTGTTAGCTCATGTTGATTGACAAGTAATATGACACTCTTAAATCCAATAACATATAAGCATTAGAAGAATATGGAGTTGTTCGAAACATTTTTAGTATCTTTTTTTTTATACAGTATCTTAAAATCTAATAATATGGCAACAATTTTGGTGCTTTAGCTAGATATTGTAAGCAATACATTCATATTCATCACACATCCTACATACAATATGAACATCCTCTATAATGTATTCAACAATCAATCTTCAATTTATAAACCATACAATATATGTCATGTAGCACAATAATACATCATTTACATTTACTATCATGGCAATCTTATAATTTGACTTACTAAAGTGAGTGTTCTAAAGGAAAGTTTGTATTTACATTCTAGGTGTCGATACATGTAACTTTTTCAAGGGGGCTCTACTCGTAATCAATATAAAGTATGGTTGGCCTTCATCACTACAATGTATGCGACAAAGTATTGATAATTATATTAGTACCTTACTACATGTAAAGAACGATGAGAAGTTGCATATAAGATGTGACAATTAGGCATGAAAACATAAAACAACATCTTCTCTTCTACTTATTCTTTGATCTTGCATCAAATGTTTTACATGAAAACGTAGAATGACGTCATCTTATGCTTTAAACTCCATCAAATAACTTGTGAAATATGATCACCCCATAAATGTCTTTATGTGGGTCATGTACATTTGTATTAAAGTTCATTTAATCAAGAGTAAATGTAAGCTTCATTTATAGGTAAAATTACTAAATGACAACTTGTATCAATTGAATGTCACATGTCATGCTTTATATGCATGCAAGCAGCGTAATGTCGGTTTAGCTATTAAACATAATCAAAATAAAAAATAAATGGTTTCAAGTTCTCGAATACATTGATGTACTAGATGAATGAAATAAAAATAAATTAAAATATCGGGCACATGTACATGAACCCCTAACCTCATCCTTTAATCATAGACTCAATGTATAAACGTGTTCGAAACAATTAAACTAAGTTTGTCATTCAATAGTTGTTGCCATAAACATCATGGTTAAACAACAGTTTTGAATATCAAATGTGATTGCAAACCAAATTATAATCAAGCCTTGAAACCTTTTAGAAATGTACAAAATGTGCCACAACTTAATAAATAAAATACGCAGGTATCTTCTTCGTTGCCAATATTGAATTTATCTATACGCTTAAAAAAATCCCATGTTTTTCCCTACAAATTTCAATGTTTTTCCCTACAAAATTATACATAATATTAATGAACAATGTGTAATTTGTTGAAGACAATAAAAGCATGAAAAGGTTGTAAACTAGCTAGAAAAACAAAACCCCTACATCGTAAAAGCAATGAAGTAGTGGAATGATGAAAAAGTAAGAGAAGCAGAGCGGGTAAGGGGAAATGTCTCTATGGGTCAAAAAGCTGCATTCCACTATTATAATGAATGGACAAAAAGGAACCCTTGACTTCAAAAAACAAAAACGCAACATGTTAACAAATAATAGAATCACGTGACTTCTTCCTACTACTACTTCATGCTCTTTCTTCCCCCCACCCTCCTCCTTTAAATATTATTATGTTATTTTCATCTTGTTGTGGCAAACATAAGTATGTATTGATAATGAAGCACTTCTTACATATGTTGTTACAATGATAATGTTTGTATGTCAGTTTTATCAAGCAGTAATTCGGAAAAAAGAGTCATTGATAAGGTTATGCACAAGAAGGCCGAGTTTATGAAGCTTTAAAAGCTTCAAAAATATGCAAAACGAGGGCATCTCTCCTTATTGCTTGATCACCCCTTATTGTTGGCTATGCTCAACAAATCGGCTATGATGAGGGTACAAGGGAATCGGTTGGTATATTTGTTTATCTAACACAACTTTTGTATTTCTTATGATTTAATAATATCAAGGCGTATCTTTTTAGGGGGGGGAAAACATAAGTATGTATTAGGCTCAAAGCATGACCCTCTTGCCCTACTTTGCATGTGCACATGTCCGTTGTGCATGCATGTGATTGTGACTGTTGTCCATACTCATGCGTATTTTTATGTGTGTGTGAGAGAATGAGATGTATAACTAAAACCTAGTGTGTGAACTAATGTGTTAGAGAATAACAAACCAGAAAAAAATGAAGTGAATTGGTAAAATTATCTAAGGTGCCACATCTTCCCACGAGCTAGCACATAACAACACGATCTTAGATGGATAGTAACTTTTGCCTTTGAAAGCATCTTCCATGTCCTTTAATAGTGTCTCGTTCATTAAGCTAGTAGCACCTAAAAGGAACATGACATATGTACTAAATTGTAGACTTATAACATATGTAGTTTAAAGTGAGGACGATAGGAGCAATACATATTAATTAAGGTCAATCAAATATAGCCTAGAGAATCATGATAATTATTGAGTTTTCTCTCAGTTACATGCTCATACATAAATAGAGAAATGGGGCCTAGCCCATGGCGAGAATCGAACTTGGGTTCTCTTGAAGCTATGACTTTGTCATTGGAGTGCAAAGATAGAGAGAAATTGGTGATCTATTATAATTATTCTTAATGCTAGAATCATGAGATATGGATCAATAATGGTGTCAAAAGAACGTCCCTTATCAAGGTTGCACTAAGACTTTCAATGGTTTGCTCACATGGTCAAACATGGAAAAAAGTTAAAGTGCTTAAGGCCGTATGATCATACACGGAACAAGGTAAAGTGTTGAAGTTTGGCCATATGGTCATACATGGAACAACATATAATGTGCTTAAGTTTGCCCACATGGTAAAACATGTATCAAATGTAAAGTTCTTCGAGGTAGGGATATGGCAATCAGAGTAGTTGTATGAGATTGGTACATTTAATGATCAAGATTGAGAAAATATTCTTGGATAATGACGTGTGCTTCACTTTGGAGTGTGGAACAATGGTCTTCACCCATGGGCTCTTGGTTAAGGCACAACATACAAATGTCTTTATTTTCCCTGTGCCTCTTCACACTCCATTTTAAATTGTGAGATCACGCCTCTTGTATGGTGGACAAATTACTCATCTCACTTTGAATATCTTGGGAGAGAAACATTGAAAGAAGTTATTTTGACTTTTAAGTGGCAAAAGATGAAATATTAGTATGCACATGGCTATAATTGGGGCATTGCAAGAAGATATAAACAAATATTATACATCTTGTTCATATATATGGATGAAATCAAGTATAAATGTATTTGTGTGTACATATTAATAATCCATTTGATAACGTTAAATGTTTTGAAATTCCAGTTTTTAAGGTCTTCACAAAGCTTGGCTTACGTAACCTTTCTTACTCTTGCAACTTCATGATATTTCCTCATTGGTAACATAAAATGTGTTGAATATTTGTCACATGGCCATCGTTCTTATGATTTGAGAGTTACATTGTGTTTTTCTTTGTGTTATCCATTAAACCAATACAATAATCTCATGTACAACATGTTGCCGAAATAAGATCTATGCAGTACTTTCAATGATTAAATTTTGAATATCCCATGTTGCATAATTTGATGAATCCGCCATATGTAGATAATATTTCTAATTAATCCACTATTGATTCACACATTTCATAATTAATTTGATTACAGGCTTAGTCAATAGTTGTGTCCACCTATGCCACTAAATGACTTAATTCAATACACTCATGCATGTGATAATTGCACGTTTAACATTGTCTACCTATATGAAAATAACTCTAATCACTATTTAGTAGGGTCTATATCAAACTTATGCAATATGCACAAAGCTTTCATCGTTCATGAACACACTGGGCTACATTATTTATGAATGTGAATGCTTTGCCTCCAACATGTGCTTGCATATTTTAAGGTCATTTGTTAAAATTTATATGCCATAAAAGTAAGCATTTAAAAATGAACACCATTGAACTTCGTAATATGAGTTTGTCAATCACAAAACAAGTGACATCAACAAAAGATGTAATTACTATAACAATGTCTAGTTAAATCTATGTTATTGTCAAAATTAAGAAAGAGATCTATTGAGCAATGTATTGCTTTGTGGAAGCACATGATCTACCTACAAGTTTGATTACACGATACATGTGCAGACTCAAGTTAGCTTGTGTGTGTTTGGGTAGAAGTGCTCCTAGGTTGTTAGCAATGTATCATTTTTGTAGGTATGAGGTGGGGTGTGGAGAGAGAGAGATTGTGATATCCTCATCGAGGGTCAAATATGAGCTAAAGCACCAATATTTGCATGAGAGCATAGTATGGAACCATACGTGCATTCGCATTCGTGAATGTTTCAATAATCCGAGTATGGTAAACACCCTCGAAGAATGGTAAACACCATACTTTTGGATTAACTATTTATTATGAGGTAAATAAACCTAAAAAGGGAAAAAAACTTAAAAGAAAGGGAAAAAATACAAAAAAAAAGACAAGAATGTTTGAATAACATTCGCATTCGTTTTCCAACGCAGGAAAACTAATGTTATGCTAGACGAACACGAAATTTACGTACTATGCATGAGAGTACGTGATAAGTTACTCTTGATGCTCGACATTTTCCTATTGAGCTTTACAATTGAAAATATTCCATATTGTTTAGTCACAAAATAATATTTTCTCTTGGTTTAGCATAACTAAAAATTTGGAAAAGCAAGCTTTAATTTGATCCAAGGATGAGCAAGGGGAGTAATGCGCGTAGTGTGTGAGCTTCCTCACCATTGTCCCAATGCCATGTTTTACATCGAGTACGAATAGAAGAAACTATGCATATTGCAAGTGATACATTGGTTCATACATGTGGGTTATCCTTAGAGCATTGAAGACAGATTGGTTCATTTGGGTTCAATATACATATGTGGTGCAAAGAGAGGGAGATACTAGTTTTAGTTTGATTAAATATCTCCTTTCAATGTCTGGATTCAAAGGATCGATTATCTTGAAACTTGGATTCATTTCTCGTTTTGAACATTCACTTGTGGCATATTATTATTAATCTAAATGATGACATTCAAAATGATATCGTAAATACATGCATATAACCACTTACAATAAGAGAGTTATACTATATGTATATGTTTTGTGTATATGTGTGTGTGTGTGTGTGTGTGTGTGTGTGTGTGTGTGTGAGAGAGAGAGAGAGAGAGAGAGAGAGAGATGGATAGATAGATTGAATTATCATCGTCAGAGGTCAAAATGACCTATGGGACCAAAAATATCACATTTCACGTGATACATGTGAAAGTGAGTAGTGACTCTCGATGTTCAAGAACTTTACCAATGAATATTGCAATGGAGAGTGCACATTGTGGTCGTGAGAGAAATTCATGCAAGGATTGGGCTTGGTCGAAGATATGTGGAAAGCATGGTCGAATATGATCAAAGTCAACGAGAGAGAGAGAGAGAGAGAGAGAGAGACCCTTCAGGAACATATGATAAAATTGGAATGATACAAAGAAGATTAGCATGGCCCCTGCGCAAGGATGACATGCACAAATAGAGAGAGAGAGAGAGAGAGAGAGAGAGAGAGAGAGAGAGATATGTAGTTCAGTTGATAAGGTTGCCCAATGGAGACCATGTGGTCATGGGTTCAACCCCTACATTCCACAGTGGCATCTAGTGAATTAAATGTATATGAAGTATATAATAGAGAAGTGAAAAAATTGGGTTTCGAACCCATGACCCAATGCTTGTAGTGTCAATAACTTACCACTAGGGTAAAGTAATTACTATAAACGAGAGAGAGAGTGAGCATATATGTGCATTTGTATGCAAGATCTCTATTAGAGAGACAGATGAGTCGAAAGACTAAATGGACCTTAATGATGTGGTTTTCATAAGAGTTAAATGGAGACTTCTAGAGAGGCCATTGGAACTTTATATATCTTAGTGGGCACGACATCATCATTTCTCTCTTCCCAAGACTAAACCTTCTTAATAATTTCCTTCACAATCCGAGAAACCTCAAAAAATATCATTCTCAATAAAAATGAATGGTAGCTGTAATATTTACCTTTTTAAGAACCTTTCACCTATCTAAGCATTATGAGGTTAAAATTGCAATACTAAATTTCACTATTCTCTTGGCTTTTGTAAACGGGGTGTGAGAGTGGTGTGTGTGTGTGTAAGTACCCCAACTATTTCTCGTTTCCCAAAAGCATCCATGTGACTCTAACACTCTCTTTTTGATTTTGTTTTCTTTACATGGACCACGCATGCACTCCTATGAGGTTATCCTCCCAATGTCAAGAGAGTTTAGTTCAATAGTTCCTCAATTAACATGTTTTTCCTTGCTTTTTGTTCCTCACAAGGATCACTCACACCTCATTTGCACTCCATTGTGCATCTTGTTCTTGTTGCATAACATTATTAGTGTTGATGCCCTTATAAGTTATGGTCTTTAAAATTTCAAAGGTTTTGGCATAATTGCCCTACTTAAAATTTGTAAAGCTCACGTTGCCATAGATTGACTAATGTATGCATACAAGCCAATGTACTTTGGTTGAATGTTGTTCTTTCTTTTAATCTCCTTGAATCCTTTTTATATGCAAACCCTTTACATGCAATTTAAATTTCACGTATACCATCAAATATTGCTAGTCAACACATGTACTTGTGTAATTACAAATATATACTACCTAGTAGATAAATATTGTTATCTTCTTCTCATAACTGCGAGCGCATTTACCTTGTCATGCTACAAAGGAGAAGGTTTAAGAACATGCATCCATGAAACCTCTAATTCAATGCCATAACGTCTTGTCGAGACTTATTTTGTTTTCAAGTAATTAGAACTATAAAGTTATCACTATCTAATATATAAATGTTATATCGTGTTCATTTAGCAATTCACTTCTATGCACATTTTTAGGTTTCATTTTTATATTAGACCCATAATAAGACTTCCTCACTTTTTTTGCACTACATTGGGACTCTTGAAACTTGATCATCCATATTATATAATTGAATTCATTATACTAAATTGCATGCCATTGATAAGAACAACCATGGCCCAAGGTCAAAACTTGAAATACTTTGAAATAAAACTATAGTTTCATACATTGAAACTTGATTATTTTGATCTCATATTTCGTATCCTATGCCTACTGCAATTATTCTCGTGTTTTCTCAAAAATAGGCATTTAATGGTTGATGGTCTCGACACTTAATTTCTCGAGGTTTGTAATACCCACAAAATTTGAAAGTTTAAACCATTTTCTTGGGTCGGGGAAGAAGTCTTGGTTAAAAGAATATATTGTTTATTTATGTAGTGACAAACTATCTATTTCGACAAGTTTGCACTTGATGTGCTCTTTTAATCTGAGAGGAGATGAAAACAATGTTGTTGATATAGTATTCCTATGCATTCTATGCAATTTTTTTATGTAAATCTTTGATGAATTCAATGTTATAATGATATTTAGCATTAATCCATTTCCAAAATGTTTGTCATTGTCTTGTTTCCAAATAAAAAATATGTCTTCCAAATCTATTAAAAATATCAGTGCACGTCCCAATAACACTTATGGCTACACTTTTTCAAAAAATGCTCACAACCATCATCAAAGTCCATAATCATTCAAACATTAATTTGATGGCTAATGTAAGGGTCTATGGCCAAAGATATGGGGAATATGCATGTAGAATCATGTTTCTTATGTCAACCTTTAAATATTCTCCGATTGCATTGTTAGTATACTCATAAATCAAGCAAGCATGTTTCTTTAAAACCGCAACAACTTACACTGTCTCGATCATTATAAATTTCATTCAAGAGAACATATTACGGTGATACATTATATGTTTATTAGTGTTAAAATCTATGAAGATAATTCAATAACATATTCACATAAGAGGTTGTGATAATATTTGAAATTTTTTGCTATGGAAGCAACATACTATCTTCTTGCCACTCAACCAACATATGGAGTGAAATAAATATGTGGGTGAGACCATTCTGCAACCGGCATGATTAAGAAGAGCAACGATAATGATAACATATAAATTCATGCTTGTTTATATTGGACAAATTGATTTGATGGAAACCACATTGAGGCACCAAGTGTCAAATGAGACTACCAAAAGTTGAAGAATTCAGTCTAACAATGCAAGCGCAAGATAAAAGCAAAGGATAAACAATAAAATATACGATGGTAGTACGTAGTACCCAGATGGTTGTTCCCCCCTCCCATTAGATGAAAGAGGGGCGTGAATGACATGAGATGCATAGAGAACAAACACGTGGGCTATTGAATGCAGGTGATGTGTAAGATAAATAAGTGTTGTCGCCCATATGGAAGTAGGCAAGGGTTGCCCGATAAAGGGCCTAAAGTTGTGTACTGAATAACATTTTAACTATTGGAGTATATTCTTTTTTGGGGAAAAAGAGAGGATACACAACAAAACACCTATGATGGAAGCTAATTGTTGAATGCAAAATCATAGGTATTGTGCTTGAGTAGAAATTTGTTTTTTTGGGTGGGGGGAAGGATGAATTCATTTCAATTGATCTTTGCTTGTCAACTAAATCCCAAAGTGATGTAATTCCAAGCTTTGGGTTGTTGAAAATTAATTTGGAAAACCATTTTTTTGGATTGCATGTGTACTAAAATATGAAGATTTTTTTACAATGAAGGCAAAATCCCTCCATTTTCTCATGACTTTAATTGCACAACCTTAATTAAGTTGCAAACAAAGGCTATATTATGGCATTCAACATATTTATATATATTAAAAAATAAAAAATCCTCTTTGATTAATCTCACATGCCCATGGGCCATAAACAAGTGATTTATTGTGAGAAGTTGTTGTCAAAACAACATAAGTAAAAGCTTAGTCGGTATGTTGTAAATGGATGTGATTGGTATCTTCTTGTTATTTGCAAACACGTTTGATCGACACAAAAACTGTAATTGAAGGCAATGAACAATTTGCTATAGTGGTACACTTTGTGGTTGTGAGAGGAATTGTTGCAAGGATTGGGTCTGGTTGAAGATGTGTGGAAAGAGTAGTTGAATGTGATCAAAGACAGAGCATTGTATCAAATTGTGATACTCAAACTCCCAAATTTGTTTTGGGAAAATTGTGCATAATTGATTAGTCTCTCATTAGGAGTCATCAACAACACGGCTCAAGCTGGAACCAAGCCGTTAAACCGTTTTTAATAGTTATTTGGTTTGGCTTTGTTCAGGCTTGAGCTTCCTTGACTTGTTTGAGCTTGCTTTGGTTCGTCTTGCCAAACTGGTTCCCAAACCGGTTTAGGCCTACAACCGATTTGGCCCATATTGGTTAAGTATTAATAAGTTTAAGGACCAATTTTGTTCAGGTTTGAAAACTCTGAAACCAGTTTGACTTGGGCAAGGTCAAACCAAATAATATGCTTTTGTAGGTAGGTGCAACATATGTCATATAATGTGAAGTTTGAACCTCCACAATTTTCTAATGTCATGATACATTGGTATTGGAAAAGACCTCATTCACAAAGGAATCTATTTTTGCATCATGAAGCAAGTGTGTTGCATTCCATGTTCCAAACCATTTTCCCATATCTTGCATCTAATTTAAGCACCAAAATTTGTTTTTATATGTCTTTTGGATCTTTAACGACGTTTGTTTCTTGTCTAGGCAAAATTGTGTAAGGAAATGTCTTGAACATTTCCAAATTATTTTCAAGTGGACTTGTTTTTTCTAAACAACATATCCTTCCTTTAGTTTTAAAAAGGCATATAAGCTATACAATGCAAAATAGATGGAAAGGAAGTGACAATTCTTCCCAAGCCTGTCTTGTGTAAGCCAATGGCTCGCCATGGATCCTTCGTTTGATAAAAATGATTGAGCACTTCCTCAAATTTCCCATTCTCATCATATCCTACAACTAGTGCATTTCAAGAAAAGATATCCTGCAAACAACATATCTTTTCAAGTGGACTTAAGGATGCAATTGGATCCTTGATGATGTTTGTTTCAATGTCTAGACAAAAATGTATAAGGAAATGCCCCAAACATCCACCTCATAAAGAAGCATCAATGTCACCAAAGCATTCAAAATGTATTTCTTGAGGATCCAAACTTTAATTGTTCTACCATTCAATGTGTTCTCAAATGCAAAATATACTCTCTTTCCCACCTCTAAGTGGTAGGTATCACATTCATTCTATATTCATTTTGTTTTGAGGGAACTTCAAGGGCAATGCATTTTAAAGCTTTCCACAATTTCAAGTGATTCGTTATTATACCTAAAACATGGTTTATCATGAATTTGCTGTTTGAAAATCACGATCTTTGATTTTAGAGCTATTGATGCTTGGCTTAATATGCATGCAAAACTCTTCGAATGACCTTATAAGCTATAATGAGACGGAGAGGGAATTTGTAAGGGAGAGGGGTATGTGAGGAATTAAGAGAAATGGCTGAGGGGTATTTTGAAAATTGTCTTTAACACATTTAGTCGGGCAATTTTAGTAAATTTCGATATTGCCCCTCCCATCCTCTTGCTGTACGTGGATGGATACGCATACACAGAGATGAACGTATTTGTTCTGTAGGAAATCGATCGTACGGTCTCTGTCTTCTTCATGGAAAGAGATGGGGGCTTCCGAGGGAGGTCTAGATTGGCTAAACAAAGCACGGGATTGAATAGATCTGAAAGGTACGATTCTCAGTCTCCCTGTCAATGAAATGAATGTGTTTGTGTGTGTCTCTATACATATTATGCCATTTCTTTTATTCGTTTTCCAAAGCCCAGATTTTTGTATAGTTGAACATAAAAATTCCACGGATGTATCTTCAACCTGTTCAGATGCCATTAATGTAGTTTGAATATTGTTTTTATACTGGCTAAAAATGAGAACACGGAGAAATATTAGAATTAGTGCTCTCTCATGTTAAGATGCATAAATGTATTTAGTATAAAAGAATCCTATACATTGGAACATATTTTTTCCGGCAACATATTTGTAAAGAAAAAGAATATGACACATAGGGAATGTAAATCTGTATCATTTTTTGCAACAAACTACAGAAACTGGGGGATATGGTTAGATTATACAAAGAATGCTAAACATCCTGGAGATAGTGTAATTTCTGGCTAAAATTATGGAAAAAACTTGGAGTTATAGTCCAGCTAAGAACGTGAAAACAATCTTGGAGGTATATTTTAATTCTACTAGCAAAAGACATGGAAAACCTGCAAGCATAGAGTAAACTTTCAAGGTAGAAAAATAAAGAATCTGGATGTATACCACACCGGACAGAAATAAAAGAAAAAGAAACACCTGTAAAAGTTTGTATGTTCCGTTATGGGAGCCTAGATTTCTGTGAAATTCATATACATACTTACAAACACCTCAACTAGCGTCCAGGTATTTTGATTGGTTGAAGAAATGGTTATATTTGTCAGCCTTGGATGCAATCCATAGACATGAAGGAATCAACTTTTTTAGAATTTGAAGGTTGATCTTGAATTTGTATTCTCATCTTGTATCATTTTAAGCATTTGAATGACGTTTCAATAGGTTCTGGTTAATCCCTAAGGTAAGTGATTGCGCATCCAAATTTATACTTGAATGGAGGTAGTCTATATATGTCGAAGCCATGCAACTGAAACCACTATGCCATGTGGATTCCAACATAAAGTTTCAACCTCACGTGCCAACTGTTGGAGTGTACATTGTGACAGCTTGCATGTGCTACAAATGAAGGCCATTGATCTGATTGGAATGTCTACAGACATCTATATCGATCTCAGACCTAAAGTGCACCATTAGGCAGAATCATTTTGGAAATAATGGATACAAGAGGTTTCGTCATTCATCTTCACCCATCATAGGTGTGCCATAGTAGGCCTGCAATGATAGTACGAAGTAGGCTCCAAATCTGCATTTGATATAGAATTGCAAGTTTCTTCATTCATTTTCACCTATCAGAGGTGTCCGTAGTAGGCCTGCAATGATAGTCCAAAGTAGGCTACAAATCTGTATTCGATATAGAGTTTTAGGTTCAGCTCATGGGCTGATCGAGCTAACAGTGGATACGCCCTAATCGCAACGATAGAACTGTGCTGACTTGTGTAGGGTAAGGATATGGCCTGTTTAGACTTAGTGGCAGCCATCAAGGTGAAGTCTGTCCCTCTTGGAAAATGGCAGTAGGGAGAAGAAAGTGAACAATTGCTCAGACAGATTGTCAGTGATGCCTTTCACATTGAACCTCTTCCTTTGGCCTACCAACTCATTTGTCTTACCCCAATATTTTTCTTGCTGGAGAGAGCAGGAGAGTCAGAGAGTGGGAGCGAACTTGGAGCGCAAGCTTCAGAGGTGAAAGCACGGGCGTGAGCTAGAGAGCACACAAGAGAATTTGAGAGGGAGACTATCAAAGCACAATGGATAAAACTAAAAACACTTAAAAGTGAGCCTTAAGGTCTCTCTGATCCAATCATCTTCTAACGGAGACACCTATACAGATGGTACAGTAGTTATCTCCTCTGGGTACATGCTCTCTTAGATGATACCAGCATTATTGATGACCACTTTCCTGTTTACTGACTGGACACAACTCCAGATAATCATTCTTTGAAACAACTTCCACAACAATAAGCATAAATCCATAATTAGTTCTACAGATATCTCACTATGTAAAAATGGAATTTGGATTCAAATAACTCTATAACCCAGGAAATGTTTAGAGTTTATGTATTAGATAGTTCGAAGTCAACGACCTTGTTGGGTTGGATTCTTATTTAGGACTTGCATGATACTATTGGGCAATCCAGGAAGATGGCAAGGGCAGAGAATGCAGTAAGGCAATGAATTTTTAGTTTTCCTCTCTGAGCCCAGAGGACGCAATGCAATTTTCAGGGGGCTTTAGACACTCAATTGAAAGGAAGAGGATAAACTGATTCTTACTCTATAGAGCTGTGCTGTGCGCTTTTAGTGCAGCCAGAGCCATAATCATACATAAATAAGTCTTGGTTTAGTACAACTTCTCAATTGTCCTTTCTGATAGGTGGTATTAACCTAATTCTAGATCAATGTCTGAAATCATATTACTGTCAAAGGTTAATGACTCTTCATCCGAACTGTTGTAGTCTGAATTCCCGAACTCTTCAGTGCCATTAATTGAATACCCCAAGCTTAGCATCCATTTCATTTACATTGCCAATACTGGAAGCGTGAATGTGTACCTCCAATGACTCCGAGAATGGAACTATAGGCTTCTCATTGCTCGGAAGGAGTGCCTTCTGAATGCATAGGTAGCACCTCAATGTTTGTTTCTGGCACACTTTAGTCTCTTGATTCTCCTAACATTAGACAACAATTTTCTTGGATTCATTTCTCATTTGGTAAGGCAGATATCATGTGGACTGTACAGGTAGTCCGGTGTGTTTTGTTGCACTTTCATCACCTTGGTCAAAGGGTGCAGTCTGATACCGTTAACCTCCAATGATAATGGCTAGATCTACCTCTAATTCCAGCAAAACTGAGTGAAATGGTCTAAAGAATTTCTATAATATTTCGGTGAACCATTCTTTCAAGAGTGGAGTGCATTTAATAAGGGAAAAACCATGAAGTATGAGCCAACATCCATAGAGTGCGATCAAATAGCCACAGCTTAGTAGGTGGTTCCTGGAAACAAATCAGAGTTCCACATGTTGATACTTCATCCCAAGACCCCTTCAGCATGTGAGTGTAGCGCTGAGGGAACAAAGGAGGCAAAACTCCCAATCATGTGAATGCAGACCTGAGGCAACAGATGGATTCTTTGTAATTATTCGAATGTGAATAAAAACTTCGGAGTTGTGAATATAAGTTGAGCTTGAGATTCACTTTGTTATTGACAAGATGTATAGGACATCGATGTTGAATTTTGGATTGTTATATCGCTTTGATTTGCAGGACATACCAACTATCTTTTATCTATTTGCTTGGAAGGTTCTTCCGGCTACTTTCTGTTTACATAGTATACCAATACCTTGCATTTCCAGGCCGCTCAGTTATAATCTTCACATTTATTTGCTTATCAGCAGCATCAACAGTATTTCTTATTGTGCATTCTCCGTGGCGAGGCCGCTCTCTTACGTCATATCAGGTATTCTTAGAGTAAAGTCGATGTTGCTGTTCTTTATAAATTCTGTTATAAGATCATAGAATTGAGGCCTTTAATAAAATTTGAAGGACAGCTTCTACCCACAATCATCAATGGTGCTCTAATGGCAATTTCGTTTGTTCTGTGGGGAGAAGGATTGCGTACTTGTGGTCCTGTTAGGTAAATTTCATATAACCTTAAGCTTTTTGGTGTTCTTTTTCTCTCTTTCTCTCTATATTTCATATATGTATACTTCATTCATGTAAACTACTTAGAAAGGCTGCTGTAGGACGGGGGAATCGTACTGATTCGAAATTTTGTAACGATGTAATATGATTAGCAATGTTAGCATGTGAACAACTATCATGTTTTGAGCTTGATAGCAAAGACAAAGAATAGTCTGTGTGTAGAATTTGAAAACTTTCATATGTATATTGAATTTCAATATTCATTGAAATGAATTGTGATCTCAATTTTCAGTTGCTACAAATGTTAAGGTGCTTTTTATATTCCTTTCCTGTGTTCAATCTTCATTTCAGAACAGTGATGGCAGAGTATGTGGGAGCTGTGCTAGGCGCCATCTCGACTCTTATTCTTGGCAGGGGTGGAGGAAAATTGAAGAAGGTAAGCAATGATATTTTCGGAAAAACACTTCTTTGAGAAGGACCTTATAGTGCTTGTGATAATAGCGATCAGTTTTTCTTCTTGTTAGATAGCAGGCTTGGTGTCAATGCTTGCATCTTATTTTTTCCTCTGTCAAGGGTGGACCATGTCAACCTATTCACCATTCTATATCCTTTCATGTTTTCTTTTAGCGAATGGGGAAGATAAATATTAACTGAATCAAATACAGACACAGAGTGCATATGCTTATTTTTCTTTTGTTTCCCCACTTGTTTTCAGTATTTTTTTGAAGTATGCCGTGTTTTGAACATGTGTTCTCTTCTTTCTTTTTTATTCTCTATTCATTCTTGTACCATGCTGTCATATTTTACCTTAACTGAACATTACCATATAGAGATGGAACATCAACTGGAGAAGTCTCTCATGAGAATGAAAACATAGGTTTCTCTTCTATGGTCCTTGTTTTCTTTTCAGGTGTGCTTGCCAGCCTCAACAGAGTGATTGCAAGACGTGTTTCATTGAAGGTATGGCACCCCTATGAGTTTGTTTTAATTTTCACTCACAGTCCTATTCTTTGAATTTATAATTGATCTTTGATAGGTTTTCTGCATGTTAAGTTTATATTCACACTTCTTTACTGTTTGAAATTTGCAGTGAAAGCAATGTTATTTGAAGGAATCCACTATTCTTATTCATTATTGACCTTAATTCATCATTGAAGTGCCAAAAAACACTCTATTAAATATTTTTAATGATGAATTGTTGGATTTATAGTGCAACCAGGAAACTATCTTGTATTGTGCACAAACTTCCACCAGTGCTGTTTTGTAACTCTCCAGAATAATAAATAGCCAGTATATAACCGAAATTCCTTTGTTAGGACCAGAGTGTTAAGTTCATAGGTTGATATTCGACCATTTTAATTGTGATTTGATCAATTTTTATTACTGGTGTTAAGGGCAACAACTGTGAGTTTGCAAAATGTTTTGTAAAACTGAGATTTGTGAAAGAAAAACAACACATTTTATGAATTTGTGTAAGTTATTAATTGCAAGCAAAATGAGATTTTTTTGAAGCCAGCATTTTCCTCTTCTTTTTCTTTCCATGGCGCTCTGCTTATTCTTGGCCTAGTAATGTAGGAAGAGAAACTTTCTAAAGTGACCTTGTTAGATGTCATTTAGTGATATCTCTCCAACTCTGTAACTCTCTGGCATTTTTGACTTTATAAGCTGGGTAATACATTCGGAGACCAATCTATCCATCCTTTGTGTTGATTGTATTTTTTTCTGCTTAGTTGTTTAAACTTCTATTTAGAAAAGTGTAAAAAATATAAATGTTAACTTGACATCATGACATCTGTAAAAAACCTAGAAAAGCTACTGCATCACATTGTGCTTTGCAGATAAATTCTTATAATAAGCCAGCTAAGAAACTGAAACTACTAGAGAAAATGATTACCTGTGCACAACTCTGAGATCTTTAAGATGAAACTTTGCACAGTTCATAAAATAGTCGGACCACATGATTTTACAGAAGCAGGTTATTAAATAACATCAGTCTTTCATCTTAAATATGCTAATCATATACACTTTTTATTTAATTGACTTTTTGATCTTTGCTTTTTTTAGACGCAAATGAAAAGGCGTTTATATGTGGTGACTATTACGGCAGCAGCTTGCTTCCTCTTCCCATTAGCAGTTTTTCAAGCGACGTTGGTACTGTCCTATTGTCTTCACTTATGTTTAGAGCTTTATTGAATCTACATATGACATCTCTTTTCATGTAATGTGTGAAATGAAAGGCATTTCATTTATTAAGTCATATTTGGTTGATCATATATCATGGCAATATGTCTATTCCCATTCTTTTATGCGGGCAAATTCCTTCTTTAGAGATATTTGACATAATTTGAGGCACCTTGAGTGACATAGTGAGAGTTGTATATGCTGACGATTTTGGTCAATGTCCTTGTGAGAAGCTTTGTGCTTTGTATAAGGTGACATGTTAAAAGTTTGTTTCTCTTGGTTTTGATCTTTGTGTGTAATCACTGGTCCCTCTCACATGTGCTTTATCGTGTCATATGGGTCATATCTTGAGTGACCGCATCCTCACAGTACTTATCATACTACTTACATTGCCTGAGTTGCTGATTTCCCTTGTCAGATCGTGATTACTAGTGGGCTGCTGGAGTAGGCATTGGTCCTGCTTACAGTATGTGTCTCCATAACAGTTAGTTATGCATGATCGTCCTCTTTGTTCTTATTGAGATGCGTTACCTGTTGCTGCTATATATAGATTTGCTTTATATCACCTTGAAAATTAGGCCTGTTTTCTGAGAGAGAGAAAGAAAGAAAGATACATTAATGTCTTTTAAGAGGCCAAAATGGCCTATAAGACCAAACAAGACATAACATCTTAAAATGTTGTCTTGTCTTTGAAAACAACAAACTAAAATAAATGTAACAAAGTAAAAAAGAAAAAGAAAAAGGTGTGACTAAAGAATCTCGTCATCGATACATAGAAGATTCTCAAGACAGATATATTGTAATTTTTGTCTTTGAAAGATCCCTAGCATCAATTGATTCTGAATGGAGAGGTCTCCGAAGCAAGCTAAGCACCTGCACCTGCGATGGTGGAATATAATGCCCTTTATCTGTTGATGAACAGGGTGGTGAGGTCCTGGTTCATGAAGTCAGGGCCTATGTCACGAGGGAGGGAGGGAGAGAAATTAGAGAATAGAATAGAACTTTTATCATCTATGAAGCCAAATTTGGCCTATGGGATTAAATAAACATATACTCTTGTATGTTACTCCTTGAGAAGGGGGGTTACTACTTCGTAGTAAGAACCCTCTAGGGTTTAGGGTTTGAGTATGTGAATCACATTTTCCTGAAGGGATTAACACGGTTTGTACCTCGGAGTGTTGCACTTCCAAGGTCACTACTGAGTTCCAAGGTGTCACATTCCTCTTGATGGGCTAACTGAGGAATTTGGGAACGTCACTCCCCAATGGCAAAGACCATGCTACGCACTAACACATACAACCACTTACCCCTCCAATCCATGCAACATCTGGAAGCCTCAAAAGCTTCTATGCTATAAATTAAGTAGATAATCACTATATAAGAAACATAAGAGATGTCACAATTAAATAAATAATTGCTAATTAGAAACATGTATATCTTGATTAATTAGGTGAAAAAGCTACACGGAGGAAAGTGACTCTTAGTGGATGTAAAGGGTAGACAATGAGAACCAAAAGGTAGCCCCAAAGTTAAGGCACCCAAAGGCCCCTTTTACATTAGATCTTGTTCCTTTTTATACAAGTTGGAATATCTTAAGGGTTCCTTTCACATTACAAGCCCATTGGTGGAGAGAGAGAGAGAGAGAGAGAGAGAGAGAGAGAGAGAGAGAGAGAGAGAGAGAGAGAGAGAGAGAAAGAGAGAGCTCTGATATACTATAATACATGCTCTTAATTGATGCAGAAAAATACGAGTGTTGAAGGCAGAGAGCCTCCATTTTCATTTCAGCCTTTTATTGTTTACACAGTATTTGGTGTGATAATCAGTTTTTATGTGGATTTAATGGCGGAGGAAAGGTAAGGATCAAAGCTCACCATTTTATATTAATAATCATTCATCCATGACTACTTTTAAAAGAGAAGTTAAATATGAGGAAATAATTGTGTGTGGATTATTACAACAGTAGATGTATATAAATTTTTGTCTTTTTTTAACAATCATTCATCTTTGACTAATTTTTTGTAGAGAATTTATATATAGCCAAATAATCGTATGTGGATTAGTATAATGGTGGTCATATATAACTTTATTTCCTTCTTTAAAAATCATTCATCCATGACTATTTTTTGATAAAGAAGTTAAATATGACCAAATAATTGTGTGGATTATTACAGTGGTCGACATATTATGCAAATCATAGTGAATTAATGTTAAAATGGGAGATTTATGAACAAACCTTAAGATGAACACTAATTCTTATGCATTATTAAATTATTTGAAGACCTAGAGTGACAGTTGAATTGAGGTCTACAAATATCATCTATCTGTTCCCCTTTCAAGGTTGAAACAATTTTTATTGAAATTAGGACAAAACAACATAACGATACTTCTCTTTGTAGAACTTGATTTTCATTCTACTTGCCCATGAAAGTCTAAAAAGAGAAAGCAATTGAAGGGCTACGGTCATAAAACTGATTCTTTCTTATTAAGTCTAGGTAGTTATCATAGTAGTAACAATCTACTATAAATCATTCAAAGAATAATGGCTTAGGCTGCCATTTAGTTTGCTATAATATATGTTTTGAGTCAGTTTTCGGTATGCTATACAGGCTACATGTTTTAGTAGCTTCGCCCAAACATCTCTTGGCGACAGCTGGATGCTTGTTTTTATTGGAATTGATATATAGAATGGATTTCTCAGTTTTGGGATTTCTCATCTGTGCATCATTGCTTGGTTTTGGTAAGTTCTATATTATTTGACATGTATTATTTGTATGGGATGTAAATTCTCTTTTTGCAAATATATATTTTCCTCTCGTATGTAGGGATTTTTGAGTCTATGTCTGTGGAGAAAATCCAGAAAGTTTATGAGTCTCAACTACCTACAACGGCTGAATTGGGTGATGGCATGGCTGAGTCAAGAAGCTCTCTAATTATGACACCGGATTTGGATCCAATGTACTCTCTCTCTCTCTGCTTTTCTCGTTAAAGCTATGAAAAGAAAATAGACAATTTTGTCTTTTTCTCTTAGGTGAATTGCTATTATGCTTAAAGTTTTAAGTTTAGAGCTATTTGGTGCAGGACTGAAATACATTAGAAAAGTGCATCACATGGAAAATATGTTGATCAAATGATCCATTAAGAAAAGGGGAAGTTTTGATTTGTTCTCTTTTGGACCAAGTTGTTGCTTCACGTGAATGATGTTCGATAACACAGGAATGTGGGGGCTCTAGTTCAAACATACTATACAAGATGTTCATGATGCGGTGAAGATATAATTTTTTTTACCATCATCGAGGCTATGTAGGGAAGTATGATGAAAAAGATGTGATGAAGAGCCATTGGAGTGATGTGGTATTGTTAAACCTTGGGTGTTTCAGTTGGCACGACACATAGTATGTTCATAATGCCCTTGCTGATAAATGCTCTTCTTCACTTTTGAATTTAAGCAACGTAATTGATATCTACGAAGTTTTCCTTTGCACGTGAAGATTGTCATTTCTTCGATGAAGTGACTAAATGCAATTTGATTTTTGGAAAAAGCTTTTGAGTTTGGCTCTTTGAGTTTGTAATATTATATATGCTTTAAGACTGACTTATTAATATATGAAAAAACTTATCTAAATCTTCAGAATATGGTTGAAGTTTTCTTTATTTCCCCAAATGAAGGAAGTGGAAGTTTTTATGAGATTAAGTAATTAATCTTATGCATGACCATGAATGGTATTTTGTGGGAAATCCTTCACATTTGTCGGATTGCTTCCTTCATTGGATGTGATGAAGTGATCATAAAAAAACGTAGCCAAATTAGCATGTATAGGTAAAGTTAGCATGTATGTGAAGTCTTGGATTTGTAATAGAAAGGTCACGAGGGGGACAAGTATGCATCATGCAGGTTTTATGGATGACCATGTATCAGTCATGCCTACCATTTCCCAAAAGAAAACAAAAATTAAAAAGCTCTCCTAGATATGAAGTTCCATTAATGCATGGCAAAATGAGAAGCAATGGATGTGATGTTGGGAGAGTTAGTAATGCATATTTCTTGAGTTCTCATCAGGTTGCCAACAATAGACATGCTCTTAAGTTACACTTAAGATTTCAGATGGGAATCATTTTATAAAGTGCGACTCAAGTTTGATCTTTTCAACCAAGATGTGACATAGTGTATCTACGTTAGCCAAGAGTTAGCACTATCTAGTCATTAGTTACCTAATTACTTGCACATCACTTAGTGTGTCACATTCAAATGTATCATACGTTCTCACCATCTATTCAATGATCCAATTTCTATCATGTTTTCAATACCTATGAAACCAATGAAAAAGACAAAACGATTGGAAAAAGGGTGATTAATCTTTCAAAGCAAAAAGTCGTATTATTGTTTATTCCTTTTCTATATAAATAGTAATATATAAATTATAAAATGTAGAACTATAATCAGTAGGGATGCAAACGTACTACAAAACTCATTAGGCATGCATGCATCATATCAAGATACATTAGAAGGGATTGGAAAAAGGGTGATGAATCTTTCAAAGAAATAGTCCTATTGTACCTTATTCCTTTTTTATATAAATAGTAATGTATAAATTATAAAATGTAGAACTACATTTGGTAGGGATGCAATACCCTATCAACCAACCACAAAACTTGTTAGGCATGCATCATATCAAGATACATAAGAAAGGACCAATATCATTAGGCATGCTCCTCTATTATCAAGGTCGATGAAGTTCCCAATGAGGAGAATCGCCATACCAATATACTTTTCCATCATTCTATCAAAGACAAAGGTGCTCCACATATGCCAAACTTTCTATAATCCCCAATATCCAAATCTAGATTTTGGGCATTTGGGGATTTTGACACTCTAGTTAACAAAGCTCACACCGTTGATATAAATTTCCAAATAATGTGATTGGATATTTCATAAATAAATGCTGACTATGTTCCTTTAATGTTGAAAAGCATATTTTTGAAACAATACTATTTCATTGTGAAACCTTCAAAACAAATATGTACTTAAGCGTCCAAAGATTACCTTCCAAATTAATTAATTATATAATACATAATTTGTTTTTCTTTGTTCAAGCATTTATCACTTGCAAATGTCCAATGTATGTTACTCATAGCCTCAATCAAATTTGGAATTGGGTATTGCAATGCTAATATTTCTTGCAACTAGGACCATATAGCTTGGTAATTTCTATAAATACAAAACATTGCCCTCGCAATCTGAAAACCCTCATTCTTCTTTCAATAGCCCTTTTAGAATACACCAATAATGGAAACTAATTTTCTTTGTTCAGGCTTTTATCAATTGCAAAGGTCCAATGTACCTTAGGCATGGCCTCTATCAAATTTGATATTGCAATGCTAATATTTCTTGCAACTAGAACCATATAGCTTGGTAATTCTATACAAAACATAGTCCTAGCTATTTGAAATCCTCATTCTTCTTTTCAATAGCCTTGTTACACTACGACAACAATGGAAAATAATAGGATACCATAAGAATCATGTTGAATGGACCACTTTAAGTATACAATGAAACAACCATGCTTGTGATTTCAAATATATAAATTTGTCAAGAAGATGTAAAGGTATCCAATCTAGGAGTTTCACACACATCCCTAGGAATAGGATAATCTTTTTTTTTTTTTTTTTCCAAAATGAAGCTAATTTCCCATTAGTTAGGAAGGAGTATTACAAAGAGAGTATACAAGGAGGCTTATACACAAATCGGCCTCCGATCAAGTTCAAGGAATAGGATAATCTTAAATGATAAAAAATCACACTATGTTGTACTATCTTCTTTCTCCAATTGAGATCCTCAAAATTTCCGAGTACATGATGTGGAAATCGATTCGTATAAGTTAATTGTCATACATGGGGACATAGATAACAAACAAATCACACACTTTCATAGGCTTTCTACTCTTCCAGACAAGGTTCGCAAAAGTAGAAAATGATAATGCCAATGTTGTGCAAGATTTACGTATGGTAAGGATAGCCCTATCACCTCTCTATCACAAGCCATTTTATGTAACATTACCAAATTAGGAAATGTTACAATAGCAAAATGGGTCTAATGGACAACTTATATGATTGATTCCTCAAGTGGAATGGTAATTCCCACATTATGACAAACATACCCTCTCCCAATGTACATACCAACCCATATAATTCATCAACTTCATAAGAAAATAACCAATTCATATCATCCTATGCTTTGTAAAGATCTAATTGTATCATGATTAACTCATGTTTGGTCTCCTTATATAGTCCCTAGCCATGTGAACATTAAGAAATATTGTGTAAAATACCTCTTCATAACATAAACCCATACTAGCCTTTGCAAACTACTACATGGATATTTTTTTGTAGCCTATTAGCATTGGCCTTGGAAAGTAACATGTATACTCCTACAAATAAGTGCTTTTTGAATACATAAATGATTATAGAGCGGAATCTTAGCCAAAAGCGTTATCAAACAATCTTCCTTGATTTTTTATTAAGCATGTATCCTGAATTCCAAGCTTGCTGAAATATAATGGTGAGTGCCCTCCTTAGCTCTTGGCCATTATTCTTAAAGTTAAAAGAACTCATTTGCAAGTTTTCATCCTTGGTAGGCCATTAATCATTTGAGAAATGGAGGACCCCTTTCTACTTCATCCTTTATAAAATCTATGTCAAGAATTTTTGCCATCTCTTGAGGCACATGAACTCTCATTCCCTCCCAAAAATTAAAGTAGATATTTGTTTGAAATATTATTGCCACAATGAATTGTGGGTCTGTGGGCATTTTTGCATGCACTTCTAGCCTTACCACATTGTATCTAACATGTCGTCCATGTAAGGCATGAAAATATTTATGTCATGGACAATTTTTATCCTCTAATTTATGTGTCATCATGTACAATTGAGCCTATTGATAATGGTGCATTTGTAGCTCTTTCAAAGAGACTTTCAAAATGGTTTGAATTGTCATCCCTTGGTCAATACAAAGTATAGCATCTATCCATCAAAGTTGTCATATCCATTCCTTTTTAAGTTGAAGCCATTATGGATGGTTTTGGATTGGTTTCGTAATCTTGTGTTTGGGTTGATACAATTAACCTGTATGAAGGTGAATTTATTCCTCGGTCTTAATGCTTTTGTATCTGTTATATCCTAGATAGGTGGAATAAGAACCTTACATGGATCCACAATTTGATCATGAAGGTGAAAAAGATGATGACTATTATTTTCCCTTTTAAGACAAATCCTTACATTTTGCTACATGTCCTTTGGATCCCAAACATAGTCATAATCATAGAGTTCAACCAACTTGTCTATTGAGAAAGATGAAAATCAAACTCCAAAGTGTTATCTTTGAAGAAATATACCCAAAATTTCTACGATGAGGACAAAGTAGGAATGTTTTTCTATCACTTTTGTCGTCTTCTTTTTGCAAAAATCAATATGGACTAACTCTAAAACAGACTTTGCTATTTCAATCTCCTCCTAAAAAGCATTTTGGCACAACTTTGTCATTACTACGTAAGCCTCACACTTTCTAGGAACTTCAATTAGTCTCAACAAGTCATGTACTTGCCATGCCAATCTAGCTTCATCTTCAACAATATCAACAAAATCAGCGTCTTCAATAAGATAAACAAAATCAGGTCCTCAAAGCTCTAATGCCTTGGCTTCGCATTTGTTGCAAACTTGGATGTCTTCACAAGTAAAGTGTTAAATCTATAAGAGATTGGCCCAAATGCATTCTTTCTAGAAAAAGAAGGAAATATAGAAGTCAAAGAATGATAAAAGTCATTACATTCAAGGATGATAGAAGTTTCCATCACTAACCATGGTTCAAATTTTGATCCCCCGATTTATTCACCATTCAGTTTAAAAATCAAAATAGGGCTAACAAGAGATGGATAACGAGTCTTTTCCTTAAAACTGAATCTTTGTGTATAAAAGAATATCCGTTGGTCACATTTAATGTTTGAAAAGGCATCTCCAAGGCACACACAATAAAATAATACTGAATTATAAATTTGCTTCCCTTCAATAATTGAATGACATGGCAAATTGGAAACGAGTTTATAAATTTAATGATGAAAAAGTGATTTTGATGTATTTGAATGATGCATAACAACTATAGGATTTTAATTAGTAGTCTAGTAGTAGTAGGACAATAATACGTACTCAATGAGATCAAATATTTCTTAGTGAAGAAATTCGATATTGTACAAATAATGTAGCCATGAAGGCACACATATAGTTCACTTCATTTGAATACAGTCCGTTACTTAATAATATTTTATCTTTTGCATAAATGTGTGTATGTGTATTGCACATATTTGAAATAAACAAAAGAATTGTGTAACTTAATGATACTTACGTGATAGGATACAAAAGAATTGTGTAACTTAATGATACTTACGTGATAGGATACAATTATTGAGAAGCATTTTTGTTCTATGTAGAAACACTTACAAATTATATTATGGAATATGATGACCTCGACACTATATTGACAAGCCGTCTCACGTCGATGTATCAATAATGCATAAAATGGTATAATTACAATTTATAAAATATGTGGGTAAATACCCAATGACGTCCAAATCTTGGCGTACTGATCACTTTAAATACTCAATGGAGATGTACTATTTGAATGTAAAGTGTCATGTGTTGGGCAGTTGCATTATGACTTAGCAAACGATCATTGTATAATACATGTAGCATTTCATGTTTTTTATACAATGTTGTCATAAAAGGAATAGTATATTATTTCTAAAGTAATTTTGACGTACTTCATTCGTTCTAAAGATACTGCAACTTGCTATGAGGAATCTTTTATTTACAAGCAGTTGTATGTTGTAATGGGAACGCGAGATTAAAGATGTGTATAAGTAAAGGACATTGATTTTTTTTATACTTTACAAATGTTCTACTCCACTAGGAATCTTCATATTTACAAGTCTATGTTCTAAAAAGGATTATCCTTTCTCAATTTGTATGACTAGAGCTCAAGCATGAGAGCATGTATAGGACACAAAAAGTGATTGTACGTGATTAACCAAGCTCATATATTGGCATTGATAAATGTTTCGAATTTCATTACAGATATCAGAGTGTATATTATATTGTTTAAATAATAATAATAGCATCGTATTCAAGTGTGCATGAGCTATACACCTACTGTTAAAGAATTGGAGGAAGCCCAATGAAAGTTCAATTCCAATTACCACATGTGCCTTCAAATATGACATTGTATCATAATCTCATGCAAGACGAACAATATTAAATTATTACAAGTGAATCTATGATTGATCTTTGTAACTTGATTCATAAATCTTTTGCTTCTCACCAAAATCAAGTATTTTTTATTAAACTCAAGCTCATGGGAATAACTCATGAGAGAAATTTTTTACCCATCTTATCCTTCCTCTACCACAACGTAATTCCAAGAAGTTAAAATATTGGTTGCAATGTCTTCTTAGTTCAAGGGGATAATGGTAAAATACAATATCATGGGTTCTAAAATATATTGAACCACTTTATGTCACACATTGGAAAGACTGTGATTGAGACTTCCAAAGCATGAACCTATCGTTCAATTTATTGTCAATTCACTCAATTAGTTTGGCATTCACAACATCAATAACACTTTGGATTCTCTTGAAACAACAGTATAGGCGAGTCTTTTCCAATCAAACCGTGCATCGGGCAATGTTACTGCTGGCGATATGGAGTGAAGTTGTGGTCACACTAAACAACCAATACGATGGCCTCACAGACGGAATCGATGGCGTCGAAAGTCAACAATTAGAATTCATTCAACAATGGTCGTCATCTCCCTTTCTTGAGTTAGTGTGCCTCCAAATAAGATGGAACTACCGCGTCCCTACTGGAATTTGTATATAACATTCTCATCTATAAAATTTTATAATTAATGGATGGAGTTCTTTTTGAAGAAGAAAGTCCTAATGAATACCCCAAATATCAAAAGATCGAGCCTCTCTTAATCATTGACACGTACTATCCTAAACTTTTAAAAGTGACTCCATACAAGATATAATGTGAGACTTTTTCTCTATGTCTATGTGTAGCTCTAAAATGAAGCAAATTGATCCCACACTTGTGTACTCATTTCAAGAGGTTTGTAAAAAGACCAAAAGAATCATCAACCAAAGCCTACACAACTAGTTGTCATGTAGATGAATGTCACGGACACACGAATTGTGGACTCGGACGGAGCACGGATGATGGGGCTAAGAGCGTGGAACTTATGAAGCTTGGAACGACACAAGAGTATGAAGACAAAGATGAAGAAGAAGACACGATGGAATGAAATGAGAATACTAGATTCAGGTGTCAATGACTGGTGTTGAATCCCTTGAAAGGGATTAAGGTGGTTACAAGTATTTTGTTGAGAATAAGATCGGCCACAACCAATTATCACTATCAAGTGAAAATGAAAGAACAGAAAACGAATACGTAAACAAGAGGACACAGGATGTTAAAGTGGAAAACCTCGAAAGGGAAAAACCACAGGAACCCAGAGACTCCGAACATAATCACTATGTATTGAGAGGAATACAACAAGAGGCTATGAGGCGACAACCTCAAGCTCTTCTTCGTCTACAGATAGTTACAGAGTTACAACTCTCTTTCACACTCTCTCTCTCAACCTTAGTTACAGAGGCAACTCCACGTACTAACTATTCACAACAATGATTTATCGTTCTAACTACTTGCCCTAAGTATATTTATACTCATGTTCATATATGACTATTTACAAATCTAGCCTCGAGTCGGCTTCGGCCGATTCGGCTATTAGCCAAATCAATTATTATTCGATTTTTCGAACTCGGTTGAGTTAGCCATCAACTGATTCGGTTGTTCTTCCCATCTGGAGGGACCTTTTTCCCAACATATTTATACTATGAATTGAAGTATATGCATTAGAATATTCTAGAACCCTCTAGAACCTTATAGTTCTGGAACTTTCTAGAGGACCGTATGTTACTAAAGAGTATTCCTAGATCAAATACATTACATATAAATAAATGTTTATATCAAAATGGTTGACCATAATGTCTTGTTGAGTAAGGTTGTAGGTTAAATCGTAACTATGTATTTTATGTCATTATGTTGTGAGTCATGACAATGAAAGCTGTAAACCTAAAATTTCTCCACGAGTATTTTTCTTAATAACATAACTAATAGAGAATGTGTAACAATAGCAAATAACAATGTACTAAGTGGACATCCTTGCTGAACCAATCTAGTGAGGGGGATTTTTGAAGTAACTCCACCCTTAAGCATTACTCAAGATGTTGCATTTTGCCCTAGTAGAAATATATGATGAGATATAGGAGGTCCTAATGCAAAGGACATGTGATCGACATGATCATATGTTTTTTCCAAGTGTAATTGCACCATAATTAATTCTTGATTTGTATCCTAAGTATAATTCATGTCCATCTGAACAAAATCATATTGAGTTAGATGAATAGGTTGAGGTAGTGTTTTTTTTTTCCTTCAAAGATTTTCTTCAATAGTATTAAGAAAAAACACCTCAAGGCTACACCTTGAGCTTGTCTACCCAAAAGCTTACAATTTTTTATGTACAATAATGTAAAGTAATCCTAAGACCAAAGATAGGACTTTGTAGAAGGTGTTGGAATTTGTTGGTGCACATTGCCATGATTTACTGATATTCAAGAAAGAGTCCATGGAAGTTGATAATGCCACTGAGGCCCTTGAGTTGACTCTGTAAACATGGGCAACTTTTTCCATAAGTGAAGAAGCTTCTTCCTTCTCTTGTTTATGGTTTCTGGAAAACCATGCATATTGTCATACTGGCTATGGACTACTGCCAACAAGTTCTCCCATATCTCAAGCAAGACATCTAAGAGATGTTGATTTGCCGCATCATAAAGTCAGTTGCTTCAATATTTCCATAATGCACGTAACGTTATCGTAGTCACTAGTTTCCAAACTTGGACAGGTCGCACCTGCTTTCCAGGTTGTTGAAAGGGGCTAACTAATATCAATATTCTATTATGTACCAAAACATCGTTTGCCTCTTGAACACCGTTTGCCTCATACAACATCAGGCTGGAATGTAACACTCCCCACATCGTTGATGCCCATGAAAATAGGTAGCCGACATTGATTGTTAAGTATTGTAGGTTGAGGCGGTCCTCTTCAATTGATTTGATAATATCTTTACAAATAGGTCTACATTGTTAAAATGACTCAAGATCTGCTATCTTATGCATCAATTTAATGAGGCACACCTTCCAAGTTCGTAGCATGATGTTTGCCATTGGAAAGGTGTCACAATACCAACTCTACCTCTTCCTCTACTAAATTCAGATCCAACTCCTCGTACATAATTGCACTCGTAGCACTCTAACCACATTGTAACATTCAAATCTCGTAAAGCACGGAAAAACATGTGGGGTTGAGATTGATTATCAATAAGTCTAACTTGTAATTATCATAAATTTGCACTTTGATAACTTCCACAATATAATTCATCCTTTATTTGACGTTGTACATCTAGAGTTCTTCATCATGAGGTGTATGCATCAACAATGTAATGCATCTAATGAGAACTTAAAACATTTACTCAATGGATGTTGATGTTGTTGACCATTAGTCAACTCACAAATAAGATGAAAGATTCTAATATTTTATGATGTAATCCATTGTTATAGAGTTGATGTGAAAAGGCAACCAAAATTTGTTCCATATTAGCATCAAATTGAGAGTGTAGTAACAAAGAAGAGTGATTGAATCATAAAGGGCTATTGAAGCAAAATTTATAGATATTTGTCTCTCGATTATTGAACTCAAAACATATGGGGAAATGATATGATGAGAGCACATCTTGTATGCCTCACATGCAAAGTAGTGCTAGAAAAAATTATTCATCATGTATCATATAAATTTTATGCAACCAACTCAAAGGTTTGTCAATGTTGTGTATACCTTAAGTGTAACCATTTCTAAACTCAACTTTATAACCTATGAAGTCAATTGATCGTTACTAGTTTGCTCATGAAGAAAGTTCATTAATGAATATTGTGAAGTAGATTTTGAAGTATCAAGACACATTAAAATAAACCATAATAAACCTGAACAATCCAATGATGACATGTGAAGCATCAAAGAACATAATGCAATATGTTGAGCAACATTCTTAGGAACATAATTTTTTGTTCACCTTACCACCTAATAAAAACAAGTGACTTCCATCACGAAAATCATCTATGGGATTTGCACCTCTCTCTCTATATATATATAGATGCAAGATATGAAGAAATGGTTTGGAAAATGTGATTGATCATATTACACATGATGTGTCAACATATTGCTCTATGCATGAGCTTTTTTTGCAATGTCATTGTTGCACAACTTTGTGAAAGTATAGACAAATGTTAAGTCAATAGAGGAAGCCATTAACGTAAAATATGCATAATTTATTTCATGCTATGTACTTATTACATACATTTGTGTCTAAAGCACACATGACATGTGGCATGACAATTATAAACTAATCTAAGTATATTCATAATTTATATTATATTTATTATTCTCTATACATACTGAAATGATTTAATGATATTGCCTTAAAAGGAGATGTTTGGTTTAAGTATAGAGAAACATTATTTTAATATATTCTATTATACTTATCAAACGTGTGCTTCTATGTTTTATTCAACATTACATACATGTGTGGAGCACACAATCAAACAAATGGAAACCATGTGCATTTTATACCATGTCTTATTTAGACCATCTTCTTGTGATATATGCACCATTGTCTTGTTTATTTTTACATCCTTGATTTGGCTCTTGTTCACATACCTATTACTATTCAAAAGCATTATCATGGTTTTGTTACCATCCCTATTTTGAATTTTGTTCTTATTCCTACTTTTTTCTGTTTCTAGTCTTTTACCTATATTAATTAGGGATCCAATACTTACTTCTATTATCGTTGTTATCCTTATTCAAGTTTGAGGTACGTCTCCTCATGTCCAACCTATAGACTCTATGAATCTCACTATGTTGCACCCTTCTTGGTTTTAGGCATATCATATCGTTCATGTTTTTTCTTTTTAAGTGATTCTTCTTATCTATCTATAACATGATGGTATATAGTTCCTAAGTCCATGATAAATATGAGGAAATGGTTTTGAATATGGGACGATATAACATTTGCTACGTGATGCCTCAAAAGATTCATGAGGACTTTTAAAAGAGGCATTGTATCACAACTTTGAATCATAGTGAAAGTTGAGGAGTACTTGAGGAATTTGAATCCTACTTGTAGGAAGTATATAGTGCCACTCAAGGTAATATTGGATCAGCCACCTCCGGTCGAACCAACAACAATCTCTAACTGACTTGCTATGCGTCATCTTATGGTATCATCATATGGGTATATGTCCCAAAGGAGCATTACAACAATTTTGGAATAAACTTGGGGCCTTTTAAGTGTTTGGAATATTCCCAAATAGGGAAATGGATTCTCGGCGGGGAAACTTGTTTGCGTACTTTGTAGAGAGAAGGCTCTAACTTTCACACGAGAACTCTAATTGGGAATTCAATGTTGTTTTGGAATCCTCTCATGAAACATTTTTAATTACATATATGTTTGGTAACATCCACCATGACCTTTAGCGACCCCCAATGCAAAAGTATATTGATGCAATTTCCTACAAACCCCTAATTTTGATCCAATTTCTTTTAATGATTGTTGAGGCTAGAGTTTAAACAATGACATTGGTCGATGGCAGAGAACAAATCATAATGTATATTCTTCCATAGGCTCATACAAGTAGTTGAGACTTTTCCAAATTTCTTGCATCCATCGAACTTTGTGTTCCATATCTAAGGCATAAGGGTAACTCAATTATATGGCTTTGTGAGTTTCTCATCAGATGGTTAGATAATGGTAAGATTGTTTGGCTATCCGGAGAATGGTAAAAATATAGAAAACCCATTCTCAAACAACCATATGCACATGATTCCCTATGAAAGTTACATTCCAAATAATCATATTTTAACTGAGGTGAGCTCATGGTCGCCTATTAAAGATACATATAGTTTCCTCTTATGTCAAATCCCACTCTAGGTTGTCTATAGTAATGTTTCCATTTGGAACATGTCCTTGGAGTTGTTGACACTCACATGAACTTTTGTCCTTGTTTGTGTTGAGATGCTCGTTATATTAGTTTGCATTAGAATAAGTAATGTGTGTTTGTCTCATCAATAATAAATCGTAGTTACTTTTTGTTAGATTGATAGGATTAGTTTACATAAAGTCATTTAATTCATTTTTCTTCGTAAAACTATGGTTGTGTTTAGGTTTTTGTGTTAGATTAAAACTTAACATGCCTTGGTATGAGGCATTTGTTGAGTGCAAACCATCATTGAGCGTCCATGATGCTATTATTTGTTTGTATATGAAAGATTATTGTATCACCAACATCAATTAAAATTCATCCATAAAAGTTTAGAAAACACTACGAATAAAACTAAAACATCAAAATCTTTATAAAAAATACCATATTTTCACATTATTCATTATTTCATATTGGACCTATGGAGTGAATACACTTTAAATCATATTAGATTCACTTCTAGTGTTTAGGATCAATGAGTGGTATTGTTGTCAACCTTTCTGTTAATTGGAGACTTCAATATCCTTAATGACAATAACTATGTGTGCTTCGCTAGGATTGAAAACCAAGTGCTATCTCATTCAGAACTCAGTGTTTTACTTACCATCGATTGGTTTGAGAGAGAAAGAGGAAAAAGAGGGAAAAGATGTATCCCTTTAGACTAGGTAGAAAAGATAGAATGACGGCCCATACAAACTACTTTCATTCTTGATGGGAGTTCATAGTTGCATGACCTTAGAATACCCATGGTTTATATGTAGTATGTGTCTTGAGGTGAGATCCTTGGAGGATACGACATTGAATATATGTATTGGGCAGCATACCTTTAAACCTAGTCCTAACTAGACATGAATGTAGTGTGTTGAATTTGGTCATACACACTATGGGGGTGTGGTGTATGTGTTAAGTTTGAGTGTTATTGTAGGTCTAAGTACAAGTTAACAATCCGCAACGGTTCGGTTCGGTTTGAGAGGGTCCAAACCGAACCACAAAACAATTTTCAAACCATTAAACCATTAAACCGCAAAAACCGTGGTTTCGTGGTTCGGTTTTTGTTTTCAACATAGGTCAAATTTTTAATTTTTTAAAATTTATAATATTTCCTTTCTTAAAAAAATTTAAAATTTTAAAGATGTTCCTAAAAAGTGAGAATAAGGACTAAAAATGAAAAGATTGTTTAAAAATAATTTTTACAAATTTTTTAAATAAAAAATAAAAAACAAAAAACCATTTTAACTGCGGTTTCTGGCTGTTAAAACCGGACCATTGCCGATTGTTAGTACAAGTTATGAAGGAAAGTATGGATACCTAGTTTGTGAGAAGTGCTAGTAGCTTGAAGTTTGAAGTTTGAATGGAAGGGGTTTGTGTAGTTTTTTAGGTTTTACAATATCTAAGATGGTTTTCTAGGTGTGAAAAAAAACCAAAGCAACTATTGACCAATCCAAATGCAGTAATCACGAGCTATAAGTCTATTATAGAATAAGTTGTCCATATCTAAGTATCTTCGTAGCCCTTGAGGATGCTTCGTGAACTAGGTATCATCAAAGCTCATTGGTGAAGTTGTGTTTTTTATGTAGGGGGTGGCCGATGATGAATGGGATATGTTGATAAGCATTGATTTCCTTTTGAAAGCACTTAAATGAGAACATGAACATTTATCCAGATATCTAAGAAAGGAAGTATATACTGGGAGGAAGAAGTGATATGGATGGAGTTGTTAATGAGATTAGTGTAGAAGGTTAGATAGTAAGATCTCTCTCTCTCTCTCTCTCTCTCTCTCTCTCAACTTGTTCTTGTCAAACTATTTTTTAATTCTAATCCACCATCTATTTTACTTCCCATTCCCATATTTCCCCTTTACCATATCTTGTTATATCACCACCTAGCGAGCACACCTTGACACCACATAAACTAAATCATGCAATGTTAACTTTTCCATTGAAACTTTATAACAGCTTTCTAGTTTGTGTTTTCTTGTTTTAGCATATTCTTGAGGATAATAACAAGCACCTTTATTATTTTTTTGTATTTGTCATTTGCAATGGGTGATGATTGTGCCATATGGATGGTTTCCTGGTTCCTCCATGGAGAAGAGGAATCTAGCCTACGTTTGATTATTTGTTTACATTGTAAGCCCCTCTCTCGAAAAGTAACTTGTTGTAGGGGTGTGGGTTGGGGAACATTAATTAATGGTTATTGGCCTTGATTTCATGTAGCAAGTGAGATTGAGTGGCCCTATCAAGGTGTGATGCGGAAGGAGGATGATGACCCTTGTACCACCTAGCCTCTTGGATATTGGCATTTAGGTGTTGGGGCATAGTTTGCAAGATCATGAGCTTATAGAAGTGAGACTTTGACCTTGTTTCAACTCTCTAGCCTATTATGCAAGCTGAGAATTGAAACAATCCAGTTTTGTAGTTGATTTATGATAACACCATACATATGAATTACATTTGTTCCAATTGATCACGGAAATTTAAACTTGAAAATTTATACTTTTGAATATTTCCAATTAGAGAAAAATATATAACATGGTTTTGCAACCTTGGGATGATGGTTAAGCATCTCTGACCTTTTGCGATTCCAGACTTCAATTGATGTCCGCAAAACGGTTTGTAAACTCAAGCATTGACACGACATCAGGTGTGTCGTCAAGAGGGAGAGGGAGTTGTCGAGTTAAGGAGTGAGAGCATTGATATAACTTTGTGGGTAGTGGCAACATCATGGGGTGGACTGTGACAACACCATGGGCTAATTTAGCGGAGCGACACACACATTATCAGTGACACATGTAGAAAATGATTGGAAACACTATGTGGCCCCATGACAACATCATGCCACATGGGGGTGGGTCAAGTTAGGGGGGAGGGGGGCCAAACAAGACATGTGGGGGGGTGTATGACAACATCATGAGCTTAGTATTTTACTATAATCTATTTATTATACATAACTTATAAGAGGAAAGGGGGGGGGGGGGGGGGGGGGGGGCACGCAAATTTGTAATAGTAAATAAAGAAGCGTAAGAAGAGACTCGAGAGTGATTGAACCCAACTCCTTCCATGTTTTCTATTTTAATCTAAACAGCACCCAAAAATAAATAAACAAATAAAGCAAATAATAAAATAAAAAATACAAGTAAATTTAAACGAATAAAGCAAATAATAAAATAGTAAAATAAACAACCCAAGTAAAAAAAAAACAAAAAACGAAAAAAATAAAATAAAACAAAAAATAAAAAACCAAAGAGGGTAACTGAAACGGCTTGGCTGAATCAATTTGGGGAGGCAGTGACACCGGGATTCCTCCACGTGGATGCGCGCCAAATGTCGGCCACGTGGACGGTTCAGATTCGGCCAGCGGATGCGCGCCAAGTGGCAATGAGCTCCACCAGTAAAAAAAGAAAACAAATACCAATAATAAATAGTTCTCTTCTTATTTTCTTTTCTGTAAAACTATTTCTTAATGGGCTTGGATGGGATGGGATGGCCACGGACAGTTAATATTTATTAGTATTTTATCTTCATATCTGTTGTCCGGACAAAAAAGGGAGTGAGAAAAAAGAAGAAGAGAGAGAGAGAGTTTGTTTTGGCCGGACAAAAAAGAAGAAAAAGCCCAATTCGTGCGAGCCGGCCAAAGCAACATCTCTCTCTCTCTCTCTCTCTCTCTCTCTCTCTCTCTCTCTTATTTATAATTAAAACAACAAAACAAAAAGCGTTTTAATTTGTTTTATTTTATCTAATTCTTTTTTATACGTTCTGTTCTAATATTTTTCCTTCCCTCGGAGCAGGGCATTTATTCTTTATATTTATGTCTGCTATAAATAAAAAGGCTTCCCCCACTCCCCCCCTCCTCTGCAGCTTCACCTCTCTTAAGCCATTTTGCTCTGTGTCCAGACTCCACTCTGAGAGAGAGATAGATTATACATATACTTACATATATATTCTTCTTATTTGAAATTAGTTGTAAGTAACAATCATTGCAACACATCCATTCTTTTTTCATTCACTTCACATCTGCTTCTTTAACACAAAAACTAATTTAACCTTGCCTATTACATCCAAGTGTAATATCCATTTTTAACCCTCCATGACCTGAAGAATTAATGCATGGAACCGCTTGCTAATTAATTCTTTTTTACCATTCATTTTCTAGGCAACACTTTAGAAAAAAAAAAAATACACACTGCAATTAACTCCTAGCTAGCTACAAACCAGACTCCATATCAATGGCAGTCTTCAAAACAAGGCATGTAAGCTCAACCATCATTTTTAAGGAATCTCTGCAACCAAGCGCTCACTCAAGCACCCATAAGAAGAGGATTTCTGTGAACCTTAGTGAGAATAATATTACTAGTAATAGTAACAATAATGGCATAGCTCATGGCTGGCTAGAGGCCATGAGAGATTTGTCCCCACCTCGAATTTTACGACGCCTGCAAAGTGATCTACCCGATAAATCCGATTGTGAAGCGGCCGAGATAAAATACCGCGGGTGGATGGTGAGACTTTTGATCTTCATGACAATTTCATGTGTGAAATCCAAATTTCCAACTAGCTAGCATACATGTATGTATGTCTAGATTGTACATTGCTATAGGTAGGCCATACCTACCATTAGCCAACATACCCTTCACCTATGTTTGATTCATACAATATTAGTGACCTACCCTCACCTACTTTAATGCTGATTCATACATAACATATTGTCCACCACAATGATATACTTTAGCTTACCTGTGGCCTAGTTAACTACATTAATGCATGACTACATGCTAGCAATGCTATACTTGTCTCATGGACTCAATTATATTTAGTTTTGTCACTACAGGTGAAACATCCATCTGCACTTGATAAGTTTGAGAAAATCATCGATGCGGCCACTGGAAAACGTATCGCCATATTTTTGGATTATGATGGAACCTTGTCACCGATCGTTGAAGATCCCGAGTGTGCATTCATGTCTGACGAGGTACTCCGGAAACACACTTCCTTCTTTATGTTAATAGTGTGGTGGTGTAAATATAAACCGAGCCCCATGGGCTAATGGCTAACAATGCTTGTTCCGATTCAGATGCGGACTGTTGTGAAAGACATCGCGACATTATTTCCGACATCAATCATAACCGGTCGAAGTAGAGAGAAGGTATTGGATCATGCCGATTCTTTCATATAACCCGAACATTTGTAATCTTGGATATAAGTACTTCAATTGAGACCTACCTATGAAAATCTATACAAAACTATGTGGATACTACATATGTAACTAGCACATTAGTGACTGTTTCTCTTCTACTGTTGGCTTTTGGCATTGAAGGTATACGAGTTTGTTCAGCTTCCAGAGCTCTATTATGCGGGGAGTCACGGCATGGACATCATGGGACCTGTCGAGAGTTGTGGTGGTTTCAAAGCACATGGCACCAAAGCAGTTGATGACAAGGTACTTGTCGGACCGGACCAACAATACATTTTTGAACTCAAATTTGTGCTAATGTTACTCAATTAATTTTGTCTTCCACCCAAAAAGATGGCATTATGTGAACTGTGTGTGCTTGATTTCTTAATGGTATCTGTGTCATTTATATAGGGGAATGAAATGGTCTTGTTCCAACCTGCCAGTGAATTTATATCAATCATGGATGAGGTAATCAATATATCTCATATTTGGGTTTTTAATCTTCCATTATTGCAGCCATATTATGATTCCCTTAAGCCAAAAATTTCCAAGTTTTATCTTTGATAAATTGTGCTATAGGTTTTCAAGTTATTGGAGGATAATGCTAAAAAGATACCGGGGGCCAAAGTTGAGCATAACAAGTTTTGTATTAGTGTTCATTTCCGGTGTGTGAAAGAAGAGGTGAAAATCCAAATGTCAAAACTGTCCTACTTAATGTCCGCTTCATGTGGATGAAGACTTATTTATAGTTGTTACATGTGTTTGCACACATAAGCCTTTAATTAGGGGAGAGTGAAATATATCTTTTAAGTTTTCTATTTAGTAGTCTAAGTTATTTATGTTAATAATTACTTTATCAGTTGATTAAGATCTTTACAATCATTTCTTTTGTTTTACCAGAATTGGCTTGCTCTCGCGGAGCATGTCCAACATGTACTGAATTCATATCCGAATCTTCGCCTTACACAAGGGCGAAAGGTCGGTACATTTCCTAGACTGAGCATAACTACACTAATGCAAATGCTATATTGAAATTCTTAAAAAGGATGCTTATGTTTTTCAGATATTGGAAATCCGTCCATCGATTGCGTGGAACAAAGGAAAAGCTCTAGATTACTTGCTCCGAGCTCTTGGTATGTATGGGTATTATTTTGCTACAAGGTCAATCTAATCCATTATTACATTATCAAGCTCAAAATCCCAACATGTGACACTAATTCATTATATTAGCCTAAAATGTGTTCTCTACCGACTTTTGTTGAAGGACTAGGAAGCCGGAATGATGTCTTTCCAATCTATATAGGAGATGATCGTACCGACGAAGATGCTTTCAAGGTGGATTCAACATGAATCTATTCAAATCAATATATTCTAGACCCGAGTTTGTTATTTCTTCAATTTTCATTTTTCACATTATTAAATTTTATGGCAATATCTAGGTTATCACAAGAACCAAGCATGGCCTTGGAATATTAGTTTCTAATATAGCAAAAGAGACAAATGCCATGTGTTCACTTCGAGACCCAACTGAGGTACTTTCACTTCCAATATGTAACAGTGATTTGGTTTTTCTTATTTGTATATTTGTACTGCCAAGATATTGCTGATTAGAGAACTATTTTCACCTTAGACTTGGAGTTCATATCTTAACTTGTATGCATATTGTGTTGATAGGTACTCGAGTTCTTGCGGTATTTGGTGAAATGGCGTTCCCGGAGGATGATTCGGTTGTCATGCAATGTGAAAGTGAAAATGTAGCCTGATTTATATATATAACATGGAGCAAAACCATAAAGATGGGCATCCATGTCTCAAATACAAGGTTAATGCAATAGCCATTATGATTACATAGGTTAACTCATATCGAAGTATTAGTTAGCAATTAAGAGTACTTTGGCTCAAACATGTGAGATTTCTGTAGCACAAATTATAAGAAGCTCCATGCTATATAATGGGTCCACTGTTCATTTGTAAAGAGTTTTTATGCCTAACTACACAATGTCTTTTGTAAGGTCCTTGTATTTTCTTCATTTATGAATAGTTATAATGTTTTCTATGTCTCCTTTGCTACCACTTTTATTGTGATTATTCCTTGTCTTCCTCAATACGATTATTCTTGACATCAATAAGCCAAAAGACTTGCTTAAAGAGCTTTACTCTAATCCTTGTTATATGGACTAGGTCCACAATTTCTCTTGACATTGATAAGCTACAAGACTAATTTAAAGAGGTTTCGTTTAATCTTTCATCTATATGCTAGGTCCTCAATGTTGATGCACTGCGTTGAGATTTAAATGGATCAAGCTATTGGCTAGCTATTGTACATGCTAAAGTAGTGTAATTGTTCTCTTTTTCCATTGACCACGGGGGACCCACCAATGAAGGAATGTATGGGAGTTGGTTTATTAGAAAAATGGAGATGGTTGACAAGCTTTGAGCTTCACATAATACGATATCAAATAAGTAAAGGAAGGGTGCAACAAAAAATCTTCTACACAAATTCAATGCATTGATAATCATATGTAACGACATTTTATTTATATGATATCATAAAGTTCTTGCAAGGGTTGATGGACTTGTGTATACATGGTAAACCATTCTCCTTTTAGGACAACGTTGTGTAGCTTAGCACCTGAGCGATCGAGTTTGAATATCATGTCTCTATAATCGTATATGACCAAATAGAATTTATCATCCATTGCAATGGTTCCAAAACTATATATTGATATTAACATTATGATAACAAAATTCTAATATTTGTTTTCGAATCATCTTTGGATGACCTCATGGACATACAAGTGTGTATGTATTAGGACAAAGACACAAACAAAATTACAAAAGTACAATATTTGAAAGGAAACTGATGTGAGATCATCACTTCATGTGTAATGTGTCGTCAGTAATACATGTTTTTGGCGAACGTAATGTAAGTTTTCTTCACATTTTCTAGTTGTATTGAAATGCAAATCATGTAATGTTTCTATCCTCTTCATTTACTTCACAAACTTTTATCAATATATTAGTCCACTTATACCCATGTAAGAATGTAAGACTTTGATTTATGGAAAGACATGCATGTGTGCATGTGTGGTTAAAAAGGAATTGATAAATCCTCATCAAATGGTTTTGACAAATATTAAGTGAAAGATAAAACATTAAGACATTTCTTAATAGCTATTTTCTATCACTTGTGAATATTGAATGTACATGCACAATAACGTCATTCCTAAATAAACTACTTTGAGAACTTCATGAATAAAGAAAAAACTTTGGGGTGATATTTTCAGTTAACAATCTAAAAACAAACTATACAAGATTATGAGTTAACAATCTAAAAACAAGTTGTTTGGTAGCTTATGACACCCAGAATGAGTCCATAACTTCCAACAAGATTATTGAAATCTTGCTTGCCCAATCCAATACTTAGCAATAGGAGAGAGGAGTAATGCACATGAACGCAATTTCCATGACCCAATATCATGACAAAACGAAATAGACTTAAATTTGGCATGTGTTTTGAAATCCCGAGGAATATTGACTACAAGAACTCATATATAGGGTTTCCTTTTGATCCCCGCTATTCTAGAACAAAATAGTGAACTAGATTGTGACAAGTTAGTCTTTATATATAGCACGAATCTTCCAAGATAACAAATTTGAACAAGCTATTTTTTTATATTTTGATTTCTCCTTTCAAGTGTATTTTTGTTTTGATTAATGATGCTTCCATTAAGACAAATGTGTATGTACATGTAGCAGAACACATGATCATAATCGTAATATTTGAATAGACCTAAGCCATTTCTAGTCTATATATGCTCCATAGAGAATACTTCCACTATTTTTTCATGAACCAACATGTGTACCTATAGAGAAAACACAATCACAACTTTTTGAGACTTTCAATCGAAGAAAAACCTTAGTTAGAAATATTTAATTGAAAATAAGTGTATTTCTAATATATTTGGCTCAATATTATCACATGCTCATTATTTTCTTTTTAAGTGAGATGATCTCATGACTAAGAAGAAAGAAAAGGAGCATATGGCTAATTGATGACTTCATGTCATAACTCAAAGATAAAGAATTGTAATAGTGAGAAATACTTTTTAAACACGAGACAGAACATGAATTATGTTTCTTTGCATTGTCAACTTGACAGATGCGACTTCTCCATGACTTTTGTTAACCATGTACTAGAACGTACCCACATCTTATAGTGCACTAAATAATTATTGCTTTATGAGATATGTGGGCTATGTTGCATGACAACTTGTCTCTTTCCCTCTCTAACGAGATCTTCAATTATTGGTCCATGTTTTGAGTGGATACGTACAGAGAAAGAAACCAAATCTTTAATAAGAAAATCAACATCGCTAAATGATTGAAGTTGCACATACTAGCATAGAATGCTAACGTTTAGGTATCGCATCCATATAAAACAATGATGTAGACGTGTGTATTTGGTACAATGTATCTACAAATATAATGTACCATGTTCGTGTTTTGATTCATTAAAAGAAGCAACTTTAGATTGCTCACATGTGAGATTTATTCATTATCACTACCTTGACAACAACTTATAGCTATAGGCAGGACCAATTAAACAAAAGATTAAAATGCATTTCAAAAAAAGAAGTTTTTTAGAATAAAGAAGCTTTCATTTTGTAAGATTGGTAGCATATTCATAAATAAGCATGCAATTGTGTGTCCATAAAAGGGTATTGGAACAATATCTTGAAGAATAATGTTAAGAGTTATGGATATCACTTTTAACTCTAAAGATATTCTCTCCTTTAAAACAATTCTTATTTGAGTCATGGATGACTTCATCGGCCTTAAATTTGAAGCCTAAAGGTCTCATAAGAAAATGAAGCCTAAGCATACATTATTGGGCATCCTAAAGCTTGAAAAGTCCTTTTTATTTGATAGGTTAAGGCAAGACAATTGATGTTCATAGCGATGAGAGGTGAGGGCATCATCACCCAAAACATCATTGCAAAAAGGCTATTATCAACCAGCAATACACTATTGTACCTAACACCGAATGAGCACAATGAAAATGATTTTAGTGACTAGGCACACCACCCGTTGTGCACATTCCACGCTTAGGTGGAATTGGCAACGACATGACTTTGGTCATCAAACAAGACTTGGACCAAATTTCATCTTTCCTTATATATTCCATTCACTCTTACTCACACATCGCAATCTTAGAGACATCACACTGCAAATTTCCATTCTTTACTTTGAGTGTTGCTAAGCTCTTTAGTGTCTAATCAACACTTGTATACTTCTCTTTATTCTTTGTGAGTTTTCACCTCACTTTGAGGTTTCCCACTTGTAATAAAAGTGTTACTAAAAACAAACTCACACATCACAATCTTCATAAACACATAGTCGAAACTCATCAAAAATGCCTCGTCTACACACTCACGCCCACTTATAGTGACCACAACGCTCGGCCTCTCTCTTGCTTTCAAGGACAAATAAAATGAACATCACAACACCATACTTCTATATCATCATATGCATCACTTGTTGTTGCCATGGAACAACTATAGCAATAGCTATACGTTTATCAAAATCGATCACCACAAAGATTACTACAAATGGGTGTGTGGGTTGGTCATACATAAATTTCTGTAAAAGGATGGTCCAACAAAGATTTCACAAGACGAACAACAAAGCCATGAGGTATTTGCACACACCACGTCACAACAATAGCTTGATCTTGTATCGCAAACTTGGGGAGGAAGTATACCTCAAGCCAAGTACAATATGCATTTGGTATTGCAACTTGCAAGCATCATCGAGTTAGAGACATTGATTGTGAGCACTGAGCATACACCTCTTTTCTATTATATCTTTAGTATAATCATAGCTACTAGCTAGGCACTTTGCTGCAATATATTCTTTGTTTCTTATATTTGTATCTTTAGTGTACAAGCCAATAGCACATAGCATGGAATTGGTGCTTTAGAGGTTAATATGCATGTGTGTATTATCACATGTGTCATGACAAGTGGAATTGGCTCGATCAAGTCAAGAGCAAGGAGCCAACAAGTGAATTAGCCCCACTAGAGAGTTGAGGTCACCATTCAACAATGCTCTTCAAGAGCTAACTTGACTTAAATGAACCACGGATTATGGAATATCAAGATGACCACCATTCTCAGACTCTGAATGAAAATTTTAAATAAAAATCATAAGAATCAAGTGATATCTCAGGAGTCAAGAACCCGGGGGTTCCTATCCACTAAAGTGTTGAATAAAACGTACAAGCGCATATTTGGTTAATTACAAATATATATATAAATATATATAAGGACGTCACATCGAATAGGTGAAGATGATCATGTGAGAAATATCATTGAAGCATTACTGTTGTAAGATTGTATTTGATCAATAATATGAAGTATTTTACAATGATTCATTGTTAAGGCCCTTCTCTATATTCTCTTTCTCCATTAATTTTGTGATATGGCAACCTTCTATTCAAATTATAACCAACATAACATATTCAAAATATGACCAACATGGTACATAACATAGGGGGTCAGATGCAATTGTGGAGGAAAAAACTGGAACCTGATGGCTCAGATCCCCCTGATGGATAAAGCAAAAACTGTTGACATGAATGTATGTAAGTATGCAATTGTTATGAGCAGAGTAGACTTCCATGTTATGCAAGCAACGTTGGATATAGTAAATGCTTGGGGAATTTGGCAAAGTTACACCCACAATTGAAAACTTCTAAATTTGGTTATCCATAATAATAAACTTATAAAATGCTTGAGGAATTTGGCAAAATTACACCCACAATTGAAAACTTATAAATTTGGTTATCCATAATAATAAACTTACAAAATGCTTGGGGAATTTGGCAAAATTACACCCACAATTGAAAACTTATAAATTTGGTTATCCATAATAATAAACCAAAATGGTGGAAAGGGAAGAAAGGCGTTTTAAATGCAAATAAAGCATCTGTGGCACTAGACAGTTGGATAGTGTTAACCGTGTTGCCAGATCAGTTAGCCCTAAAATGTATCATCATATACATGTTGCACCCAAGGTTTGATGGTGTGGTTATAGAACTGATCACAAACTATAGAATCTACCTCTTTCATTTCATCAGATCTTAGCATCACTTCAAGAGGAAGAGTTGTGAGTGTGGATTAATAATCAAAACCTTAATTTTGGCGTTCTTCACCCCATGGGAGTGTGGAAACCAATAAGTGCCACAAGTGTGCAGGCAGAGGGACATGTGATCAATGGGTACAAACTCAAAAAATGCTTGGAAGAATGGAAAGAATCTAGTTTGGGGTTAGCCAATAAGGCTTCTAAAAATTCTAAAGAGTGGATATTGTCCCTAGTAAGTATGCAGAAAGCCTCAAGCACAAAATGGTAATGCCCCAAGGTACAACATAAATAGCACTAATTTGTGGCTTCCCATCATTGGAGACCCCTGTAGTGGTTAAACTTCTCAAGGTTTTCTTAGCTTGCTGGACGATTAGTTTCTAGGTGTATGTAGAAGCTAGGAGCTCCTCATTTATGAGAAGGTATACACCTATAATTAGCAGTTACATATAAATATATGGCTAGTGGTGCTATCAACCATACATAATTTTGTAGTGTCCTGACTCCTCCATGAGGTCAACCAACTTCATTTGTACCTCGAGTTGTCGACCTTTACTTATGAAGAGTTTATTTGTGCTACTTACTCCTCATGGTGTCGTAGTTAGGCTTGCTTGCATGCTTGTTTCAAGTTGTGACTCCATGGTAGTGTTGAGCGCATTTACCATAAGTATTGTTGTAGGGAGTTGGTTGGGTGGCTTTTTGTTCTAAGTGTGTCTTTCACCATCTCTCTTTCTTCTTCTACGACTTTGAGTTTGGTGGTTAGTAAGTGTTGTTGCATGCATAGCTCTTATACATGTTGGTGTTTGGACTCCATGTACAAACAAGCTTGGATGAGTACCAAAGTGACATTGTGTAGGGCCCTATGTACTACTACCAAAATGTGCCTCAGTGTCATGCATTCTACTCCAATTGAGTGTCCACTTTGTTTCCACATTGTCACATTGGCGACTGCTTCTCGTAGGTCTTGGAGATTACGTGAGGACTGTTCTCCTCCAAGCCATCTAGTTTGGTTTGGAGCATGTTGACTATCTCCAAGGAAGTGGTCTACAAGAGGTGTAACAGTTATCGTTGGCAAGAGGCCACATTCTAGTGTTCATGGTCGTCGCATGTTGAGTGGCTTCATGTTCAACATATAGGTTGGGTGGGATGGTGTTCCTAACTTGATTGTATTTTCCATGGACAGTTGAAGCAAAGTTTCCTAATGGAGAGGTCTAAGTGGGCTATGTGATGAAGTTGTGTGTAGTTCTCTATGCTTGAATTGTATTACAAGAGTGGCGCAAGCATGCAAGGGTCAACGGTCTAGTCTTAGGACCCCTTCTATAGTGAGCAGTATTGCCTACACAAGACTAACTAAAGGTGTGTGTTATCCATAGGACCATCCATGTTCTTCTTTTACTAACAAGAGCACCTTAAGTTGTAAGATTTGTTGTAGCATGGCCACACTAACTTTTGGAGCAGGTACATGTGATTGTGGCGGTACATGTATGGTGTTCAATTAGAATGTATAACAAGAGATGATTTTTAACTAATGGAATCAATTACAATGGGTGTAAGATTAAGAACTTTTGATTAAATCTCCATTATAATCAGAAGGTCCCTTTTTACTTAGGGTAAATTATCGTAAGATTACAAGGAAATCAAAATAGGGAGGTCTTCAAAGTTTGGTGGCCGCCTCACCTTTTACCAAAGTAGTTGGCCAATTCTATATCTAATTGTGTCAATCCATAATACATGTCTAATTCCCAAGTTTGGTGGCCACCTCACCTTATTTTAGACACGTATAACTTAGTTGGCCCTTACTATTCTTCTCTCTTTCTATATATATGCATTACATATTTTAAAATCGTCTTTCTTATCGTCATAAGCTTCAAAATACTTGCATTATGTCTAATTTATGTTTTGATGGTTGCCTTCACTATGAAACTGGAGATCAAGGAGAGAAGCCAAGTTCAAAAACTTGTACTTCATGTTTGGAGGCTATGCTTCAAGTAGTATTATTTTCTAGATAAATTGGATTGAGTAAAACATTCACCATGTGTATGTAAAATGAGCTTTGTAGTAAACCATGGGTCATATCTATTTTTGGTGCAATAAGAGAAGATATATATAACCTATTAATTTTTAGCAACGAAAAAGCATACTAATGGTAGTTATAAGTAATCTTTATCTACAAGCATCATGTCATGAAGGTAGCTTACTAGCATGGGATTTTTCTAGTATCTGAGGTCATGTAGGTTACCAGCATGAGATTTTTTTAGTGTCTGATTGACCTCCTTTCAAATTTTGTGTAGAAAACTTTGTGTTCATTCTCATATATAATAATTATTAGCCTTGTCTAGAGGAGTAATGTTCTCTCGTAGAACTTGCAGCTTTAATCAAGAAGAAGATTTCCTACATCATCATCGGCCATGGATGCAAGTCATATGATGCTAATAACACTAGTGTGAATGTTAAGAAATGAAGTGCATAAGAGTCATATACATATATAGTAGAATTGTTTTAAGTTCGGTCTTCTCTCATTGTAGATGCAAGTTCCATAGAAGAAACTCGAGTTTCTGCAAATAACACGTTCTGAGGATCCTATTAAAACCACTAAAAAATGGGTATTATTTAAAATCAAGCAGTTTTAATGAGTTGGAAGATAGCCATGAAAACTCATCTATAACAATGTAAAGATATTCCAATGAATGAAAGACAACAATTCATTCACTTGTAAAACATTGTAAACATATTATAAACGTTGGAGTATTTATTAACTCAAAGCAAAATGACAATCAAACAATATGCAATATTGTTAAAAAGAAACATAAACATAGAAATGAAATTGATTGATAGTATTTTTTGAATCATTGTCACGAAAATTTAAATAGTACGATTATATAATGAATTGTGATACGTCCTTGAACGTAGTGTAACAAATGATTTACATAATCAATGCTAAAGATGTTTGAACCTACTACTTATTGGACGTCTGCATTTAAGTTGTTATTTTGATTAGCGCACTACTTATTGCCTTTTGTCTTTCCTTCTTAATCTTCCTTTAAACCCACTGAAATGTATATTTGCTTTACTTGTTGAGTTCTCGCGCAAGCCAAAGACAAAATATATAAGTCATAATGTCTTCTCAACATGCATGCATGCCATTAGGCAATCACGCATAGCAAGGGGTGTGACAATAACTATAGCTTACAAATATCTTTGATGTTGCTCAATCACATTGGAAAGCTTGCATATTTGATAAAAGGGCATTGGTAAATCTACACATAAATCCTTGACCGAATTCATCACTAGTAAGAAAACCCTACCATTAGTAATATCATAATGAAATTTTCTCTTATTAATATCATAATGTCTTCTCTTCATGAATGCATGCGATTGGGCAATCACACATAGCTAGGAGTGTCACAATAATTATAGCTTACAAAAATCTTTGGTGCATCATATTGAAAAGGTTGCAAATGTGATAAAAAATTAAAAGGCATTAGTAAATCTACACACAAATTCTTGATCAAAATAAATAACTAGTAAGAGAACCCCATATACCTTAATGTTGGTTCCATGGTGCCTAATAGAAGACAAAATGAGCCTAATTAAGAGAGAACATAAAACGATAAGGGAAGCATATGTATCTAAGACAATAAGGGAAGTTTATTCTTGAGAGCCTTCTACAAGAAATATTCGCAGACATACTAAGCACACAAGAAAAAACACTACAAATTTGAATGAGTGAACATAAATTTGAATTTCAATGACGATGGCAAAACTAGAGGGAAGAGTCAAGACCAACTAACATGTCTTCCTATATACATCTAATGCAATTTAATGGGACATTTGATTATCACGTAAACATCAGTAACCATGTCTAGTATCATTATGAAAATGTTAAAGCTAAAGGGTTTTTGTTTTTTGAAAATTTAAATGAGTTTATACATATGCTAGAGTAGCTCTCATTTTATTAGTTGTAGCCTACAACCACGACTGCTTTCTCTAAAACTAAATCGCCAAAACAATGAAGCCCATTTTTTACTCATTTTTTACTAGAGTAAACAATGGAGAACATGTTCATTTATATAAGAAATAGCATAGTTCCAAAGCAAGATTACAACAAAAGGTTTGATACAATGCGGATCTCTAGTTCATATGCTCATAAGCTACTTGTTACAAATACAAATCAATGGTGAAATGAAAAATTAACCTTACAATGTCTCACTTTAAAGTTTTTGGGTACTTGACAGAGGGACCTTCCCATTAGTTGGTGCCTTCGCAACTGATCATCTAATCTTCAAACTATAGGCTTAGTATGGTATCTATGAGCTTACTTCACCCACTTAAACAAGTGGCATTGCTTCTTGAGCTTAATTCATTTGTTCAATGCTCATCAAATCCCCGACATGATCACCATCTTTGAATTCTAATTCTTGCACCTATTCCACTTCATGACAATTAATGGTATGCTTTCTTTCATATGTTTGGGGTTTGCCCTTTTATGTATGTGAAGTGCATAATTTCGCATCCTAACTTCTAAGTGAGTATCAAATCCTTGTCAATTGGATCATCATGTATAGGCCTTAGACTTGAGATAAATTCAACGAAGATTCACATTCTACTCTTGACATCCAGATTCATCCTATGGTTCTCAAGAACTTGTACATATTGTACACATTCAAATCTCTTAAGGTATTAGGGTTTTCCTTGTCACTATATTTTTGGTAGATTTTCGAAGTGAAACTTTATGTTTTGGCTCTACGACAATATACTAATGTCATGTCTTTAAAGGTGTCGAACGTTAGTTTGTACCATTTCACATTTGAACATGGGTCACAAAGTTTGGCCAAGTCTTGCATTATTATGAAAATAGTTCTGTATGAACCCCTAAATTTTTTCTTTTATTGTGATTAAACAATCTTTACTCAACATTGGACCATGTTTTGTCCTAGAGGTTGAGTTTGGCCTTTTGCTTTGCATTATCAACTTTTTCTTTCACCCCTTTCCTTATCACGTGTAGTATGTCCACATTACTTCTACCCCTCGCCATATAATCCTTCATGAGGTATTTTTGGAAACAATGATAGAATATTGAGCTACATTGAATGTGATACTATTACTTTTGCATGAGTAATTACTCTAAGTCGTGACCTTTTTCGGGCTATTTCGAAACTTTTATGGATGGGGTTGACTTGGCCACCATTGAATGAACAAAAAGAGAAATGGGCACAATCCTTTTTCTAGTTTATATTGCCACATTGCAAAGGTGTTACCATATTAATGAGTTAAAATTTAAACCAAAACCACTGATACCAATGACATTAACATTCTACATTATTTACACATTTTGTTTATAATGCAGTACTTAATGTACAAATACTCTGATGATGTACAAATTTGCTCATAATCAAGATTATTAATTTACTGAATGAATTTAGTGAAGCTTATTTGCAAGATTCGGTAAATTGCGAGTATTTTTTTTTCCAAAATGAAGCTACTTTCCCATTAGTTAGGAAGGATTATTACATAGAGAGTCTACAAGGAGACTTATACACACATCAGGGAGTCTTCCTCCGATCAAGTAAAAGAAGATGAGCCTATTACAATGCCTTGTGGCCTAACTTAATGTAAGAAGCTACCTATATCCAACGCAATGCCCTTCAATGTTGCCTAGTACTATTTGGCTATTGGGGCCTACAACGAAGAGAGGGTGGCAGGTGAGTAGGAAACAACCAACGTGGGGCCTGGTAGTTCCACCTCGTGCCACTCCCGCCTTGCATCACCATAGGTGTGTTCCGCCATTTCTGCCAAAAGCGCAAACGGGCAGAGACCACGTCGTTGGAGTGGCTGCAAACCTCTTCCAGTTGCCCTCGTAGGCAGCTGATAAGCGCGAACCATATGTCCATGATCACTTCCTCCGGGGGTCGTATCGTACCTTGGAAAACCTTGAGGCAACGCGCTTTCCATATATACCACAAGGTGAAACCTGCGATCAACATCCAGATTTCTGGAAACCTAGGGGATGCAGGCTGCAACCCTCTTTCAAAACGGATCTTGACGATTTTGCCTCTCGTGCATACATAACACCAACTATCCGCATTGACGGTGTCCGTCCACCCTTCGACCGAGTGATCAATCCATGCCGCAGCGCTCCACAAGGCTGGTAAATTGTGAGTATTAAAATGCTCGCTATTTATATAGAAGTTTCTTGTGTAAATTCAGAAACAATGAAATTACCAAAAAAATGGTTGAATACAATGTGATAGTGGCATCATGTTCGTAAGATTTGGTTACCGAAATGATAATTTCACATTACTTTGTTGTAGAATACTTAGCATACAATACACGCAGAATACGTATGCTAAATATTCTAACTTTTTAGAGAAAATACTTAGAATACGTATTTTACATATATATATATATATAAAATACATAGAATATGTGTAGAATACTAAAAATATGTAGAATACGTTTAAAATACATTGAACACTTCTTAAATTTTAAAGCAGTTTTTACAAAATAAATAATTTTAGAATTTAAAAAATCTCTGAAGTTTTTCGAAATGTTAAATACGTAGAATACATCGAACTCTTCGAATACGTGAAAATTTGAAAATTGGCACAGTTCTAAAACATATTCTAAACATAGAGTACACATTTTTTAACAACTATGTGTACATGTGTGAGCTTGCAAGGACATTAATAAATTTGATGGCATATTGAGACAAAGTGGTGTGGGACATGCAATCATGATTAAGTTTATTGTGGTAACTTCAAATTCTTTTATAGCAATGTGATGAAAATATCCCCGTTCTGTCGATTGATACAACTTAAAGTCCAATCTATACACATGCATGACAATTAGTCACCAATTAGAACTTAATTTATGAGATAAATTTTGGTACTTGTAAGGGCTAATTACCTATAGCGTGTGATTCACAAAATGTCAACTGACTTTAAGAAATACCAAATGTGCCACAGATTTCGAGAAATCGGTAAAGCTGAGATGCATTTAATTCATACTCCTATGGCATTCCAACAATAATGCATGCATTTATAAGCGAGCACATCTTGCAAAAATGTCACCCCTTTCTCATACTTATTTAACTTAATTGTCACTAGAATCAAGTAATAACCTCAACAATTACTTAGAATTTAAATAAATGGCCAATCCTTTTGAAAATAAGGAATTTGATAGATTAGTTAGGTACATACTTATTATGGAGAGAGAAAGTGTACTCCCGATGTGTGTAGTAAGGCTCTAATTGGTTAAAATGCCAATTAGTACCTATGATTAAACTAATTAAGTGTGAAAAATTCAATAGTATAGGGTTATCATACACAAGCATAAGCTAAACGTCACTCATACTTGATTGAATTCCAAATATATTTGTTTTAAAGAGAGTGGCATTTTTGGGAACTATGTCATAGTTTGGTGACCTCATCATAACTTGTCCCATATCTTATATATCAAAGAAACTTTCAAAGACATATATTACTAGTGCTAGTAAGTTGTAGCTATTCTAATGGCCTTCAAATATAAAACATATGCGACCCCTTAATGCCATGCATGTCACATAATGAATAGTGCGTACGCATTGTGCTTTGTTTTCTTGGCAAAATAGTGTGCTATCCTAGCACCGATGTATCAGTCACTTTGTAGTGCAGTCTTGTTGCACATACACAATGTAATAATGTACAAAGTATAACCAATAACATCCTCCAAAAATGATGTATGAAAATTTTGTACAACTTTGAATTGCAATGGAAATGATTTGGCCACACACATAAATGCTTGCATACACAAAGGGCACACTTGTTTAAGGCCTTAAAGGCCATTCACTCTTGAGGTTGTTTGTATCCATGTGCCTCCTCTAAACAGTAGCTAAGCTTTCATGCCTCCTTTTTCAAAACGATCAATTAATGGAGTCTAACCTCACAATCCGCTCCCTTCCCCTCATAATTGATGTATATGTGTTATGAGCACATATGCAATTTTACAGTCTTGGACATTTGTGTATATCATCTTTTCATACCTATAGTAATTTGTACTTATTGTCGAGGGCATCGTTGGATGATGTGTCCAAAATTTTGATCATGGCTTCATTTATGAAAGGGAGTGCGCGTCTCATTCGTAACAATAAAGTAGCAATAGTAGATAGGTGCTTTTATCATTTGTACAGGAGGTCAATGTTAGATTTACAAGACTATTTAAGCTTATATTTGTGATACCTGCATGGCGTTTCTAGCCCTAAAACTTTTTACTTCTATGTTATTTGCCTTTTTATATCGGTAACACTTTAGAGAGTCGTGGTCCATAGTTATCGCTCTTGCAAAGATTTCATTGGACTTCGTCATTTCAATATTCAAAGTGCTCGGATCCAATAATTAAAAAAACACACCTCGTAAAGAGAGATTTGGATTTGGATTTGCTGCCCTAAGTTAGTTCTATCTCGGTTAATTGATTGATATACAAACTTGCATCCTATCAATGAATGTGAATGAGAAAGTTTTGTGATTGATGTAAGAATGAATATGGATTCCCCTATTCTTCGTGATCCATTAATACATATTCAAAATGAAGCGTACATTATTAGGTAGTTATAATATATTGAATTATGCAAAGAAAGACAATTTAAGAGAATAAATGCTCCCCTTTAGATAGTTAACAATTTCGCACAAGCAATTCCGAAGATAATTAAAATCAAATCTAGTGTCTTTAACTCTTGCATAATATTGGATTACAATTTGTAGTTGCTCCTTGCCTATTAACCGAGTCTCCTCCCTCGAGAGGTATATTTATATTGATTACATTGGAACAAACCAAGACATCCAATCCAAAGCAATCATAAAATACAAAGCTTCATCATGTGGAGTCAACAAAGCCCCATAAAAATGTCAAGATGCTAAAAATTACAATGTTTAAAATTACTATAATAATTCTTTTTACGGCCATACTTCCATTGGTTTTTGGCTTACCATACCACTTTGTCCTCCACGCAAACCCCCACATTGTCACAGTAGGTGTTGTGCATGATCAACTGTAAGATTGTACGCGAGAAATAGGAAATCATCTAGAGGGTCATGTAAAGAAATGTTTGATCCATCCAAAACCTGCAATCATGAACATACTACTAATGTTGGTGTTCAATGCTACTTTACCATCATCATTACTTGTTCAAAGTATAAACTATGCAATGGAAAGTGATAAGTGCTTTTTTATTTATTTGCATTGGCGAGAAATTCCTCTTCTCATGTTGCTAAAACATATACATAATTGACACAATATTAAATGTGTGATCAATGTGCATTATTAATTTCAACAAGAAAATTGGTTCTCATTTAGTATTTATTTATAGGATCTAGAGGTTAAGCATCAATTATAGAAAAATTTAATACAATATTTGAAGAGCTTAGGAACATAGTTTTGTAATTATAAGAGTTACAAATTGTTATAAAGCAATTGACTATCTTGGTAATTGATAAAGCAATGTCCTACATTTTCCTCATACATCTGGCCCTATAAGCTATATAGGCCATCCACCATCATGATATTTCAATGGAGAGAAAGTCGTAGGAGCAACTTTTATGTTTCCTAAATTTGAGTGCCATTCAAATCTTTCTCTCCACCATTCCAACCAAATTCATTTAACTTGTACATGCACACTTCAAACTTTATTGTGCATTTAATCGTGCCATGTAATGTCTTACTACCTTGCAAATTCATCAAGTATGAAAACAACATTCCCAAAGAAAACTAGTTGAAATCTAACTTGTGTGAAAATTCGAAGGTAAGAAAATGTTGAACAACATTAATAGGATGAATAGGACTAGAAAGATCTATGTGCACCTTAAGGTTATTCAAAGTTATGATCATTATATAAGTTCTTCCATTTATTATCATGTAATTCTTATATTGATTCGATAAGAGTTATGCTATCTTAGTCGACTGACAATTCGATAAGGTTATTCCTTGTATATATATATCTAGGTCTATAATTATTAAAGTGCATATCAATATGTTTGTGTATTTAGATGGATACAATAGTTGTTATTATTATTATGTTGTCTTTTCCGATGTAAGACGCCCCCAAATCACCTAACTAGACAATAGTTTATTTCTTAATATTGTTGCGATGTTGGATTGTGTACGACTCAAACATATAGATAGAGGTCCCATCTCATATATAGAGTGCCCATGGCTTCATGAAAATAGTCTTGCTGAACCAAAGTCTAGGGAACCTAGAAAGAGTTGAGATATTCATTTCGTGTGTCATGACAACATGTTAAGAATGATTTGTCATGTACAAAATAGTTTTGGATACGACAATAAAGAACTCTCCATACCCCTCATTTCTTCTCTCGAGTCCTTAGAATCAAGTTGCTTTTCAGAGGTGCGCAACTCAAGGATATTGGTGTGAGTAGACATCAATATTCTTCTTTCCTCGTTATACTCATTTGTTAAAAGAAATCAATAAAAAAACAACATTGTCTTGGCTACTTTTCTTAACAACTTAAGTTTTCTTTATCCCTAAAAGTGCGCTACATTATAAATGTAGTGAGAACATAAAACCATCTATCAACCTGTTTTTTTTTTCCCTATTCTATCACTTGATTGTGACGAGCATGCTCATTAGTGGTAGAGTATAGTTTGGCACAACTATTGTTTTTCGCTTTTACTCAATCTTTCCATTGTGCTCCTTCCCTAGTTAACTACTCCTAGTTTACACAACGGGTTAGTTCGGTAAGGGGTTTTGAAGTGCAATGCATATAAAAGCTACACTTTTTATGATTTTTCGTAAAGATACTTTAGGATGAGATGAGGTAACGATACGCAAAGTTGGCTAATTCTTTATTCTAATCTAAGGTCTCCCTCATTGGATAGACCTAAACTTTTGCTACTTTTGGAGAATAACTTTTATCTTGCTTTGTAAAGCTTCTATGTTTTTTAAGTAAACACTTGCTTTTCGACCATAACCAACACTCATTTGTAGTAGGCGGATCCTCGAACACCCCACTCACTTTGCCTTTGAGATGGCTTTGACTTATTTTTGCATATGTATGTAGGTGTGTGTAGTAGAGCCAAATGTGAGTGAATCACACTGCCAAGCTTTACTCAGTTTCGAGGTGGGAAGGACTGACACATTCTTCACATTATGTAACCTATATGGGGCATCTTTGGATGAATGGTGGGATCGTGGAGCGAGAAGAGGCATCTTGTCAGGGGTGACGAGAGGGGAGGAAGTACCTGTACAATGGTTGTGGAAAGGATAGTAAGAAAGAAAAGGCGAAGAACGAGAGGGAGGTTGAGGACATAACATGTCGGGAGGATGGAATATTGACAGGGGTTGGGGAGCTCAATGGCTCTCTCTAGGGGTTGGGGGAGGTTGCTTGTTTGGGATGCGAGACGGTAGACTACACACACACAATATATATATATATATATCCCAAGAAACGAAGGATCCCTCCCACTCATCAAAAAGGTAAAAGGTAAAACAATGTACTAAAATAGAAGAGAAAGAGCCCCACCCCCCAAAAAAATAAAACACAAAAAGAAATTAAATTAAAAAAAGGAAAAACAAAAGGGTGAAGGATAAAAAAAAAACAAAAACAATTGTTATTACGGAGTTCGCGAGCTGACGTGGCGGAAAGCCTCCACGTGGCGAAGAAAGCCCACTGAGCGAAGTGACGTGGCTGGCCCAAACGGTCTCATGGAACCCCGGATCCACGTGGCGGCCGATGACAGGTTAGGGAGTGAGGCCGAGAGGAAGGACGAGTGCATCCCGGGACCACGTCAGCGTCTGGATTTAGCACGTGCGAAGGGGAGGGTACGCCCATGCACGTGCCACGCCCAAAATCTTGGCTTATCATCACCTTCCACGCCCTTCAAAAAATAATAAACTATGACCTTTCTATCGCCTTGGCTTAATTAATTAAAGCTTGTTCTTTAAGTTAGACCTTCCAATCAACATATAGATATGTATAATGTCATGGAAAACACACACTCAAACCAATGGGCTTCCTCCAGTAACGCACATCAACTTTAACTAAACTAGATCTCCGTTGTTTTCCCATTTTGCTTTAATCTTTTGAATGGGGCAAACTTTTTTGGCCCCCCTCCGTTTGTTTCTCTCCAAGTGATTCGGCCGAAAACGATAACCATTTCTTGTTGTTTCTCGAGAAACTATTCGTTCATTTCATTCAAAGGACAATTTTGAAAGTTACCACCGTGGAAAATGAGGGTAACCATCCACCCCCTTCCCTTTTTGAAGGGCTTTGCGACCATCCAAATTGTACCCTCATGCCTATGATCCTTGTGTTTCTAACTTCATGTATATCTATGTATGAGCACACATGTGTCTGGAGTCTCTCTCTCTCTCTCTCTCTCTCTCTCTCTCTCTCTCTCTAGTTGTTGGCTTGGTGTTTCGTATTGTAGATCGTAGTCATAAAGTCCACAAAAACTGACTTTGATCCTCACCATGGGCTACACCCAATCCCATAGATTGAATTTGGTATCCCATGTTTCGTAAAAAAAGAAATCCCTCTTCACAATCAAACTCATAACATTTTAGCCTTTTTCAAGCGGAAAGTTGTCTCCAATGAACATAGTAATCCACGCCCACATCTTATGAGGAAATAATGTTCTCTCTCTCATGTCATTTTAACTTTTCACACACAGACATAACACACACTCACTCATTTCATATAGCCATCCACGTACACATTGGTTGGTAATGGCATACAGACATAACACATACACTCACTCATTTCATATAGCCATCCACGTACACATTGGTTGGTAATGGCATATTTTCCCTTCCTTGACATTTTACACACAAAACAAAAAGGGATGTGTTCCTTGGCACCTTTTTAATGATGGGTAACTCCAAGTACAAAATGTTGAGAATGAATGTAGAAAAGAAGAAGATTTTTTATTTAGTTTCAGCATTCTTCCTACACTAAATGGTATGATGAAACGAAAGATTCCCAAATAAATGAAACCCTTCTTCTACTCTTTGTAGTTTGGATTGCAACCTTGATAGTATTTTCAACTCCACCATAACTTAGGAATGACCCCATGCAAAAGCTTTTATCATTGAATGGCCTCAATCGTGTGAAATCGATATCCTTGTTACGTCCAATTTACAAGAATATTAACATTTTTTTGTTTGACTTGGGGGTCATAGTCAAATAGTTTTAATAGAAATTTTGCCCCATTTAGTCGAGGATATGTTTGAACGTATTCCCAACTCGTTATTTGCTTTACCTCCTAGAAACAAAGATCATGTTTCGTTGATGATTGACTTTTCAAATGACACACAAGCTAAGTTTTATAACTTATCAAGATTTACATAATGATCGTATAGGGGATTGGAAAATTCAAATCAAGATCCTATGTTGCCATCACGTCATAGATTGTAGAACCAATTCTAAGATTCATATGACTTTATTTCTGTCATTCAAGAGGACCACGCAACCTTGCATGAATAATTGTTTGTTCTATCATCAAGAGAACTTTTTGGTTGGGTTATGATTTAACCACTGCTTTCATCAAGGATAACAATTCGAACTAGATTGGGATAGGGGTTTTATGCATTAACACTGACAATTTGTGCCTTGTAGTTGTTTTCATGATAGTTGTAGGACCAAATGCCTTAAAAATTCATGTTATAGTCAATGTCCACTAATAAAATTCAATCATATAAAGTCAACTACATAACTAGTATTGAGTTCATACTCATAAAATAAATGGGTAGTTATTGAAATGGGATGCATTTCAGGGATTCAACTATTTAAAGATGTCTCTTCAAGAGAAACAATTTTGTCATAGTTAACTATTCCATGAGCCATACTTACATATCATTTCATTTACGTGATTTATACCTTCATCTTGATCAAGTCATAGGTATACGACAAACACAGTATAAACCAGCCAGTCCACAGTTACCATCAATTTTAATTCCTTTGATATCCAACTTATCTATTCATCTATTTCATACCCGTAGAGAGACCCCTCCACCCACCATTTTCAATAGTACTAAATCAATTATACATTTAAAAATAATAATGTTGAGTTTAAACCACAATAAATTGGCTATTGCCATTATAATACCTGACATGTCTCTTTTAGAGAGACCATGTATGTCATTGACAATTGTTAACAATTCGACATGGCTTCACAATGTTAGGCTTACCTAGTCCTTTCGCTTGAGCGATTACGATGGCCTTTGTATCATCATCATTATAGTTATATGTCAGATGATAGCATATCAACTGATCTACATTCGCACCCATTGAATGTGTTGTCAGTTGATGGACATATCAATTGATCCACATTCACATCCATTGAATGTGTTTTAAACCCTCCAAATGTCACTACTTGATCCTTCTCTTGTCATTTACATAAAGAGACCTGTCATTTTCAATCATGGCAAAAAAATGTAATTTGAAATTGATATCCTTGAGTTCAAAGTTGTCTAATATATGGGTAGGTAGTTCAAGAAGTTAGCATTCCAGAGATTCAAAAGAAATCTCCTACTCACAGATATTCTTAGTGCGTTGTTAGGCAATGTGTTTCGATATAGCGTTCCACTTATAATCCAAGGGGTGTTTTCTTTGTTTTTCATAGGATTTCTTGTTTGTGTGTGAAGGAACCTCATTGTCGCCCTCTCTAACATATGGGTAGAATTCGTACCATTTGGCAAACACATGTTTCTCATTATAAGCATTTCTAACGGGAACTTTGGCCATCTCTTGATCACCCTGAGGTTTATATCTCTCAAAGTACATGGACTTATACATGTTATTTGGCAAAGTGTGAGGTAATGGCATTGAAGCATGAACAAGTAGACTAATCAACCATGCATGGTTTGTTGTGAGGAGTTTTAGAGTTCTCAATGTAGAGGATTTTCAAACTTGTGCTATCTTTATAACCGTTTCTCTCTTGGCTGCACTATGCACTCTCAATCACAATGCTACATGAGTAAAATTCATGAGCATTGAGAGTGACTTATGATCTACATACATGCTACGTGGATATGTTTCACTTGGTCCCATAGGTCGTGTGAAACACACATTTACTCACACACTCTCTCAACAAGGTGTTATTTGTGTCTGCGTCTTTAAGGTTTTGTCTCAGCACGAGGGGTCTCATGGGATCTTGAGATGTCTCCCAGCTGGTCGTTCTCCCTTCTTTCAAATCATGTGAGAAGAGACTATGTATGTATGGTGTCCCCACTAAGGCAATGTATTCATTGTGTGTCTCATTATTCATACAATCTACCTTTCTTTTTCTAGGAGGTATTTCTTTGTGTCTTAAGGCCCAAGGGGTCCATCTATGTCTCTAGAGAGATTTGTCTCTCTCTAAGGGCTATGTGTGTGTCTATATCTCGAGGGGTCACCAACTAGTTATCCCTTAGGGTTCACTCTCTCTCTCTCTCTCTCTCTCTCTCTCACTCTCTCTAAGCATGTGGGAGGAATAGGCATCATCCAAGGGTTTCTTTTGTTTTTTGCTTTCTCTCCTTACCCCACTGAGCACTCCTTCTTGCATTCAATTCAATTTGGGGTTATCTCATAATAACCTCTCACTCTTTCTTGCTTGCTTCATCAACTCTTTGTCTTCTTTCTCTCTTCTTACTTCCTCTGTTTCCCCTGTCTTGTTCTTCTTTACCTCCCCTGTTTCTTCTTCTTCTTCTCCACCTCTTCTGTGATTGCTTCAAGTAAAAGACACCAAAACTCACCTCTTTTTCTCAATGTGGGTTTTCACACAATTCCTTGAAAATCATTGATCATCAAGCAAAACCATATGCCTTTCCCACCATTAAGAACAATGCCCCATCTCTTATGCATTCCTCTGTTCTATCTCTTGTTCTTCATCTCAGTGACCTATTCTTTTCAATTGAATGATGATTTGCTAGCCCTAATCGTCTTCAAATCTGACCTCATAGACCCCAAAAATGCACTCAAATCATGGAATGAAGACGATAATTCTCCTTGCAATTGGGAAGGAATAGTTTGCAATGCAGAGAATGGAAGAGTTGTAACACTAAACCTGAATGGTTTATCTCTCTCTGGGCACATTGGAAGAACCTTAGCGAAGCTAGAATATATCGAGACTATCTCTCTATCAAATAACAACATCTCTGGATCCATAACTCAAGAAATAGAAGAGCTTTCTCAGCTTCAACATCTCTCGACACTAGATCTAAGCCAAAACAAACTCTTCGGAACCCTTGATGATATCTACTTGGGTGATTTTCCTTCATTAAAGAGCTTTGATCTGTCTAACAATGAGATTTCTGGACCTATTTCGAGCGACTTCTTTCATGACTGTAAACCTAGTTTGAGTTTTCTGTCTCTCTCCGGAAATGCCATCCAGGGTTCGATTCCGACTTCTATTGATTCTTGTACAAATCTTCACTTCCTGAATTTGTCAAAGAATCACATTGTCAATGATATTCCGGATTTGGCTTCTCTGCATGATCTCTCAATCATAGATTTATCTAACAATGCTCTCTCTGGAGGTCTTCCTAAGCTTGGGCCTAACGTTATTGAAGTACATTTTCAGAATAATAAGCTTTTGGGCTCTGTTTATAAAGAGCTGGTTTCCTTCCCCGTGCTTCAAATCTTAGATCTAAGCAACAATGTGCTCTCTGGTGAGATCCCTACTACAGTTGGGGGGTCTCTAATTGCTCTAAACTTGGCAAATAACTTCATTTCTGGCTCAATTCCCTCATGGGCTTCGTCAAGCCTTTCTTCCTTGGAATTGCTAAACTTATCTTATAATGCGTTGGAAGGGGAGATACCCTCCACAATTGGGGATTTCGAAGCACTAAAAGTAGTGGATTTCTCCCAAAATAGGCTGTCTGGGGAGGGTCTTCGAAGCCTCTCTCGCTGTGATACGCTACGGATCTTAGATCTGAGCTCAAACAATTTTAGTGGGTCTTTCCCAGAGGCTTTTCCTCCTAATCTTCTATCTCTCAAGCTCTCTAAGAACCAGCTACACGGGCAGATCCCTGCTAACTTTTACACTAAATGTGGGTCATTTCAAGTTCTTGATTTGTCACTAAACTGGCTACAAGGCTCTATATCACAACTCTTTCTATCTTGTGGTAAGCTAGAGTATCTCAACATGTCACATAATTTCTTGTCCGGTGGGATTCCAATCTTCCAAACTGAGCTAAAGGCTCTCATCATCATGGATTTGAGCCACAATGAATTCGTTGGAAGTATACCTTCAAGTATTGCCTATGGTACTCAACTTGTTTCTCTCTTACTGAATGCCAACAAGCTCAATGGCTCAATTCCTTCACAAGTTGGGAATTGTTCTTCACTAAGAGACATGTAAGTTTTTCTCTTTGCTAAGTTTATTCTCTCTCTGTTGCACTGTTATGTACAATGTTGCTGTTGATTCATTTTGTGGCTTTGTAGTTTGTATAATTTATCTTGGAGCCCAAATTTGAACACCCATAAATTGTTTGTCTATCAATTTGCTTAGTCTTAAATAAGGTAAAACCAGGAAAGGCATTGTGCGAACATGTGAATGAAACACATACACGTACAATGTCGGCATATATTTTGTGCCTGTGCATGTTTCATGTGCGAATTATGAAGCTAAGAGTATCACATTGTACTTTATAAGCTTGTCTTGCTTTGAACTTGCTTTCTTTTTTAAATTCATCGGACATCAGGAGCTCTCGCTAACTCGAACTTGGGTCATTTTCTTTTGATAATAGAAACTTGTCTTACAACAACTTGTATGGAGAAATGCCACCTGAGCTTGGAAACTTAACACACCTCCAGATGCTTGACATTTCACATAACAACATCACAGGTGCAATACCAGCCGAGCTTGGGCAACTGCAGAGTCTCACCCATCTCAACCTGTCTTACAACCATCTTGAAGGACCTATTCCTGACTACGGAAACCTGGAAAGGTTCAATAAGTCAGCATTTATTGGCAATTCGGACCTTTGTGGCTCGAGTGTGAATGTGACTTGTCCCAGTGTGATGCCAAAGCCGATAGTGCTCAATCCGAACACAACCGATATAAGTCCAGCAGGTGAAGACCCACTTCTACTAACTCCAGAAAGGCATCATCACATCATGTTAAGTGCCACAGCAATTTTGGCTATTTCAGCTGCGATTGCGATATTGTTAGGGGTGATTATAGTCTTCATTTTGAATACATATGCACAATCTAGCTCCACCTTGAGTTCCCACTCGTTAGGGAGCTTTTCACACTCTCAAAGTTCAGATATGCCCATTGGTAAGCTTGTTATGTTCTCAAAGAGCTCAGATCCGAGGTCAGAAGAATGGATAACCAGTGCTCATGCTCTTCTCAACAAAGATTGTGAAGTGGGGAGAGGAGGTTTTGGAACAGTCTATAAGGCATTGCTAGCTGATGGGAGAACTGTGGCTATTAAGAAGCTTATGGTTTCTAGCTTGGTCAAGTCACAATCTGACTTTGAGAAGGAAATACAATGCTTGGGTCAAATGAAGAAACACAGGAACTTATTGACCTTACAAGGATACTATTGGACACCTCAACTTCAACTACTCATTTATGATTTCATCCCTAATGGGAACCTATACATGCGGCTGCATGAGAAGTTTCAAGGCTATCAACCCACCCTTACTTGGCCGGCTCGATTCAAGATTGGAGTTGGTGTGGCCCGAGCTCTTGCGCATCTCCACCATACTTGCCATCCGCAAATCATACATTACAACATGAAATCTAGCAATGTTTTGTTAGATGAGTGTGACAACCCCAAGGTGGCTGACTACGGTCTAGCAAAGTTGCTCCCAATGATGGATCGATACCTTATGAGTAGTAAGTTCCAAAGTGCCCTAGGGTATATGGCCCCCGAGTTTGCATGCCAAAGCTCAAGGATCAATGAAAAGTGTGATGTGTATGGATATGGGGTGATGTTGCTCGAGCTTGTGACTGGTAGACGACCGGTCGAGTACATGGAAGATGATGTTGTCATCCTATGTGATTATGTGAGGTCAATGCTAGATGACGGAACACCCATGAATTGTGTGGATCCTAACCTTGGAGATTCAATGATTGACGAGGAAGTTCTTCCGGTTATCAAATTAGGTCTCATTTGCACATCTCAAGTTCCCTCCAATAGGCCCTCCATGGCAGAGGTGGTTCAAATCCTTGAACTCATCAAAACTCCTACCAATAGCAAAGACCTCTTATGACACCTACATACATACATACACATGTCTAGCATCAAGCAAATTGTGAGATCACCTTATTCTCGGCTTTGGGGATCATAAAAACCTTTTACATGGTGTTATGGGGTCCATTGATGTTCGAAGTTTTATTGGTTTACATCCTATGCAATTTTGTTGAGCGCAATGGTTATGCTAAGAACATTGTCACCAACTTTCGGTGGTTGTATTTTAGCTCTCATTAGAATAGGATTTATGGAGAACAAGTGTGAAGTGCGATCCCTTTGTTCTTACGCATTTGGTGTTGTATCAATGAGAAAATTGTCTACCACAAGGGTTATGTGAGCTCATCTTATTCCTAGGTTTGAGTGTCAATTTATAGAAGCATATTCATTTTCTTGTATCCCATAAAATCTAATACACGCTGCTCTTTTATTTTATTTTGCATGGAATTTGAGGCATTACCATAACCCAATGGTATCTTTAGAGATATCTTCATTTGAAGCCCTAGAGCTTGTGGTTACATTAAAATTATGGGATTCCTTTTCAATTTTGTTTCCAATGGAACTAGTAATGGCCATATATAAGACATATCTTTTTGGAGCTTTGAAAGTTTAGTGTAGAATAATACCAAGTGAAATTTCAAATCTCATTATTCGAAATATGTGGTCCATAACAATGCTGGTTTTTTATGTATTGCTGACTATGAGCAAATTGAATGTGGAAAATAGAAGACTGCATTAAGATGCAACTACTTTGTGTACGTTGAAAGTGGAATTAGAAGAGTGGTTTGGCTTCGCTTGGGGAAGCCATCCTTATGGGGGAAATCTTCTTGCTTCGTGTTTGTGACAAAGATGGATGATGTTAAAGGATGTTGAAGCAGTTATGGGGAGTGATAGGGAGGCTAGATTATGTTTCAATGACTTTTCAAAGTTGGGGAGTGGTTTTCTCATTTTTCTGGGGAGGATGAGTGGAGACAAATTGTCAAAAGGTATTGTACTAGGATGTATACATTTGGTACCATGCCTTATATTTTGCCATTTATAAGCAGGTTAAATGTGGAAAATAGAAGACTGTCTCAAGATGCAGCTACTTTGAAACTGGAAATTACAAGAGTGGTTTGGCTTTGCTTGGGGAAGCCATCCTTATGAGTAAATCTTTTTACTGTGGGGCAGAGATGGATGATGTTAAAGGATGTTGAAGCAGTTCTAGGGAGTGACAAGGAGGATAGATTATGTTTCACTTACTTTTCAAATTTGGGGAGCGTTTTTTTTTCTTTTGGGGGGGGGGGGGGGAGGATGAGTGGAGACAATTGGTAGCACGTTGTACGTATAGCTAACTATGAGCAGGTTGAAGAAGGATGGTGTTTCACGATGCAACTTCTTTGTGTGGAGACAAAGTAATGGAAGACGCTAGAAGGCCACCAAATGACCCTCATTTTGTGTGCTTTACCTATGAGGAAAGAGGGACTTCCGGTTCGGGTTATGGCTTCTAAAAATACACTAATTTCAAGATATTACCAGCAGGTGGCACTGTAGGAGTGTTAATAGGCACAGAAACTCGCAATGGAATCATGAGTAACAGGCTGCTAGAAGACAATATTGAGCTTGGAAAGGCTTTGTTGGACATATGCTATATGTGGATAGGTGGATCATGGCTCAACAAAGATTTTTTTTGTGGTTTACTTGGTGAGGTATAAGAAATATTTTCAACTTTGATTTCGAGATACAAGGATGTGGGATGCACTGATTTTGGCCTTGAGAAGTTTGCCAAGGTGGCAGTGAAAGAGTGATTGACATGCATAGAAAATCACATTGAAATTATGAGTAAGAGGCTGTTAGAAGACAATATTGAGCTTGGGAATGCTTTGTTGGATATGTATGCTATATATGCCAATCTTGAAAAAAAACACAAAAAACAATTGATGATATTTCAGTTCGAGATGTAAATGATATTCTTGCAAAAAAACATGTTCTCTTGTGAAATGCATCTATTACAAGATATGTTGAGCATGGATCAACGGAGATTGGTACTGTAAAGGTGGAGCAATAATTGAAGCATGAGCATAGTTTGAGAATTTATTGCTGGTGGAAAGAAATGGGCGATCCTTAGGATGTTTGCGAAAGTAATGCTAATAAGAAGGATCAAGGTTTTCATTTCCAACAAGGAGTGGATGTGGCAGAACGATGTAATTTAAAGAATGTTTTGCATGCTATGGTTCTCCGAAGTTGTGTGACCATACAAGTGGTTCATTGTCTTCATGTATACGAGGTAGTTTCAAGAGAATATAGGGAATATAGAACCAGGTTGGAAGCTTGTTTAGTCAGGATATACAAGACGTTGTGAAGCAATGGTTGAAGGTTCGATTGGACCTACGGTTTTAAGATGATAGCATACATGTTGGAGCAATCACGAATAATTATACTTGCAAAGTCTTATGTAATGAAGGCAAGTTGAAGGTCGCCATTTATCACATATGATTCGAGGAAATATGATACAACGGCTTGCCATGTTACTGGGATATATTGAGTAGGATAAGAATGAGGATGCTATACAACTCAATCCTTGAAGGCCTATGGAAGGTGTCTAATTATTATGATGACATTTTCTGGTATGATGAAAGTAGGCGGCAGGATCCATGGCTAGTCATTGGGATAGTCCTTTTTCCTCTTCTTTTTCATCTCTTTTGTAGTTTGTCTTGATAGGTTTTTTAAAACTAATGGAAGGATATTTTGTTTTGAAAAAAAAAAAAAAAAACAATGCTGGTTTTGAATTTTTCATCTCTTGGCACTTCGAGATCCTTAATATTCTAGACATCTATGTATTTCATTACATTGAGAAACATTGGAGTATGGCTTGATATCTAGGTTTTGCCAATCTACCAATCATCAAAATATCACCCTCTCATCATGGGACATGTGGTCCCAAATGTTTTGGAAGTGAGATTATGGCAAGTGAAGGTGTGTGAAAGTAGGCTCAAGCCAATATTTCGACTTGGCTGGTGTAATAGTGTAATCCTAATGAACTTTAAACATTATTGCAGCAATAGTAAGAAGAACACATCTAATAAACACATGCCTTGAGAAATATCAACTTACCATAAATGTCCAGTCTACCAATTATCGAAACATCACCCTCTCATCATTGGATGTGTGGTCCTTGATGTTTTCAAAGCGAGATTATGCAAATGAAAGTGTGTGAAAGTAGGCTCATGCTAATATTTCAACTTGGCTAGTGTAATAGTTTAATCCTATTATACTTTAAACATTAATGCACCAATAGCAAGAAGAACACATCTAATAAACACATGCATTGAGCAATATCAACTTACCATAAATTAGAGAAATAAACGAGAGATGAGAATATGAAAAAGGACTTGAACATGTAGGACACAACATCACAGGTGGATGGGTAGAACAAAAAAGTTTGGAAAGACAATACATGTGTGAATATGCAAAGCTAGAGAGAATGTAGTCATGATGATGCACACATGAACCATATTCTAGGGAACTTTAAAGTTCATTAAACATTATTGCACCAATAGCAAGAAGAATACATCTAATAAACACATGCCTTAGCCAATATGATGGCCTCAAGGGCAACTCCGATGGAGTTCAAAGACAACGACTAGCCTTCATCTAGCAATGGTCGACCTCCCCCTTTATTGAGTCGGTGAGCATCCACATAAGATGGACCTATTGCGTCCCTACAGGGATTTGTATATATTAATCTCATATGTAAAATTTTATAACTAATGGAAGGAGTTTTTTTTGGAATAATAATAAAAAAAATAATAAATAATAAATAAACACATGCCTTTTGTAATATCAACTTACCATAAACTAGAAAAAATAAACGAGGCATGATCATATGAAAAAGGACTTGAACATGTAGGAATCAACATGAAGTGTGGATGTGTAGAACAAAAAAGTTGGAAAAGACAATATGTGTGTGAATGTGTAAAGCTCGAGAGAATATAGTCATGCACACATGAACCATATTAACGGAAATGTCGTCATCCACTCTGTATCTCAAGTCAAGACGTTTATACCTTGAGACATGTGTGGGGATGTGCAATCAAATGTTAATGTTTCAGCACCATAATTACTCATCTCGAATTGACTTCATTCTACCATGCTAATGAGTGGAATGATCATTTATCTTGCCATTTTGTTTCAATAGTATATCCTTGTTATTATGAGTCTCCAATTTCTGGTCGGTGGATCATATGATGGAAATCATATGCACATGTCAATCAAATTGAATGGGAAGCTACTCCTAAAATGCATGTCATCAAGCTATAAATGCACTCCAAAGGGCTCACATAAGTATACCATCAAACATTGATTGAGATGTCATTCTTATATTCATGAATGGAGTGTATACTATTTATTTATTTTTGAAGTAATGAAGTGTACAAGTGACAGATTGTTATATGTATGTGTGTTGATTCTATTGTTATGTGGTATGTTAGTGTGTTTTGTCACCACGAGATGAATTGACCCATAGGAGCCTAGAGACGAATCAATTGAGCCTAGTCACGACAGTATCCACATATTCCTTTGTAGTTAGCACTCAAGGGGTTGGCTTGATTTTTGGGATAGTAATAATATATTAGTTTACAAAGATGGCTTATTTTATTCCTTGTTTCAAAGTCATCATAGGCATGAAATGACGATCTAATACCTAGGAATGTGGTTCAACTATATGGGCTCCCGAATGACATTGTCTCCAATCACCAACCACATCAATACTTCATCTCACATTTTTGGAGTCCTATATCTCTTGGCCACCAAGTTATTATGAAAATTTCATTCTCAAACTTATGACTAAATAATATGGATAACTTAGATCCTTGTGCACAATTTATGATGTATGGTAAGATCTCAACATGATTACCAATTGTTGAGTTCATCTACACTAATACCATACATTCCTAGACCAATAGAGCTTTGTTCTATCAACTATCATTTTTGGTCTAATCAATTATTTAGTGGGAAGTGAACGATTCTTTTTTCCTCCATTCATGTTGAATCCATGTATTTAGTGTGAATATAGATATGCTTGTTAAAAGTAGTTGTTGCTTTCTATGGTTGTGACCTCTTGCTTGCTTATTTGTAAACGGTCTATGGCATACAACAATGGTTACATAGCAACAAGTTTAATATTAAGCAAACTATACCACCTGTTTTTTTATGCCGCTTGCTAATTGAGTATAGAAAAAGAAACTAAATAGGTGACATGCTATGAACATTTTTGTATTGCCCTTTGATATATATGTATATGTAAGTTAGTGCCAAGAGTAGACCAAGACCTTAGAAGAAGCTATGGTGAAGACAAGGAAAAAAACATGAGGCTTTTGTAGCAAGCAAGACTTTGCATTTCTCTATTCTCATATATTCTGGTCGTCTTCCGAAATCTATAACATTATGCTAGAACACATCTTGTCTCTTGCCTTAGCAATTTTAGATATTTGGTATAAAATAAATTGCATGATGTTTCCAAAATTTTCCAACCTTATATCCTTTCCAACATAAACCATACATCTCATAAGGGTTGTATTCAAATTGGTTGGTAGTAGTGGAATGACAAAGATTTCCAACCAATAAATCAAATCAATAGTACCATGTAATTATAAATAACGGAATATATTCTTATGGATTTCTGTTATTTTGAAAGCAAGTCAACTTTCGACAGAGGTTATATAACACCAATAGGGTTCAACAAGCAAGCAATAGGTGCCTTGAGATCAACACTTAAAGTATCTAGGGTACCAAGAAGCAAGTGAGCTTGCCGTTGTCGTGAACTACAAAGGCTTCCCATTAATAATCCACAAAAAGATAAATAGGGGTGAGCAACGCCCTGGCACCGTCAACAACAAGGGCATGCTCTATCGAAGTCAATTGCTTAGGAAGCAAGTAAGCATGCCTTTAATTAACTATGAGGAATAAAGAGGCTGTGGCATGTATTTTCTGAATCAGATGTGTGGATGTCTGCCAATGTTTCAGCGATTCGAGTAGTTGCAAGATCCCGAAAAAAATGGTTCTTGGATCCACCCTTTCAAGAATGCGTATGGTGTTGTTCATTGTGGGTTTTTCAAAAAAAGACACTTTATAATTTGGATTGGGATCCAACTAATTATCAATGGAAAAAACCGAATGCTAGTGAAAATGGTAAACATTAGGAGTTTTTCTAGTATTCAGTTAAGCTAGGTAGAAATTTATTATTGCAATCAAAGTATAAATGCTCTGCTGCCATGAAGCATTGGACTGCAAATAATGTGAATGCATTGCAACTTACAAAATTTCCGAAATGGTTGTGGAGTATGCAATTGCCGAAAAAAATGATTTGTTTTTGTTGGTTGTTGATGCATTATGCTCTTCCTGTTGGTGATTGGTTGAGGCAAAATCAGCAATATGCTTGTGGAATGCATCATGATGCATCTACAGAATCTATTTTGCATTTGTTTTGGTTATGTCCCAAAATCCAACAATTCTAGGGTAAGTTGTTTTTATTACTGAGACACCATTATTCTCGTTCTATTTTCTCGTGGGGTGCAATATTATGGGGTGTCCTTCATGGAGATGTTATAAAGTATGAAAGCATGCATACTTCTCATGTCTTTCACTCTTCCAATGGGTACATCTATCTCACTTCATTTCCATAATTTATTCCACGGTTTAGAACTGAAATTTTGGTTATTTGGCGTACTATTACGTCATAGGTCTTTAGACAATATGGAAAATGAGATGTGAGGTTGTTTTTAATAATGCTCACATATATCTCAATACTATGCTTATTGAATCCTGGTTGTTATTTGTCCATACCATACGTGAGCAATATCATGATCTGCAAGGTTCAACTGATGCTCAAAGGCAATGTCAGGTGGACTTTAAGAAACGGTGGCGAGGGCTTCACTTATTTTCAAATACAAGTTTTGGTATGAAGTGGAATTATGCCATACCTTCTTTTTTATTGCATAGCTTGTAGATTGTGCTCCATTCGTTTCTTATATGATATCTATCATCTGTTTGATCATATATTGGTATTAGCTTTTGTATTACAATAGAGGTGAGATGAAATGTCTCCTTCTGTTTTCTATATGTACATTTCTCAAGTAATATACCAAGGTGTATCTTTCTTGAAAAAAAAAAACTATGAGGAATAAAGTTGGTTAGGCCCCAACACGAAAACAAGTCAAGTTTGGTAAGAGGTTAGCTAATGCCAACAAGGGTTGGGCAATAAAGCAAGAATGTTCCGAAATAAGGTGTCTCAAGATCAATGTTAAAAGAGTCTAGAGTCTTGACCACAAAAAGGACTTATTCTCATTGTCAATGCTTTATCTTGTATTCCAGAACCACCTCAGTCTAAGGGGACATCTCTTGTAGCTATGAGCTAGTTCATTGACCCCATAACGACTTATTAAAAGATGATACCATGATTAATGAATGGCCACACAAGTTGAAGTAAGGAAATCCATTATCAAGTAGAGTAGTGTAACCTTAGTATATTTGGCTTTTCTTTGTGCCAATGCTTTAAACAATTTCTCCTTTCACCTCAACATGAATTTGGTGTGCTCTTCAACCCATTTGAACTTCTTTCCCTTCTTTAGCAACCTAGAAAAGAGACTCAACAACATGCTCATGATAGTGCAAAACCCATATGTTATAAAAATATGCTTGCCCCTAGGCATTTTCTCACATCTATTTGTGATTTTCACACCGTTATCTTCTAGATTGTATTTACCTTTTTGGGTAGCGCATGTGAAAATATGCACCACATAAGTGCACAACCACAAGAATAATACCAAAAGACATTTCAAATGTCATTATTCAAAATATGTGGTGCATAACCATGTTGGTTTGGAAATTTTCATCTCTTGGCCCTTGGGCACTTTTAGATCCTTAATATTCTAGACATCTATCTATTTCTTCCATTGAGAAACATTGGAGTATGGCTTAGGTGGGCCTAGGTATTGCCAACCTACCAATTATCGAAATACTCCCTTCTCTTCATTGGATGTGTGGTCACTCATGCTTTGGAAGCAACATTATGCAAGTGAAGGTGTGTGGAGATAGGCTCAAGCAAATATTTCGACAACTTGGCCGGTGTAATGATATAACCCTCTAAACGTTAAACATTATTGCACCAATAGTAAGAAGAATACACCTAATAAACACATGCCTTGTGCAATATCAACTTACCATAAAGTAGAGAAAATAAACAAGACACGAGAATCTGAAAAAGGATTTGAGCATTGAGGAAGCAACATGAAGTGTGGATGGGTAGAACAAAAAAGTTGGAAAATACAATATATGTGTAATGTGTAAAGCTCGAGAGATAATAGTCATGCACACATGAAACATATGAAGGGGAATGAGGAGTAACCCACGTTAAGGCTGAATGGCCATGAACTCAAATATGAATGCTGCAAGTACTTTTATTTATAACAAGTCAAGACATTCATACATCATTGTACGTGTGTGGGGATGTGCAATCAAATGTTAATGTGTCAGCACCATGATTACTCATCTCAAATTGACTGCATTATACTATGTTAATGAGTTCAATTGGTCACTTATCTTGGCCTTTTGTTTCATTAGAATTTATTATATCCTTGTTATTAGGAGTATTCAATGTCTGATTGTTGGAACATATGATGGCATGGGAAGCTACTCCTAAAATGCATGTTATCAAGTTATTAATGCTCTCAAAAGGATCACATAAATATACCATCAAACATTGATTGAGATGTCATTCTTATATTTATTAATGGAGTATATATAATCCACTTTTTAGAGTAATGAATTGTACAAGTGACGGGTTGTTACATGTGTGATGATTCTATTATTGTGTGATTTGTTAGTTTTTGGTGTCACCACAAGCTTAATTGACCCATACAAGCCTAGAGACAAATCAATTGTAGATTCCTTTGTAGTTAGCACTCAAGGGGTTTGCTCAATTTTGGAGTTAGTAATAATATATTACTTTACAAAGATGGCTTATTTTATTCATTGCGTGAAATGACAAATCTAATACCTAGGAATGGAGTTCGACGATATGGGCTACTGAATGATATTGTTTCCAACTACGTCCATAGTTCATCTCACATTTGGAATCATGTACCTCTTGGTCACCAAACTTTTGTCAGAATTTCATCTCAAACTTAAGTAATATGGATAACTTAGATCCTTGTGCACAATCTATGATATATGGTAAGATCTCAACACGGTTACCGATTGCTGAGTTCACCTACACTAGTATCATACATTCCTAGACCTATAGAGAACAACATTTAAAGTATCTAGGACACTAAGGAGCAAGTGAACATGCCCCTAAACCCAGAAAAGAGACTCAACAACATGCTCATGTGTGCAGCACACCGGCCATGAAGAATAGTGCACCAACAAGGGCCATTGAGCAACTAACTCATCTACAAAAAAGGGAATAGAACAATTCAAATAGGGCGGGATGCAAGCCAAGGCAACCTAGTGTGCAACATCCACATTCACATTGTAAAACCTATAAAAGACACTTTCTAGTGTCTTTTAAGTTTCTTTTCAATCTTAAGAACTCTTCTAGTGATTAACGCCTTAAGCCTCCTCTTCTATCTCCTTCCTTATAATTAAAATCTAAAGAGATATTAGCAATATTGATTAGTGATTAAGCACTAACCTCTCTCTCTCTCTCTCTCTCTCTCTCTCTCTCTCTCTCTTGTTGGTGCTCGACCTCTTTTCTTTTTCTTTTAATGAAGATTGACCTTGGTATTAATGGAAAGATGCCCAAAGGCTACAACGAATTCATACAATAGATTATTACCCTTATACCCACATCAACCAACATGTCAAGTATCAAAACCCTCATGTAGGGTCGTTCCAAGATAGGGGACGGAAAAAGTAATCTTGGTGGAGCATATCTCCACTTTATTCTCTCTCCAAAAGAAATGAAGACCTCTGCCTTTTTCCAAATTTCTCGAATTTGTTGTTGTTTACGAATCACAACCTCAGGCTCACCAGCTATTGCCTCATATAGACCTCTTAGAGTCTGTAAGAGCATTAACCATATCTCCTTGAGTAACTCAACCGCATTTTGTTTAACTTTCTGAAATACACATTTACATCTAGCCTTCCACAATACCCAAACTACTAAAGAAGATATCGTAGACCAGACCTTGTCCTCTTCCAAACAACGGATTGTTGTAGTATAAGAGACCCCCAATACATGTCTTCGATCAGAGAGGAGAAGAAAATCAACATACTCCTTTTCATAATTCTATATTTCTTTAGTCAATCTTCCCCATCTCACAAAACCCCATATGTACACCTGTTTACCATAAATAGGATACAACATTCTCAACATTCTTTTCCAAACTACTCTAGCAATAGGACATATCCATAAAACATTATAAACCAATTCAATGGGGGAACCACAACTATCACATTTTAAATCATGGCAATGCCCCCACATCCATCATTTCACAAGAATGCCATAATGTATCAACAACCATCTAAATAACATAACTTTTTTAGGAATTTGCATGACCCATAGCAATTTCCAATAAGCATTCAGCCAAGAGTATGTTACATTACCAGATCTCCAAATTTTACAACTTGCTGGCGTAACAGCCACACCCCTCCTTAGCAATTCTCTACCCACTTTTCCGGAATACTGAAAAAATGGGATTTGCTTACCTAACATTCCTTGCGTTGATATGGTTTGCCATTTCCACTCACCGGGATCCCACAAAAGGCGATCAATGGGCTTATTCTCATAGACCACAATTTAGAGAGATTGTTTATATCATTTGGATGTGGATTCAACATCCATTTTTTATCTTTCTTCCACAATATACGAATAGGCAACATATGGTGCTCAATCTCTTTGTATCAAGAGTGGTGGAAATAATACATTGTCTTTGTTTTTACTTATACTTAAGTGTGTAAGGGAGTAAAGCAAGAGAGTGTGTGAGAGAGATTAATACTAATCGTGTAACACTAAGTGAGTTAGTAGCTTGGAGGTATTTGAGAAGCTCCTCTGCTTAGTTCTCCACGAAAAGGGGGTATACACTAGTCCAAGTCCCAAGCAAACGACGTCAACGGGAGGAAGAACTCCATTGATCAATAGAAGTGCTTACGTGCAACACGCAAAATCTACACATTATGATAGTGCAAAATCCATATGTGATAAAAATATGCTTGCCTCTAGGCCCTTCCTCACATATAGTTGTGATTGTCACACCTTCATCGTCTTGATTGTATTTACCTTTTTAGTAAGGCTTGTGAACATACACACCACATAAGTGCACAACTAGAAGAACCTCCAGTTCTTTGAATACCAAATTTTCACTTGCAAATGTTAGATTCACCAAAACAAAGCATCTTCGCACATTTTCATCAACGGTTTTATCTTTTTCTTTAACCAAGTAAGTCTTTATTGGAATATCATCTAGAACAACATGGTGATGCGGGCCATGTATTCCCAATTCTTTGTTTGTGGGAAAGTGAATTTCGTCACCACCTTGATGAAATTTCTCATCGTGGTGATGTACCTACTATCCGTGGTTAGTTGAATTCGGTCACAAATTGAGTATAATCAACGAAATGTCATTAGATTGACCTTCCCATCAAATCTATTGTGAACTTTCCAACACTTAGCTTGACCTTGATATTGGGAATTCTAACTTTATTCATAGGTTGGATTTCTTGAATGAAATGTGAAGACCCATTTTTCTTCAGCATGGTGAATCATCATTTTGAGTATGCAACATTTGAAGGGTCCTATATGCTTGTATTTGAATCAGATTTGGAATATGGGTACTCGCAATCAAGTTAGGTTGAGGCTCCATGACAGATGTGGCATTATGGAAATCTCTATCAACTTTGTGAAACTTGGATCAAAACTCTAAAATTCTTGTAAGTAGAAGGAAAAAGCTCTTCCATGTGTATCCGACATCTTTTTGAACTTAACCTCCTCTTCAAGTGAAAGGAAGCCACCCCTTCTAGCTTGGAGCTTCCTTCATGTTTAGTTAGTGAAGGCTTGCATAATATCTCTTGGGTTCTATAGGCTTGGACCAAAAGCTAATTCTTTCATCCAATGAAAAATGTCTTCTATCAAGATATTAACTAATTACTTCACTTTCCTATGCTCTATTTTGTATTTTGGCTTCCTTCATTTGTTCCAAAAGTTTGGGACATAATTTAACTCATACTAATTATGTGCTAAATTTGTATGCTACCTACACTATACCTTACGTACCTAGGAACCATGAATGTGACACGAAAACAAAGAATAATAATGGCAGTAAGGGGTAGAGTCTTGGATAATGCATAGAGAAGTATTTGTGGGTTTATTATGAAAGGAAGGAGCATATGAATTGAATTACATTTCTATGGTGTGAGATAAACTATTAAGGCAGGCTTGACTTATGTCAAGTCTATGTCAATGTGGCTATAGCCCTTGTTCATTACATTGAGGAGATTTGGGTCCGTCTAATGCCTTCACTAAGGGATGGTTGGGTGCATAGAACGTAATATTCGTGTTCGTGGAGGCATTCAAACGTTTGAAAACGTACATGTTTGAAAGGGGAAAAATACGTGCTCCTTTTTTTTTCTTTTTTCTTTTTCTTTTTTTCATTTGTTTTCATTGCAAATTTAGCCCATAATATAGACCATAGTTAATCCAATCAAACGTGTCAAACCAATCCAACTTTTAGTTGATTTACCATTCACGTTTTATTGAATCAAACGCGAATGCGAATGCGCGTATGATACGTATGGTTCATTCTATGGTTGGGTGGTTTAGCACCCCCTCTTTCCTTTCTTTCGTGCTTATTTATTTGTTATACTCTAACATTGATGACTTAGTGTTTCTTTTTTCCATAAAAAACTATCCTCCATTTGTATTAAAATTAAAGTGGCCAGAGGCAATATACAAGATAATCCAATATTAAAAATATTGTATAGCCATGTCGAATGACCGAAGACAATCTTTTTAGGTAAAGATAAATAATCTTTCTAGCCAATCTTATTCATGTTCAGCATATCGAAGAAAAATGTTTCATCCAACTGCCCCGTTCTTTCAATCTCGGCATGCACCTCACGTCCCCCTTCAGAATCTCCTTGCATTTTCAGTGTCTTTACACTTGCAATACATGTCTATAAGACCATTGCTCACAAAGACATTCAAGTCATAACCACTTGCAGTTGTATGGTTGTCATGTTTATCATATGATTTGCAATAGTGATGTCTGCTAACAAACCATTTTTATAATAAGGTCATGTAATTGCTTAGCACAAACCAAGTTTCCTTCTTTTTTGCATCTCTTTGCAAGAAAAAGTACCGATTCATTTGGAACAACTTTTCCTTCAGTAAACAATTCCTAAAGTTCTTGAAATTCCTTGTCGATTGTTCCATCTTCATGCACCTCTCCAAAAGCCCCAACAGTGCCAAAATAGCGATCCCTCTCTTGCACATGATGGTGCTTGTATTTGAAGGTATATCTCAACACATTGCATCTAATTTGACTCTAATATATAAGGGCAACGCTTTTGTGGATCTCTGATTCTTGCAAGAATAAAGCATTATTAGCTAGTGTCCCATCTTATGCTCAAAGTAATGAAGAGGTTTGAGGGAATAACAAATACCTTTTCACAATTGTGAAATTCAGTATAACCAGTGAGCAATGCATTCCAAGAGACTACGGATCGAGCTGGAACATGATCAAAAAACCTACTTCAATAGTTTCAAGTAATCCAAACTTCATACATATCAATGATCACATATTACTGATGACAAGATCATGTTTCAAACCCTGTTTGCAAATACTGTTGTGCACTTCTTGTCCTTTTTCTACTACTCGAATACTACCCACGACATTCAGAAATATACCTTCTGAATGCATATGTGAGTGACATATAAGAGCATCCTCCCCACACTCATTTCCAGCATATCTTCAAATCAGTGTTGTCCAAGAGACTATATTCTATAATGGAAGTGTGTTTGAACACATTGTGTGCCTCTACGAAAAAGCCACATTTCGTATACATATTCAGTAAGGTAGTATACATGTCTCAAGATCTTGCAACATAGTGCAAGCCTTGAGCAAAGACACGTAAGGTGGACTAAAATAGTCCATTTTAGGGCATCATAAGCTTGGCCACATTGAATACATCCTGTGGTACGAGCATTCCAAGCAACAATAGTTTTCATGGGTAGTTCAGTGACTACTTGTTCTGAGGACTTAGTGTTATGTATTCATATTGTGGACATTGTTTTGAGGATAGATGTTGTCATCCCTCTATATCCTTTCCTCCTATTATTATCAAGGAATAAAGATTCGATAATATCTTCTCTCTCTCATTAATTTCCATGAATATGGTAGTTATTGCATCCTTTAGTATGATGTGCTTCATTAACGTCAAAATCAAATTTAGAAAGAAGGGGGTTTTCAACATCAGGTCATTATAGGACATCTAGTTTGTACATGTTGAGTAATAATTTTTCCATCAACCCATCAAGCATGCATACAGACTTCGTATGTTCCTCTAATTGATGCCCTAATAAGACCTCACAACCCTATAAATGTGTTGTTTTCTTGGAATGAGAACTAATAATGTATGGATTACCAAAACAAATTCAATACATGAAGTTCCCTTATGTATGCTTCCATGGCTCCACCACCCTTGCAACAACTTTAGAAAAGTGGGAATAAGTTACACGTGTAGAGGAAAAGAGGGGATTATGAGGAATCGAGTGGGTTTGGACCGACCATTGGTTTGTAAGTTACCTTATTTCACTATACAAAAATTACACAAATTGGGAGATCAATATACAAAAGTTGAAGCAAATTCCAAATAAGTTTGATGATGATGTTGGTGGTTAAGTGTGAATGACGGCTAACAACCCACATACATAAACAATGTATAGCGGTGGCGTGTCAATGAATGAAGTGGGTGAGTTAGTTGCCAAATATAACCACTTATTGTATGAAAAGGGAGCCTTAGAAAAGGTTTCATGACACGCAAAGCTAAAGATGGCCACGTACTTTACTTTACACTTTTACTATTCATATTTTGTCACTTAGGGAACTATTTAGGAAGTGCTCCATGGCAACCAAGCTAAAGATCAATGTACTTTGTGCTCTAAGGTATATTTTCTATATTTCCTCACTATGGACATCATGAATTATGGCTTTTTTACCAATCTCGATGATGATTGCCTTACAACTAATAAAATTTGATTCTACTTCCTCCCCATTGTTAGTGTGTTACCTTAATTAGTTACATGTGCATAACTCTTAGATTTTTGCAAAACTTAATGATTTCCGATAAAGACAAGAATAAATTAGCAAGATGTACTTTACTATGTAATTGTGAGTGTATAAGCATGCTATGAAAGGTCATGGTCGAGTGGAGGATGTGACTTGTTTGGTCATCTTAAATAATTTGGTCCCACTAACATAGAGAAAGCCTTTAGCTTTTGAATGTGAACTCCATTTTTAACAAAGTTTGAAAGTTGAAGAAATTCAAGGATTGCAATTATCAAATGCTTTGAATTGAATGCTCAAAATGTCGTCTACAAAACTACATTTTCCTTTTTGCCACATACAAGCAACTAATGTCTGTTCTTGTATATTATAGTTCCTATTTTGTTTGTCCTATGACAGTTTATAAATATGAAACAAGAAACTCGTGCACAATAGATAAAATGTTATGTTGTTGTGTAATGCTTGGAAGAAATATCCATACTCATCATTGAATTGAAAATTGAAACATTTCTCCAAAACTGGTGTTCACATTCTATTTTTCTCTCAAGAAGTGTGTCAATCAATGGATAACATTACCATTTTGTCGGAATGGTGAATTTAATAGTTTATCGTCCTCTCAAGAATAGTAACCGAGAATTCAAACTTCCTTTTTCCTTGCAAAGGACTGAAGGATGATGGTTCTCGTGCAAGGATAGGGGAGAGGTGCATATATATATATATAGAAGAATACTTAAAATATCCCACACATTTATTAGGATAAACTCATTGCATTTTGAATATTTCTAAAGATATCCTTAAATTTAATTAATTAGGCTTTGATAAGCTCCTAATTTACCTAAGATTCTTAGATTAAGATATCCTTGTACATTGTAAGGTAAGAGAGAGAAATGGACCGAGGAGAAGAACCACATCAGCAGAAGAAGTAAGTCAAGCATGTGTCGATTTTTTGTATATGTGCTTGGATGGGTAATCACAAAATTCCATTGCCTTTTCTATAAGCACGGATACAAAATCAACATGTGCTCCATACTCATATTAAGATATCTTTGTACATTGTAATTTAAGAGAGATAGAAGTGGACATCAACAATCACTATGCATGCATTTGCCCAAGAGTTTTTTGATGAATTATTGCTGGTTGGAGATGTGGTACTAGGGACTGCCATGTTATTGGGCTATTCTGAGCAAGATAAGAATGAGGATGCGTATACAATTCTATCCTCAAATGCTTGTGCAAGGCTTCCTCTTACCTAAGATGATAACATTTTCTAGTATGTTGAAAGCACGTGGAAATAGACAAGGGAGAATTGGTTGTACATACTAAAATGAAATTAGATTTTGTGATGGATGGAGGAGTTGTGGTATAGATTGGCTTCATTATTTGCACAATATCTACGGAAAGCATAGTTTTGTAGCTAATGTGCCTTTTTTAAACTAATGGAAAGATATTTATTTATTTTTTAAGAGAGACAGAAATGGACCGAGGGGTGAAACACATGAGGTAAATTGTAAGCTAAAATCATGGTAGGTAATCACTAAATTACATTACCTTTTCTATTAGCACGGATACTTATCTTAGAGCGTGGCTCATTACCTTTTCTATTAGCACGGATACTTATCTTAGAGCGTGGCTCGACATGTGCCTGATACTTATCTAAGAGCGTGGTTCGACATGTGCATGATACTTATCGAAGAGTGTTGTTCGACAAGGTACCAAAAATAAGAGGCGTAAAAGGGAAGGGAGGGGGTTACATTTAGGTGGTACAGGTGGTTTGAACTTTGGTCCCTCCCCATCTATTTGATGCTAGCTAGGTGTTAGAGAACCTTTGGAGACCAACGAAGAAGGAAAAAGGCAAGAAGAAGAAGGCTGGCCTTCCTTAAAACAGAGCAGGCTCAATGCCCAGGCCGAGTGTTGTGTGTGTGTGTGTGGGCGGGGGGGGGGGGGGGGCTAATAAATATGGGCACGTACTACAGCCGCCCGTACATACTTGTCAAATGTAGGAGAAGGACGGACGGAGGGACATATTCCCTGTCCGTATGGGACTTCCTTATCACGGCTCCTATGATACTACTAAATAACACAAACACACACACACATTTTAAATTCTACGGAGTCCTACTCTTCCTAGTTACACCCACAAAATAGTAGAGCACTACTGCTACTTTTAAGTAGGGAGAGATAGACATAGAGAGAGTGTGAAAAGAGGATATAGGACTCCACGTTCCTGATACGCATCCTACTACATTAAACACCCCACCCTTATCTTTCTTTTGTGGGGGGGGGGTTTTACTTTCTTTTCGAGGGTATTGAAAAAGAACTGAACTGTCTTAAATACCAAGGTCAGCCTCACGGCTGCAGCTACCGAGTCCCATGCATTCTACTACATACTACTACTGCTCCTAAACTATTACATAAATACTGTACACACACACACCCTCTCTCTCTGATACCAGGAATGGTGGTCGGCTGGGACGAGGAGCAGCAGCAGCAGCAGCAGGACAAAACAGTTACTTCTTCTTATTCTTCTTCTTACTACTACTACTACTACTACTTTACGACTACTGTTACTCCTATCACTGCTCCTTCTAACTAACCTTTCTCTTCCCTTCCCTTCTCCCACCACCCATCATACATCCTCATTGCAGCCAGCCGCCCATGAAAGATCGCTACACACACACACACACATACACATCTTCAGTCTGCCTTCATTTACCTCATCCCCTTTTTTTCTTTACGTTTGACTTGTTTTGGCTTGGCCACGCCTAACAAATCTGCGGGCCCGATTGAAATAGAAGAAGAGCTTCCTCCTCCCCTGACCAACAAACATCATCCGTCCTCTTATCGCTACATCATTCCTAAATCATTCGCTCATGGAGGCCTTAACTACCACTACAGGCCCGGGCGGTGCAGAGATTCAGAATGGGAACCTCGAATTAGTGGGAGCCTCGCAGAGGTTGAACTTGGGATCCGCCGTCGCCTCCAGCCATATGATTCATACCACCACCACCACCACCAGCACGATGGATCAGGAGGAGATTGTCGGCAACAGTAGCCGCAATCACAACAACAGCAGCAGGAGATGGAAGAAGAAGAAGAGCTCGGGCGTGCGCGACGAGAACCAGGCAGAGGAGGTGGACGTGGCGGGGGCGGGCGGCAATGAGAAGGCAAAGGCGGAGCCACGGAATGGTGGTAGTGGTGGCTCCGGCGTGGTGCCCTATTATCGGCTCTTCTCGCAGGCGGACGCCCTCGACTACCTGCTCATGCTCGTAGGCGGCGCCGCGGCGGTGGCACATGGCGCTTCCTTCCCTGTCTTTCTCATCTTCCTGGGCAAGCTCATCGACTCCCTGGGAGCTATGTCAGCCGACATGCCTAACCAAGTAATCAAGGTGGCCTATTCTGCCCACTCTTCTCTCTCCTCTCTCTTTCTTTCTGATTTCTGAACTCACTGTATCCATGGTTTCTTAGTATTGGATGATGGTCTATGAAACCGCTTATTAATCTTGGCCGGCTTATGTGCAGTACGCTGTCTACTTCCTGTATCTGAGCGTGCTGCGCTTCGCCTCGGGATGGCTGGGTAAGCCACCTCCATCAAACAGTTTTGAAGCTCCGAAGATGATCCTGCTTTTTCTCTTAAAAATCAAAATGATGATGAGAGATTGCCATCGTCGTGATGAGTAGTTAGCTACATATATATATATATATATGTACATATAGACATGTGCAGGTGTGTCATTGTTGTGTGGTGGGTTTTGCAGAGGTGTCCATGTGGATGTATACTGGCGATCGGCAGTCGGCACGGATGCGCCGGCGTTACGTGCGAGCTCTCATCTCCCAAGACGTGGGCTTCTTCGACACGAACGTGAGCACTGGGGAGGTGATCGCAGGGATCTCCAGCGACACCACTCTGCTGCAGGAGGCCGTGGGCGCCAAGGTAAAATACTACTAATAATAATACAACACATATCAAACGAAGCTTACAACGAAGCTTGTGGGGGGAAAAGCAAAAAGCAAAAAGCAAACCCAAAAGGGAAAAAACAAAAAAAAAAAAGAAGAAATTTACAAAAAGGAAGCTACAAGGAAAAAATAAATTGAAAGAAGAAGAAAAGATCAAGAAATCACGGTTTAAGGCGATATTTATAATATCATGATGTATAGCTTCTTTCTGGTTTTGAACGCGTTTTTTGCAACATTTCTGAGAATTTGCGTTTTTTTGTTTTTTTTTTGTTTTTTGGGCATTCCCCTTAAATCGATTTGTGGCGCGCGCTTCAAGCCGACATCGTCACCTGCATTGATGTATTTGTATATATATTTTTTCACCCCTCAGTTGTAGTAGTAGTAGTAGTAGTAGTAGTAATGGACGGAACGCCTCTCGTGGTCTGTTTCTGTTTTTTCTGCTGCTCTGTTTCTGCTCCTGCCCCGCAACAGCTGCAGCTGCAGCACCTGACAGACAGAAAGGCCCCTCCTGACAAAAGAGATGATGATGATCGAAATTCTACTCCCTTCCTTTATTTTTTTTTCTGCCAGAAATATATACTACACTAACCATCCCCAGCTCCTCCTTGCAATCCATCCACACGTATCATCTGGAGTGGACATTATTAATGAAGGGATGAACGTTAGCCCTTTTCCATCGCAGTAAAGGAAGCACGGGGCATTATTGTTCTCTCTCTCTCTCTCTCACACACACACACACCTTTACACGTATCACTTGGAAATGTAATATTTTTGGTCTCATACATAGGTCACACCTCCGAACAATATAATGTATGTATCTATCTATCTCATATGGCACCCTCTCCCCTCCCTGCATGCTTTTTTGGTGGCACGGACTACCAACCATGCCTCCTCTGTTTTAATGCCGACAACTGCTACCTTTATCTATCTCGCTATCTCCTTCCATACTACGTTGTTAGCCCCCCTCTGGTCGGTCCCCGTTTCAACCAAATAAAACCTTGACTTTTCATTAATTAACACTCCCACTTTGGATGTTTCATTTTTCCATCCATCGTATTTGGCATTATTATTATTATTATTATTATTTTCCATATATATGCATGTTGTAAGAGAAACTTTTGCCACCCAAAGTGATGATAAAAAGATACCTTATTTTCTTCGGTTCTAACCTCTTTGTTGTATGTCCCTTTGCCTTTATCCAGCAAGGCTTATAAAACTTGTCGGTTAAGGGCCATAATCTGCTTGGGGCCTTATAGAATGTACTCCAGCGATCTCATAAGTTCTGCAAAAGCTCTTGCTTAAAAAGATAGCTTCACAAATCCTGCTTTTTATGAATCCCGCCATCTTTTCAAATGTGGCTACACAAATCTACTCGGTCTGTAAACCTAGAGATGTAAACGAGATTTCGGATGTCGCATCACATCCCACACGGAAACTGTTCCTACTCTACATTTTCTTGTGTACATGTTGGTTTTCTGTATGCCCGAGGAATGATGTCTCTCATCGGACCTCATGAGAGGGTAGATAGACTTATGGACGTGCAGAGAAAATTTTCTCCGTACATACGAGGAATGCCATCAATCATGGGGAGCTCAAGAGACGTTATTAACTATCCTAGCTAGACCATGCAGAATATGCAGGCCAAGATCTCTCACGAGGACAAACGGTCATGGGTTCAATCCCCTGCATTGCGCTGTGCCATCTAATAATGCTTTGAATATACTATTAAAATTGGAGACTCGGGTGTATAGGTTAGTAAGAGCTTGGAGGGAAACTTTAATCGGCTTCCTTTATTTTTCCAATGGCAGGCCGGCAATTTGATCCATTCGTTTGCCCAATTCATTGCTGGGTTCATAATAGCCTTCACGACATTGTGGAAACTGACCCTTCTAACACTTGGCGTGATGCCTATGATTGTCTTCAATGGAGGAATATGTGCCTACATCATGGTGTCTCTCTCAAATAAAAGTAAACAAGAATACCTGAGAGCTGGGGACATTGCGCATGAGGTACCTATGAAATTCTAAGCGAAGATATTGTTTATTTGAATGTATGGATTTCATCTTGCTATCGACATATATTGATTATGGGCTCCATCTTTGCTAATTTATGCAGGTGATCTCTCAGATCAGGATAGTGCAAGCTTTTGTGGGTGAGAAAGCGGCCTCAAAATCATATTTAAATGCACTCCAGTCGAGCATTCGGATTGGGAAGCGGAGTGGGCTTGTGAAAGGATTGGGGATTGGGTCCTTGTATGGTATGGGATTCGCTTCCTTCTCCTTACTGCTGTGGTATGCTGGAAGGCTCGTTCGTTCTGGAGATGCAAATGGCGGGGTAGCCTTCACCACTATCCTCAATGTCATTGCGAGCTCCCTGTATGTATACAACAGACCTTTCTTGTTGTATGAGGTTCAACACAAATTAATATTACTCATGAATGGTATCGTAAATTATGTAACCTATATATTTATGTCTACACGTTGGTTGTGAAGAGATTTGGTAATTATTGCAATGTGCTGTTAACCCAAGTTTTTCTTTCTTGATGCTTTGGATATGGGGATGCAGGTCATTAGGGCAAGCAGCCCCACATTTGGCAACCATAAGCAAAGCCAAAGTTTCTGGATACACCATCTTAGAGGTAATCAATAGGAAGCCCATCATTGCCAGCAATAATAATGATGGTATAAGGCTGGAGAAAATACAGGGTAATATAGAGTTTCGAGATGTTAGCTTTGCCTACCCTTCTCGACCTGACATTGATGTATTCCGGAACTTCTCCCTCTCGATCGAGGCTGGGAAAGTGATTGCTATTGTCGGAAGTAGTGGATCAGGAAAAAGCACCATAATATCACTCATTGAGAGATTTTATGACCCTAACTCAGGTTTGATCAGCAAATTTGTGTTTTTTTTTTAAAACGTCTTATTATTTATATAGCATCTGTTTCTCATGTTCTCGCAATTCATGAACAGGAGAAGTTCTCTTAGATGGAGTTAACATCAAGAAGATGCATTTGAAATGGTTGAGGGAGCAGATGGGTCTAGTGAACCAAGAGCCTGCTTTGTTTGCTACTAGCATCCGTGAGAACATCATGTATGGAAAAGCTGGTGATGTCTCCATGGATGACATAATTAAAGCCACGTCCGTTTCGTGTGCACATGACTTCATCAATGTGCTTCCTAAACACTATGAAACTCAGGTATGCATTCCTCGCTAATGTCACACGCTCCTATAGCATCGCCTCATTGAAGGCAGTTTTGAGCAATGGAAACTGAATTTATACAACCAGTTCTTAGGAACAAGAAATAATGCTTTGCAAATCATAGGTAGGAGAAAGAGGTCTCCAACTTTCTGGGGGCCAGAAACAGCGAATTGCAATTGCAAGAGCTGTGCTAAAGAACCCATCGATACTTCTGTTGGATGAGGCCACAAGTGCGTTAGATTCAGAATCTGAAAAGGGTGTTCAGGAAGCTCTCGATCGTGTCATGATTGGAAGGACCACTATAGTTGTTGCTCACCGGTTATCGACAATTCAGAATGCACATATGATTGTTGTTATAGATGGAGGAAAAGTTGCAGAAATGGGTTCAAATGAAGAATTGTTAGAAAAAGGCGGTGCATATGCAAATCTGATTAAAGAGCAAAAGAGTGCTCGAAATCAACTTAACTCGGGAGCTGAGATGCAAAGATTCAATAGCAGGCATTGTCTTAACTACTGAAAAAACATCCCCATGTATAGGTAATCTTAACATCTATTTGTCATTTTGTAACCGTGACTTCTATGTGATGATACAGGAATTCTCATGGGTCTGCCAGCGGGTCTGTTTCACAGCGAACGTTTAGTTTTAGATCCAACACGGATATGGCCATGGTGGCAGGACTGAACGTTAATGCAATCAAATTGGATGTGGATAACCTTAGTGGCCCTCAACCCTCATTGAAGAAGCTGATTAAGATGAATGCAAGTGAGTGGCCTTACAGTCTGCTAGGTGCGCTTGGTGCGATTCTGGCAGGGTCTCAAACACCACTTTTTGCCTTAATAATAACTCAAGCCCTAGAATATTTCTATTCACCTGATGACAAGTACATGAAGAAGGGGTTAGAGAAAGTTGCAGCATTGTGTTGTGGCACAGGTGTTGCGGCCCTTTTGGCTTACACGTGTGAGTTTTACTGCACTGAAGTTGCAGGAGAAAGCATCACATTGCGAGTGAGAAGTATGATGTTCTCTGGTAGGTCAATCTAATCCATCTTCTTGTATGTTGTATATGTTTGAGGTTAAACTGAAGAAATCATTTTCAAACACCAATAGAACCCATATATTCTAACCTTATGGCTGAACTACTGATATCTTTGCAATAATTTTGTCTTTGTAGCTATACTCCGGAACGAAGCGAGCTGGTTTGATCAGAACAACAGTGCAGCCCTCAGCACATGCTTGTCTGCAGATGCACCCCTTGTGAGATCTGTGCTTGTAGACAGAGTAATTACTCTTCTGCAAAACTTGGGGCTGATAGTTACAGCATTTGTAATTGCAATCAAGTTGCAATGGAAGATTGCATTGGTCATTATCTCCACTTTTCCAGCTATGATTGCTTCGTATGCAGGCCAGGTAAAAACAAACAAAGGCTAAAAACATTTAGAGCAACGTCCACATATGAGCTCTCTGTGTCTCAAAATATATTCATACATCTGACTTTCCCTCTTGGAACAGATGCAATTAATCAAGGGGTTTGGTGGAGACTTAAACAAGGCCTACATGAAAGCCAATATGGTGGCAGGGGAAGCCGTCAGCAACATTCGTACTGTTGCCGCGTTCTCGGCAGAGGAAAGGGTGATGAAGCTGTTTGACAGGGAGATCCAGAAGTTGCAGAAGAAGTCATTCATCCGAGGGCAGATTGCTGGATTCGGTTTTGGGTTTTCTCAATTTTGTTTACTGTGCTCGTATAGTCTGGCATTCTGGTATTCATCAGGATTGATGAAGAGGGGAGAAGCTGATTTTGGCAGTGTGATGAAGTGCTTTATGGTGCTTATCATCACAGCCTTCGGCGTGGCAGAGGTGCTCTCTCTGGCTCCTGCCTTGCTCAGAGGCACCAACACATTAAGGGCAGTTTTCCACATTATTGACCGTCGAAGTGAGATTGATGCTGATGATCTGAAGGCGGAAGAAGCGAAAAATGTAGAAGGGGCAATCGAATTCAGACAAGTGGACTTCTCGTATCCGATGAGGCCTGACATACAAATCTTCAAGGGTCTAACCCTGAAAGTTAGGATCGGAGAGAGTTTGGCCCTAGTTGGATCAAGCGGGTCGGGAAAGAGCTCTGTGATAGCTCTTATCATGAGGTTCTACGATCCGCAGGGCGGACGGGTGCTCATCGACGGGAAAGACATAAAGCAATACAGGGTTTCCTCACTCAGGAGGCACATAGGGCTTGTTCAGCAAGAACCAGCTCTGTTCAGCACGAGCATTTACGAGAACATCAGCTATGGGAAAGAGGACGCCACCGAGGCGGAGATTGTGGAAGCCGCAAAAGCGGCGAATGCCCACAATTTCATAAGCGGATTACCTGAAGGGTACCGGACAGAGGTGGGTGAGAGAGGGGTGCAGCTGTCGGGTGGGCAGAAGCAGAGGGTGGCCATCGCACGGGCGGTGCTGAGGGATCCGGCCATTCTGCTGCTGGATGAGGCCACCAGCGCTCTGGACACGGAATCTGAGAAGGTGGTGCAGGAGGCATTGGAGAGGTTGATGCAGAGGCGCACCACCGTGTTGGTGGCGCACCGCCTCTCCACCATCAGGAATGCTCACACCATCGCTGTCCTGCAGGACGGTGCCATCACAGAGCAGGGCTCCCATGCCCACCTCCTGGCCAAACAGGGGGCCTACTTCCATCTCCTTAACCTAACCGACTCTCCCCCTCCTCGTCAAGAAGACCAGGAAGAAAGAAAATTAGGGTTTTAAACACACAGCAACAGCTCCATGCTTTTTTTTATTTGTACAATAGCAGTTTAGTTTTCATCAATACATAAAAATCTTCTGTTTTTTTGCTTTCAAAGTGTTTTTCCTTATGGGTAAGGGGACACTCCGATCCGATCCAATTGTGTGTTCTGGTCAGTATGGGGAAGGGAATGGTTATGGAATCCAAAATTGTAGTATGATTAGGAGAAATGTGCTTAAGGGGGTGAAACAGGATTCCATTATTTCTATTTGATAATCTTGACGAATTGTGATTGTTAGGTAGGGAAAGAAGTTTTCACTTGTATCCCTCTATTAAGGCGAATGTTCAACTAGGTATAAACGTTGCGACACCATGTCCTCAAACCCTTGTCAACACGTTGTGTTATCGTATCATTGTGGGCTTTTTGATAGCCTTGTAGTTGATGGTGTTCATGATACTACAAATAAGTTTGAAGCCTCCTTTTGTAATTGATGTGACATATTGGTTATATGTATTTCCCACTGCTTATAAGTTATAACTCGTTACCCCACCCCAAACCCAAACTTCGAACACATATCCTCTCTTTGTTCCTAAGCTAGGTCTGAACCCCTACAAAATGGACTCTAGATCTCTCTATGAGTGAGTACTTCTGATTTTACAATATATTTAATGTAAAACTCTGGTTGTAATGATTTTCTTACACATCACAATCAACAACTTGTAGACTTGTCATCATACCAAATCTATGTTGTAATAATGTTGCTATCCATCATAATTGACAACTAGATGGAGTATATGAAAATGTTTTCTTGCTTGTTCAATCAATGGCAAGTGTTGTATATACATATGTATATATACATATATATATATATATATATGAAAAATAAACATTTAAAGCAATAAAGATGTTGAGATTTAATTGATTTTGCCATCATCTAATGTGTAATTACTACTAGGGAATTGAAAGATGTAACATTGGGAAAAACAATGTTCAATGCTCCACTCTTTATTTATCATATACCACCATTGACTCTCAAGTATCCTTTGCTTTTTGTTCAGATTTATTTGCTTACTCTTGGGACATAAATAATTACCTGCCCGCAATCTATGTCATTGTATTGTCTAGCTCTCTAGTGCTTGCACCCCCCTCTAAAGGTTCTTGTAATGCATAACATGGTCTCTTCCCCTTAGTTGATCTCAAGTAGATCAACATTAGTCTTCAGATATAGTTTATTATTTGCCATTTTATCTCATTGCATTATCTAGATTCCTCACCTCCCTCATGTTTTCACTCTCTTCTCGCCACTTATTTTTCCCTCTTAATTAACTCTTGCCCCAAGTCTTTGGTTGCACCTAGACCTCATGCTCTCTAATTGTAATTTGTGTTCACACCAACCATAAGAAAATAGGCCAAGTGCCTTAACAATATTGAAAGGAGCATGTTGAGAGGTAGAAAGCAAGCATTTACAAAGTAAGCAATGAAAGGTATGGAAAATGCCTTTTGGATATCCAAAACATTTGTTGATACATAGAGTTGGGTGTTTAGCTCCTCGAGTTAACTTGCAATAACAAGAGACAATTGCCAACTAATGGACTGAGATACCTTTGATCTCTCTTACTGCTTACTATAATCATCTACAATTATTCTCATTTTCCAGCTCTCTCAATCATTTCATAACTCCTTCATTTGAGAAGGTAAATTTAGGTTATGCCCTTCAAATCATAATTGTGTGGGTGTCTTTACAAAGGCTTATAGGATTAAGAAGTTATTGCGAAGTCTCTTGGTGGGATGAAACGATTGGGTGGAGAAAAAATTAGTCAAATTATGCACGAATTGATGCAACCAAATGATGCGGAAATTCATATGTTAAAGGCGTGGGAGCTTAGGCATGTTAAAAGAGTAAACAAATCTGAAACAATTTGGATGATGTGGTGTTGCACTCTTTATTGTCGTCAAAGGAGACAGTCGTGCATTTAATATGGCTTAGGGAAATCCGGAATGTGTTTTAAGGCCCATTTAGTTGTAAACTTGTATCTATATTGTCTTGCTTGGAAACAAATGAAGTGTGGTAAATATCATACGAAACCCTTTGTTGAATGTATGTTGTCTTGCTTCAAAGCACATGAAGTATGGCACCTCTTATATGAAACCCTTTGTTGTGTCTATATTGTCTTGCTTCAAAGCACATGAAGCATGGCATCTCTTATACGAAACCCTTCGATGTGATTCCACATCAACACAACTTTAATATAAATCTTTGTTTTTCTCCATTGTATTCTTTGTTAAATATTTGTTTCACAAACTCTATTTTTTCCATAGTAACTAGCAACTCTTACATACCTTGTGGCAAAACTAAAGGGGTAAATGTTTATGTAAGATTAGTAATATAGGATATAAAATTCTAGGGTTAAAATTATGAAAAATAAGGACAAGAGGTCAATATGAAAACTTATTGTAGAAAATATAAAACCCATCTAAACCTCATGGCCAAGGGAGTGAAGGAAGAAAACGGAACAAAAGGGAATATTGTGTCGATATCAAAACCAAAAACAAAGAGATAAGGAATCTTTATTTATATGCACGAAGATGTTTGCATTGTGATTTTTGCCACAATGCAAACATCTGTACAAACAAAGACTAACATGTAGGGCATGAGAGATGATGAGGCAGCGATGGCGGTGGTGTGCTAGCAAGCTCGAGCTCGATCTCTATACATTATTATTAGTCTACGGAAGAAGAAGAGCGGAGAAGATGAAGGAGATAGAAGGAGAGAGAGAGAGAGTATGTGTGTGTGTGTGAAAGACAAGAGAGAGAGACTTTAACGTGCACAACATATAGAATACAATATTTGGGATGAGGTTTAGCCCATGGCGAGGATCAAACGTGGGGTCTCTCAATTTTACGACTTTGATACTATGGTGTAAAGCATCACACTAACATCTAAAAGGACAGCGGGATAAAGAGAATAGAGTAGAGTATATATTTTATCATTCACGAGGAGACCAAATAAAAATACATATCATCTTGTACTTGAATCCTTCCTAAGATGGGTCGTTTCTACTCTTTAGTAAAATCTTTCTATGTGAAATAATACACATACACATGTGCTCGCCCTTCTTGGTGGAGATTTGAGTATGACACCTAAGTTATCATGCTTGTCAAACAAATCATCTTGCTTATTGTGAATCACCTTATGTGACGAGCGTGCCAGAAGTAAGTGATATTCATACTATCATGCTATTAGAAATATATGCTTGATTCGTAGAGGTCGTTGCCATGGAAAGAGTATTCAAGTATATCATAGAGTAACAATATATGCCACATAAAATACGAACCATAGTACCACCGTTTATATGGTGTCATGTGGAATGACATGCACAAGTTTTGCAACATCTCATTTGCTAGGAGGATTTATCAAACATTGAGAAAATAGTTTCTTATTCCTCTTTGACGTATGTCCGATTTGGTAGGGTGTCGATTTCCTCAATCTACATTGAAGAGCATTGCCACCATTCTTGTTGAATACTTTGTCCTACAGGTAGTTGTCTCTTTTACTTCTTTGTGTGCATCCTTCAATGTTTTTGTTGAGTTTTTGCTTTCTACATAAATGACTCACAATGCATTTAGGTTCTAGAATACCAATATTTTGTGTAGGCACTCACTAGTTGGTCTTCACTCTCGTTCTTCTACGTAGCTTCAAGGATGCTAGTAGATGGAATTATACGTGAAGCTTCCATTTACCTATTGTTCAAGCTAATGGTTTTCGTAGGACATGGATAATTGTAATGTACATACATGATGATCGTGCAATGGATTAAGCTAAGTCTCGCACTAGGCACTTGTACAAGGAAGTATAGAGGTGATGTAAAGGGCATGGGTCCCCATATATGTACAAGGTATGCATGGATGCCACACATGAGTATTTTGAATGGTTGGGATGTGTTACCTACATAACCCCGTCATCAGGGAAAGTTAATTAGAAAGATCTATATCAATATATTTAAGAACATTTTGTTGAATTTTTAAGCTTGATTTGACCCATGAACCACCATCATAAGTCAAAGTTAATTAGAAAGTTTGATAAGCGTGTCGATAGAGCATAATGTTCAATTTAGGTCTGCTTTGGGCTTGATCATGTTCACAATTGAGTTTTTCATATCAAATGACTACAAAAAAGGTGATGGGTTGAAAAAACAAGATTTACTATTGAGAATACAAAGTTTCATGTGATCAAAATAAGCAAAAAGAACTAACTATGTTCCTCATCTAATATAAATTTTTTGAGCATTCCACATACGCGTTTCTTATGGTCTCGATAGTGGGCATCCTTTTGATGGTCGGATGCTTCTCTTGATTCCCATTGGTAATCTGAAATGACAGGTCGATTACAGTCTTGTTTCGTGCCTTCGCATGATTCAAATGACATGTTGTCATGCTTCGATTAAGTTACATTGGGTGAAACGACATGAAGATGTGGCATTCGAACCATCGTTGTACAGGATGCTTGTTATTTTTTATTCCCTGGAGGGTCGGAGAGTTTGGTTTTAGCATTAACAACCGAAGACCCATGAGGGAAGAGCGTGCGACAGGTGTGCGCGAGCAAGACATGGGAGAAGGGCTTGCTATGGGGGGGGACGTCCGTCCGACGTGTGATGGGCGGTGTGGTCTAGTGAGTGTGTTCGTGTGAACGGACCAGACCAGTCACCAGACCCGTTCACACACACACACGGAGGTTCGATTGTGTTTGCCATTCAACACACGCCAAAGTCTCTAGAGACCGAGTTGGGGGTTGTGTGTTGATCGGTCAAAAGAACTGACTTTCGCCTGTATGTATGTATGTATCAGTATGTTCCTGCAGATTCCCCCAAATTTGCCATGACAAACAAAATTCGCTCTTTCCTTTGAAAAAGCCTGCTCTGCTCTCTCATCTCTGCATACCTACCTCCTCCCTGCATATGGCGTGCTCTTCACGACGCAACCTTTCCTCCCTCCTCTTCCTCTTCCTCTGCATCTCCATCTCCACCTGCTCCGCTTACTTCCATCATTCCCCCTTCGCTCGCAGATTCGCCTGCCATGGCTCTCGCCCCACCATCTTCAAGTTCCCAAACTTCAACCAACCCCTCGCCCAGCCGAAGCTCCTGTCTCTCCTGGGCGACGCCCACCTCCTCCCTGCCGATGGCAGCCTCCAGATCTCGGGCTCCACGGGTGGCGTCTTCCTGACTCAGCCCCTCACCCTCCGCAGCCGCTCCCCCAACCATGACTCCATGTCTTTCTTCACTTCCTTCTCCTTCTCCATGGACGCCGGCAATGGCGATGGCCTTGCCTTCTTCATCTCTCCCTCCAATCCCGCACAGAGCCACGGTCAGAACGGCCCTTCCTTCGGTCTGCCCTACCTCTCATTGCCGCCCCACACCCTTTTAATCGAATTCGACACATCCATGGATGCACAATTCCAAGACCCTAGCGATCACCATGTGGGCCTGGACATCGAGAGCCTCGTCTCTCTGGCCACTGCGGATGTTTCAGATGGCTTGTCAGGCAAGAGACTGTATGTGTGGATAGATTACAGAGCCCCCATGAAGAGGCTAGAGGTTAGGCTTAGCCGATCTGCGGAGAGGCCAGAGATCCCCATCATCGCGTACAACATCGACCTCTCCAATATATGGCAAGAGGAGATGTATGTAGGGCTATCCTCTTCCACAGGAGATTCCCCTCAAAGCCACGCCATTTACTCATGGAACTTTGTGGTGGTAGACACTGCCATGTGGAATGATAAGAATGGTCCGGGTTCCCTAGGCCCCCATGGTCCTCATGACCATGATTGGCACCATGGTCCTCGTGACCATGACTGGCACCATGGTCCTCATGACCATGACTGGCACCACGGTCCTCATGACCATGACTGGCATCACGGCCCACACGACAAGAATGGATTCCCAAACTGGCAACCACATGATAGACCTGATGAATGGCACCCAGATCATCATCATCATCATCATGACCAGCATCACGATGATGGCGCGGACTCGTGGTTTGGCGACATGGACGACGTGTGGGGCATCGTATTCTCGTTGCTCTTTGGTGCCGCCTGCGGGACCGTGGTCGCCGGGGTTGTGTTCTTGGCGTGGTCCTTCGTCCGCCGCCGGCTGGAGAAGGGACTACCCGAGGAGCAAGCCCGCATCCTGTTTGGGTGTCCCAAGTGGGGTGCTGATCTTCAACTAGAGGATGGCAAGGTGAAGACGACAAGCAATGGTTATGAGAAACTCCCAACCCAAGATAAAGCAGAAGAGTCCTCCTGCTAGGCCATTATAGGTAGTAGATGATAAGCTACATACAGACATACATAATAAGTCCCTTGTATGGATTTTTCTTTTGTATTGAATGTGGCCTGGTATTGGTATTAGATTTGGCTATATATATGTATGAGTTGGGGGAGGAGCTATAATAATGTTATAAGAGCTCATTAATATCTACCCAAACCATTATTGTACACACATAACATATGTTAACGATGGATGCACTGTATAATAATAATAGCAGCTCCTTTTGTTTTGTCTCTGTACACATATATACATATCTAGTGTGCAAAAGAAATAACTTAATTGAGTTCTAATAACCCGGGATCCTTTTGAAATTCCTATGGAAATGCCTAATGTGATATGATTAATCGAATACGTGCACTGTATTATTGTTCGATTTGGTGTTGTGTGGCATCCATCAAAGGATGGTGAAAATGTGGCTACTTGGTGATAGCCATGGATGCTCATTTTTGTGATCAATGGTTCTGACTTGTGGATACTCCCGTAGGTGACTGATTTTCTCTATACTCACACCCGAAACCTAACACCGAAGAACATGGCAACCATTCAGATACATACATACATAGCAAAGATAGAGATCGTGTTATGTTGTTTGTATACAAATAGCTTAATCTAGGATCAAAATAGGCAATGCATCCAACATGTCGTCACCATGTTCCATATCATAATAATTTGCATTACATCTATTAAGAGAAACTTAATACCGACTAGAAAAAAAAAACAATCAAAGCGTACACTTTTGTGGATGTTTTGTTTAAAGTATGAATTTAACGTGCAAGGTAGGGACTGAGGAGTTCTTATAGAGGAAACATAGTCGAGATTTGTGTTAACCTAAAGAAAGCAATTCAATAATTTTAAGGTAGGAAGTTTTATCGGTAATTCTTCTTGAATGTCATGAAATTCCCAAAAGACCTCTTCCGAATGTGCTCATACACACATACACATACCACCTTGCCTCCCACATAGTCTATGGAGGCCGGATGGTTTCTAGATATGTCTCGATGGATTTTGAATAGATATATCATACGAGGGGGGGTTGGGGGGAGGGGCTAGGCAATATGGGACCCGGGTAGTGTATGTATATATGTAAACCCATGTATATGTATTTGTATACGAATACGTATATGTATGTATGTATAAATACGTGATGGTCAGTCATGATATTTTTTTCATGACACCCTCCTCCAGACTTCAGTCCCTGCCCATTTCCAAGTTAAGTTCCGAACCATTAATTTTTTTGGGAACAAATAAACCGTTAAAGCGTGTCTAACGGTTCGGTTGGGGAGAGGGGCTAGGCAATATGGGACCCGGGTAGTGTATGTATATATGTAAACCCATGTATATGTATTTGTATACGAATACATATATGTATGTATGTATAAATACGTGATGGTCAGTCACGATATTTTTTTCATGACACCCTCCTCCAGACTTCAGTCCCTGCCCATTTCCAAGTTAAGTTCCGAACCATTAAATTTTTTGGGAACAAATAAACCGTTAAACCGTGTCTAACGGTTCGGTTCGGTTCGAGCCGAAACCGTCCCATTGCTATACATATACATATTTTACAAACAGTAACCTTCTCCTTCTTCTTCATTATCATCATACAACAGACCTAATCCAGGGGAAGAGCTAGCGATGTCTACTCAATGGAATCGTCATGACGCAGGGCAGGAGGAAGCAGATGTAACTCTCTCTCTCTCTCTCTCTCTCTCTCTCTCTCTGTGTCTGTGTATTTGGTTTCTTTTTTTATTGCCTTATTCTGATCCCTCTGCTTCCGAGGGAACAAGGAAAAAGGTTCAGGTTTTAGGGTTTGCCTCCTTGATGCTCTTTCCTGCTGTCGATGTTCGGACAGGGATATCCCGCTTCTTCTTCTGCGGCATCCTCATCCTTCGAGGAAACAGATATTGGAGATGATTTCGTGCTTCCTATCACGCACAGGCCTACCGAGAATCTCGACATGGACAATTTGGAGCAAGCTTCCGAGGATACAGAACTCACGTCATCGAATGTCGGATTCCGCCTCTTGCAGAAAATGGGGTGGAAAGGCAAAGGCCTAGGGAAAGATGAGCAAGGTATATTTAGGGTCAGAAGGCATCGTAAACTTGTTTTTACCATTCTCTATGCTCATGTTCCCTTTGAACATTTTAAATATTCCTTTGTAAGATGATCCTAGTCATGGTAAGGAAATAGGCTGATTATATGTCAATGTTTCCTGTGACTCGAGGCTTTTCCTGGTATGTCTAATTTTCTTTTCTCGAACTTGCAAATCACTGGCATTAGGAAATAGACACTCAGTGAATCTAGACCTGCATAAAATCACAGTCATTAGCAAGTGGCATAACGGTTCGATTTAACTCTGAGATACGTGAACAAATGAAATAGAGGTCTTGTGATTCTTCCATGAATTCCTAAATGAGTGTTGAAATAGATCACTTTATCACCATTTAGCCCAAGGTGGTTTCAGATAGTGGTACTCTCACTACTCGATCTTATACTGAATGGGAGAACCAGAAAGGGTAAAAAAATCTGGTTTTGTATGAAATTGCTCTGCTTCGTAGACTTAGATAGTAGCAATAATTGTGGAGAACATAATATTGTCTCGCTTTATGGCATTGTCACAACCTTGCATCTTCCTATTTGGTTGTTTTCCTGACACAGTTTCCTCTCTGATTATGATCTAACCTGGATTCAAGGTTCATATTCTGTTATCCGTTAGAATTGTTAACAGATTGTCAGATAATGTCAGTAAGAATGTTAAGAGAATCCAATGAAACAATTGTTTGGTAACTGCTAGTTATCTGCAGTGGCTCGGTTTGATTTAGGAGTCTCAAACTCAAACCATTTCAAACTAAAACTTTTAAGCTGTTAAACCCTAAATTGAACCAATACGAACCCTTAAAATGCCCAAACTGAACCATTTACAAATTTCTAATCCTGAACTAAGTCAGTTAAGCTGCAGTTTTGTGGTTTGGTTTGGCTTAAACCGAACTTTCACCAATTTCTAGTAATTGCCTTAGTTCTTGGAGAATTGTTAGCATCGGAACACATCATCTTTTGTTGGTTATATTTCTTTGTAACATGCCTTTTATATTTGGATTCACAAATGATGGCTGGAAACGTGAGACTGATTAGATGTGAAGTGGGAGCTGGGTAATCATTGAATGAGAGTAATATTGGTGTAAACTACCTATAATCACTATTATGCTTGACCTGTGATTTATAGGTATTGTCGAGCCAATCAGAGCTAAATCTCGGGATGCAAAACTTGGGCTAGGGAAGCAAGAACAAGATGATTACTACACTGCAGAAGAAAATGTTCATCGCAGGAAACTGGAAGTCGAGATAGAAGAGACCGAGGAATTAGCGAGAAGAAGAGAGGTAATCTTTCTTTTCTTAGAAGAGACTGTGTGGGGTGCATGTAGAGGTACAAGAATGGCCTTCATTCTGTCTGATGTCAGTTCGATCATCCTTAAAAAGGGGCGGCAACCATAGGTCTTGTAGATCACATGTCTTTTGGTGAATGAGAGCCTTGTAAGGCAAATTTGCACAATTTGTGTGGCGCTTTGTTACCCTGGTGGCTTTTCTCGGGTGCTCCGTGTGCACTCTGGACATCCAGGTGGAGGCTGAGCGAGAGCAGAAGATCCAATCGGAGGTGAAGGAGATTAGGAAGGTGTTCCTTTGCGAGCTTTGCAACAAGCAGTATAAACTTGCAATGGAGTTCGAGACTCATTTAAGTTCATACGATCATAACCACAAAAAGGTAAATATGAGGTGGGATTGCTACTCAATATCATGGAAAGAAACCTTGGGTGAATGCTGACTGTTACCTTTCTATAATTTTTATCAAAAGCGTTTCAAAGAAATGAGGGAACTCCAAGCAAGCAGGGGGAAAGATGATCGGCAGAAACGGGAGCAGTTACGTCATGAAAAGGAGCTTCAAAGACTGGCTCAACTGTATCCTTTCAGATAGAAACCTAATGTCAATTTGCATTTTTTGTTATGAAGACAATATTCTTGTTTATGGATGGAAGTAGAGCATATGGACTTAACACAGTGAAGAGCTGAGTCTCAAAGGCAGCAGCAACAGCAGCAGCCAGAAGAAGAAAAGGCAATGATACCACCATCATGTTTGCCAGATGTAGAGGCTGGAAACATGCATAAAGCTCTTCCTCTGCAGCAGCAACGCAGTGCTTTGAAATTTGGTTTCGCAGCAAAGCCCTCAGCTAACAAGGTAAGGTTTTTATTTCAAATTTCTCATTTAAATGTGTGGAACAGCAGATGAAATTTCAAATCTGAGCTCATTAAGTGATAAGAATCATAATCACGGTTCAAGATATGATTTGATGTTGTTCTGGACGTGTTGCCTCAACAGTTAATTCGAAAAGGTTGTGATAGACTTTGGGGAAGATGACAGATTAGTGGACAAAAAGAGTTGTTGAACAAAAATAAGTCCGGATTGAAAAAGATCAGAGAAGAAGAGGCCTTAAATATTTTGCAAATTTGTCCAAATTGAATGAGAATGTGAAAATGCAAAATGTGGGCCTTGCGGACATAGTGAGGATTTTAGTACTAGCTGGACACAGAACATGACAGGATTTGGTGAAACCAAAGCGGCACATATCAGCTTTTCATGGCTAATCTGAGAATTCTTTGTCATAGTATGTTTCTGAGAGGGACTGATTAATCAGGGTTATTGTGAAGGGGGTCCCAGCTGATTGTATCGCTTTTCACCAACCATTCCAGAACATATAATCAGTCATTTTAATTTTTCTTTATGCTCCATCCATAGAGCAGAAAGACTCATATAAGTAGCTTCCAGGCTGCAGGTTATTTATTTCATCACGAGTGTGTGAATTGTTTCAGTGAAAAATGAACGACCATAGTTTGTGAATCGTGTGCATTCACTAAGCAATTTATTGAGATATAGTTGGTAGGTAACTCAAGATAATACATACACCCACTGAAGTACAGCAATAGACCCTGTATTATTACAAATGTGGAGTTGTGCATGAATGGACGAGCTAAGACAGACGAAAGTTTAAGATATTTGTTATGCTAGTGCAAAGCAAGAGACAGTCCATATGCCTTATTTGAAAACAAAATTGGAGCCTCAAGGAGATCACAAATATGACTGATTATATTGGAATCTACGAAAGGTGTTTTACACTTTATAAAGTGGAAGAAAATAAGCAATGTGTATTGCAAAGGCAGTACATCATCGTGTGAGAACAATAATGCTATCGTCACCACGTAAAACACAAACCTTTTCCTTGTAAAAAATGAAGAGAAGAGATTTTTGAAGGATAATCTATAGATTTCCATTCTCAACTAGCATTAAAATGCAGCAAACACCCGAGTTTCATGTGGGACAGAAGACTGGCTAGCATATAATGCCAGATTCTTTTATGATGACATTCCAGCCATTGTAATTGTGGGACTGCTTTTTAGATACTTTGTTTTCCGGGAGACATCCATTCCACTCTTTTTCCACGTCTCGTGGAGTACTATTGGGTGCAAATGATTTGGGTAGTTTGTATGTCGTAATGTAATTCTCTTATGGAATTATTTCCCTTGACTTGCAGTTCATATTTATATATGACCCTATCTTCAGATTGTTTATTATATAAATTCAAAGTGGTTAAGTTAACCTTTAATTCTTTCTTCAACAGATGTCAACTGGACCAGTCAAGAGAAGCAAGTTAATTGCCAAGGTTGCATCAGTTTTCCAAGACGAAAGTGAGGAAGAAAAATGAAAATTCAACTTCAAGCAATACTTGCCTAATTCAGCATGGAGCTTGATTTTGTTGTCTGCAGTTCAATTTTATGTTACTAGATATTCAACATTTGCAAGCTAATCAATAATATTTCTATTTTCTCTTGTTTTGAATTGGTATGTCATGTTTTGACAGCTTATGATGCTATGATTGGAAGTGTTATGATTGGTTCATGGTCTCTGATGTGATAATGTGTATCTGATTGTAGCATTGTCATTATGACCTCTTATTGTAGACTCATGCATCCATCATGAGAATATGGAGCATCATTTGCGGTGCTAGTGGTTTAATACATTGCCCCATTCAAGTATACTTTTTCTCAAGATTCTTTCCTTTCAGAAAATTGGGCACCTTGCTATTATCCTTTCTGTTGAACTAACAGACTACTTTTGCTGTACGTTCAATTATCTGATAGTCATGAATGTTATTGTTAGTACATCCCTCTCCTCTCCTAAGCGGAAGCATTTTTTCTGTAATATCTCTGTATTGCATGAAGTCCTGAAGACTAGGTTGACAGATCATATATATTAAGGGTGGATGAGTCTTTCTGACCTTTAAGACTGAATTTACAGTGTTTTCCGAATGAGTGTCTGCATCTCTTGTCAAATATTTGAAACAAATATTTGGGTGCTGTTGAATCAATCTTGAGAATTGATATAAGATTCTATATTTTAATAAGCTGCCATCTTTCTAGATTCGAGTTGTGTTTCAGGTTAACATATTGGTCACACCTTTGACATCTGTGCACATGATCAATCATGATAATGTATTATGAGTTGAAATGAGAAATGTCTAAGCAATCATGTGCAAAAAACATAAATCAAAGGAATCTACAATGGAGTATGTGCTTCCTTTCCAAACCAATAAAGGTCTTGATCACATTCTAGCCAAATATATCAAGCTACCTATTCAAGAGATGCTAAGGTTGAACTTAAAGCCTTGGATCAATGTGCTTGGGAGGATTAAAGGAGAGTTGCTCATAGGGTATGGAGAACCTATAATGATGGTGCCTCCAAGAAGCAAGATTGTTGATGAAGCTCCTAAAGCATTAGGCTTGAGCTTCAGATTCATTAACAAAAAGGTTAAACTCTTGGAAGTTGGTAAAGGGGTGATTATTATAGATTAATGGTGTATACCTTCATAGTTTATGGTTAATTAAAATAATTAAGTAGGGAGATAGCAAAAGAGGAGAGAGTGTGTTCTTTTCCATTTGCCTACGCAATTGGCTGCTTGACTATCTCCGCTTCTCCTGCCACATGCATCATACCTCTAATTCCCTTCGCTAAGTATATGACATGAGCTTCTATACTACTTTGATTATGAACGTGTCGAATTAAGGTGCAACTTCGTATTCTGAAGCAAAGATGCCTTCCATCCACTTTCCCATGATCAACGTGTCATCTATGTAGGGGGTAACATAACCATCATACCAAATTTTATTTTCTTCTCACACTGGATTAAGAATAAATGTGCTCGATTCAGGATTTGCTTAAGTAATCGTCCGCTGATTATGAATGCGTCGAATTAAGGTGCAACTTCGTATTCTGAAGCAAAGATGCCTTCCATCCACTTTCCCATGATCAACGTGTCATCTATGTAGGGGGTAACATAACCATCATACCAAATTTTATTTTCTTCTCACACTGGATTAAGAATAAATGTGCTCGATTCAGGATTTGCTTAAGTAATCGGCCGCTGTTGAGTAAATACGATAATTTTGGAGTTGAATGCCAAATAAACAGCACGCGATTGGGCTGTAGAAGGGGACGACAGTTTTCCTCAGTTGAATGCTTACTTTTGATGAATTCAGGTGTCGTCCAAGATTAGAACTTCGGGTCTGACACATCAGAAAAATGCCGCAGAAACAGTGACATGGTGATGGTCTGTATACTCATTTGGATTTATGGAATCCTGGGCCATCAAAGGATGTCATCATACCTTGAATCTTGGATGAGAAACCATGGGTTTTCAGCCTCGCAGGGTAGGGATCCATCTCAGTGGTGGCCACCTTAATAAAAGAGATGGTCAAAGTAGATATTTAGATCGTCCTCATGACCATGACCTTCTTGCACCGGCTCCAGCTAGTCTCTCTCACCTCTAAAAGTCTTCAGAACTCGAGACATTTTGCTACAGTAGCTAGGTTAGGACTCCACAAAGAGCTTCAATCCCTGCAGTTATTACACATTAGAGGGGAATCTTTGTCCCGCAACTGTCTGTATAACATTCTGTGTAATAGCCATGGAAAGAAAGACTCCGATTCAGCATCCTACAGGCATTTGCACCTTCTGCTGATCAGCACTGAACTCGATGAGCATGCTGCATTGGGAGATCATCTGGTGAGGGCTTTTGCGCGTTATGGGCACTTATTAGAGGCTTCCTTAACCTTCTGCAATATAAAGAAGCCTAGTTTACATACATGGCATGCAATCATTTCAGCTCACAGTGTGCTGGGGCAGAGCAAGAATGTGCTCGAGTTGTTTCACCAAATGCAAAAGGAGAATTTACAGCCCAACAAGTTTGTCTACTCATGCATTGCGAAGGCATGTGGTGACATTGGTGAGCTCATGCAAGGGAGGGCAATGCACGAGCAAATTATAAAAAGTCAGGTTGAAGTGGACGCCATCATGTCAACCACCCTAATTGACATGTATACAAAATGTGGGGATCTTAGTGCAGCATGGCAGGTGTTTGAGGAAACTCCAAATATGAATATTATAGCTTGTAATACACTGATATCTGGTCTTATTGAGCAGGGTCAATGCCTTTCTGCTTTGAATCTTTTTGACAGAGTGATTGAGAATGGCATCGAGCCCTCATCAATCACTCTTTTGTGTATTTTGAAGGCATGTGGCAATGTAGGGTTCTTACTAAGAGGTGAAGTCACACATGACTTGTGTATCAGAGCTGCATTTGAGTCAGATGTGTCAATTGGAACTTCTCTTGTTGACATGTATGTGAAGTGCAAGAGGTTAGAGGAAGCATGCAGAGTTTTTGAGGCACTAAACACGAGGAACATCATTTCATGGAATGTTCTAATTTCAGGTCTTTCTCAGCAAGGATATGGCCATCTTGCTTATGACCATTTCAAAAGGATGGTTAAAGATGGAATTGAACCAGACAAAGTGACATTTTCAAGCCTTTTGAGTGCATGTGGCAGCGTAGGAGCCAAACAACAGGGTGACCTTATATATGATCACCTCATTAGAAGTGGTTTACTACTAGATATAATCGTTGGAAACACCCTCGTGGATATGTATGGGAAGTTTGGAAGATTAGAGGATGCCTGTAATTTATTTGACCGATTAGATGAAAAGAACGTGGTGACATGGAATGCTCTGATAAATGGATATGTTCAACATGGTTCCAGTGAGTTTGCTGTGCTGCTTTTCCATAGAATGCAAGAGGAAGGCATAAATCCCGACAATGTCACCTTACCTTGTATTATAAATGCATGTAGCACGTCAGAAACCTTAAGTCAAGGTAGAATGCTACATAGCAACATACTTAAACAAGGTTACGCTCAGGATTTAGCTGTAAGCAATGCCCTTGTGCATATGTATGCAGAATACGGAAACTTTGAGGATGCATGTAAAGTATTCAATGAGATAGCCAGCACCAGAAATGTGGTTTCTTGGAATACAATAATCACAGGTTATTTACAGCAAGAACATTATAATCTTGTGTTGAATTACTTCCATAAATTGTTGCAAGAGGAAGTTGAACCTGACAAGGTCACATTTTTATGCATACTAAAAGCTTGTGAGAATATGGGTAATGTAGATCAAGGAATGGTGCTACATGACTGGGTAATCAATAAAGGGCTTCATGTTGACATTGCTCTTGCAAATGCTCTATTAAATATGTATCTAAAATGTGGATGCTCTTCTGAAGCTGGCAAATTTTTTGATTCCATGGAGTGTCGGGATGCCATTTCATGGGGTACAATGATCACGGGATGCAGCCAACTCGAATGTGGTTCTCATGCTATTCATCTTTATTCTGAAATGCTAAAGGAGGGATTGGAGTTGAACACAATTCTGCTTTCTTGTGTCCTCAAGGTTTGTGGTAATATGCGAGGCATACATCATGGTAGGCTAATTCATAAAGATATTATCACTAGAAATCTTCAATTTGATGTAACCCTTGAAAATACACTTATTTACATGTATGCAAAATGTGGGAGCCTTGAAGATGCCAATGTACTGTTTGCAGGTTCTCAAAAACGAGATTTAAAAACGTGGAATGTAATGATTGCTGGATACTCCCAGCAAGGATTTAACCATTGTGCCCTCAAGCTTTTTAAAATATTGCTGCAAGAGAACCTTAGTCCAAATGAAGCTTCCTTTTCTTGTGTTCTTAATGTATGTGCTTGTATGAGAGACATAGGGCAAGGCAGAGTTATACATTGCCAGGCTTGTGAGAATGGATATGCTCTTGATATAGTAATTGGCAATACCCTTGTGGATATGTACAGCAAATGTGGAGAATTTGAAGATGCTAAATCAGTTCTAGATAAACTCAGTTATCAAGATATAGTGGCATGGAATACAATTCTTGGAGGCCTTGTTGAGCAGGGACATGGGGGTGTAGCTATCAGACTTTTTCAGGAGATGGTGAAAAAAGATGTTGAACCTAATAATGTAACGTTTATATGTATTTTGAAAGCGTGCAGTGCTATAGGATCATTGGAACAAGGCAAGGTGGTGCACAGAAAGCTTTTGCAAAGCAGGATTGATGTGGATTCCATCCTTGGGAACTCTCTGATTGACATGTATGTTAGATGTGGAAACCTGGAAGAAGCATTCAGAGTCTTTTCTAAGCAACATAATCGAGATGTGGTGTCTTACAACACAATGATTTCTGGGTATGTGCGGAATAATAAAGGTTTTTCAGCCTTCAAAGTCTTTGAAAAAATGCAAGCAGAAGGGATTAAAGCTGACAAAGTCACAGCTCTTTGCATGCTAAAAACCTGTGGATCGATGGGAGCTGTGAAACAGGCAAGTCTGATACATGATCAACTTATAAGAAATGGATTTGATTCAGATGTTGCCATAGGCAATTTGCTCATTATCGTGTATGCAGCATGTGGAAATTTGGAAGAGTCTCACCGGATGTTCAATATACGGCCATTTCATGATGTGGTTTCTTGGACTTCATTGATCTCGGCATATTCTCTACATGGTATACACACAGTAGCAGGGCATTGCCTGAAACAGATGGAACAACAGGGATTAATTCCAGTTGATGCTGCATTTACTAGTATTTTGTCAGCTTGTAGTCATGCAGGAAACATTGAAGAAGGGTATGATTACTTCAATTTGATGAAGGATCAATATGGCATTCAACCAAGTATTGAGCATTATAATTGCATGGTTCAACTCCTTGGGCAATCTGGTTGTCTTAAAGAGGCTGAGTTGATGCTTCGAACAATGCCAATAGCAGCGGATACGTGTAGTTGGATGACCTTATTGATAGCATGTAGATGCTTTGGCAATATAAATATGGGAAAATTGTGCTTGAATGAAGCTATCAAATTGGATTCTGATACAATAGCAGGATATGCGCTGCTGTCAAGCATGTATGCTGAAAGTCATATATTGGAGAATGCTTTAGTACCAATGGAATATAGGAAACTACAAATTTGAAATAATAGACAAACTCAAAGAAATGATGGACAGTCAATGATCATGAACCGGACCAAATAGCAATATAAATGATTGGGGTTTGCATTGGATGGATATGATGAGGTGACTAGAGAGGCTGATGGAAATTTTGGGGTGCTAGTCAGGTATTCTTTTGAAATTTACTCCTCCAAGCTTCCTGTATACTTGTGTGTATTGTAAATTGTAAGAGGATTCTTTAACCATCATGTGTTGCAAATTGTAGGATTCAGGTTGGCACAGATGGCCCGATCTTTTGCAAAAAACATATCCCAGAAATGAACTAAAGGATGCAAGTATCCCATGCACGGTTTTCAAGTCAGGTTGCAGGCTGCCGTATGGCTTGATCTCATGATACATTCCATGATGGATATGGCTTGAGCTAGGTCATTGCATCAATGTCTCTGTATGGGTAAAAGTAAACCAAAAGCTCACTATCATCATATTTTGTAATATCGTGTCCATAAAACAGAAAATTCCATAGAGTTGAGACTGAACCTAAAAGTTAAAACCTAAAATGTATCCTTGTAAGGAATGAAAAATCTAACCCTGGTATTATATATTTTCGTGTCATAAAATGTATTTGCATGTTTGCAAGAAATATATATGTGAAACTAATATAGAATTTGTAAACCTTTTACTTATTTTGTACAATAGGACTAAGAGGCTCTGTGATACAAGATACTATATTTGCAGAGCTAGTCATCCAGAGGCATATAAGGGAGCTATATGTGGATCATGCTAGGGTTGGGGAGTGATAGCTTACATATGGATCAGTTTGTAGAAGAATAGAGAATGCCTTCATTGTGTCAATCAAGCCATAAAATAATGCTTCTAGAGTAGCTTGCATCTATCTCGCAGTATATTCAATATCTCCTTCTCATCCAAGGTCCTTTTGAAGGTTGATGCTGAAGACAAATGATGATTTCCTCAATTTTCCTGTAATATCTACGTCTTAAATCTCCTAGCTTGTGGATGATGCTCTCCGGAAATCTTAGTCACCTGCTTGAGAAGTTTCTCATTAAAGTCAAGTCATACTCCCAGTAACTGCAGTTAATGGAGATGAGGGAGGGTAACGATGGTGGAGTCGCTCTTGCAGGGTTCAGAGGTGTAAGCAATGAAGAAGTAGCCATTCTGTAGATCTTGCGCCTGGACAGCCCTTGTTGTCCAAATGTGTGCGACAGTGTTGGTGTATCTGGTAAAGAACTTGATAAACATATGTTGAATGTTCGGATATCAAGCCAATTGTTGTACTTGTTTTTATGGAAATGGAACTCTAGTATTGTGAGATAATTTTTAAAATTTGTATATTCCTACGATCATGGTCTTTCTATTCTCATATTTCTTGATGAAGACGGATCTTCATGGTATGGAGAAAGAGTAATCTTTTATTAATTTGAATAAAGGTATGGCATTGAACCCCAGTCACTGTTTAGTTTCTATCAGATTCTGAATAAAAACTACTAGTAGACATGACCAGTGTGAGTGCCAATAAATTCTATCTTTTTGAATGTGATGGTATCTTAGATCAGGGGGATTATCTCTCAGCTGGGTGAAGCAGCAAGCTTTGATTGGTTTAACTATCCCTCTTCCTTGCTTTATATCTTTAGCATGGAATATGGACACAATATGTAGAGTGGTGTGATAGACACCATATTCAATGTTAAGGTAAAATCATACGTCTGGAGCTAAAAATATGCATCCATTTACCTCTTCTCTCTCAAATATTCTTAACTTTGGAAAAGAAGCATTACAATCAGAAGAACCAAACTCTACTCAATTATCTGAATACTCTCTTCTTTAACAAAAACTTTTCAAACGTCAGGCTCTCAAAACAATAGGCTTTCAAAGACAATGCTAATTTAAAACAGTTGTGAGCACACTTGCTTTTTTCACCCTAAAATAAAAGCTTAGGTTTTTAACGAGATAAAATGCTAACAAAAAAGAGCAACCATAGTGATGGAGAGTGATGTGGATGTCTTGATAGACCACAAAGAGGATATTGAATAACTGTTTTTTCTCAGCCAGATGAGCAGATCATGACCTTGCATCTGATAATCCTATGGTTCATCAGAAAGAAGCCTGGCATGACCATGGCTAATATCTTTACAAAATCATGATGCTCCAATGTAGCACAATGATGTTGTTGATGGTTCAGCCAGAATTTGCCATGCTGATCACGAGCGTAGGGAAGCGCTTCCATGTAACGAGGATCAAAGTGGGATTCAGTGCCCACCCGGAAAATTGTAGCAGGGTACTGGAAAGAGAAGGCTAGTAGGTGAAGCATCCATATCCACCTGGCTGCAATAAAGAAGGACTTTGCAACCTCATCTGGCCACTCCCCGATCTCCCAGTGCAACACTTTGTCTGCAATTTTGTTCATCTTCTCATTGCAGAACTCATCAAAGCTCTCACTGTAGGCATTGGAACTGGATTCACCTCTGTATATCAACAGTTCGTCCCACCCCACCTGCAACAAGCTTGTGTAAGTCCTGTAGAAAGTTAGTGACCGTTGCCTTGGTTCCAACATGCAATGGATCTGGCTGCTGCCACTCTTTCTGAACTCTATGTTCTCAAAGTCTTCATAAAAGACTTGGTTGAACAAAGACTCCAGATGATACTTCACAGCCTTAACAGATCCAATACGACGATTGATATTCACATAATCAGCATGAAGTTCTTGCAGTAAGGCGTCTAGTTTGTGGATGCCTGCTTGGTCCTGCATCAGAGCTCTGCACATTTGCTTCACCCCTATTCTCGCCTCCACCACCGCATTACAAAACTCCTCCTTTGTGGGCTCTAGCAGAGTACCTGGCCAAGAATCAGATGATATATTAATCCAAGGCACCTGATCATAAATACTACCCACCAGGCCATCAGACAATGCAGCTTCTTCAACTGTGATGCTAAATCTGTTGTTGGTTGATGCGTTTGTTTTTTCACTTTGTAATGCTGCTGGTGTATATTGGAGTTTATACTTGTTCTCCAGCTGCTCGAGTTTGCTTTCCATCTCTTGCACGACCCTTTTGAGCTTAAAGATCTCTGCGATTGTCACATCTCTATGTTCCCGCTCAGTACCAGACACTGCGTCTTCATGGACAGAATTTAAAGTCAAGTCTAATTCTATTTGTTCATCATCCTTATGGCTCGATGTTGCTTCCCCCTTATGAGAAGATATTATCTCAGAATGTGTATTGGATTTGGATTTGATCGCAGTGTCATGTACTACTTGGCATGTGCACAATATTGATGAAGCTGGATGCAGAGTGCCCTTCTTCTTGATGGATTTAAACCATGACCTCAATGTACATTGGAGACTTAATTTCGGGTTTTTGTGAGAATTCGTTAATGCATTGACATTAAACTTACCCCCTGGAATTAAACAACCCTCACATCTAAGATGGTCTCCATGGATCTTTATTTCATTTCTCCCACAATGCTTTGTAGCCTCTGTTTTGAATGAGGTGCCTTTTGATCTGCATGTATGAATAAGACTCAATGGGTTACTAGAGGACGATACATGATACTCATGAGTCTCTGGCCCAAAAGGTTTGACATCCTTTCGAATTTCTTGGACATTCATTGTTGAAATTGGGCTGAGATATTCTCCTAGATGTTTCCGAGAGCACGTGCTAGCGGCATGGGCTGAATGTCTCGTGTTACCAAAGTCGTCACTCTCCCAGTAGATCCCACATTGTGTGGAATTCATTGGTGGCTGATCCATGGAACTAATGTAATGAGCTGGTGATCATCTCACGACAGTGTCATAATTCGAGATGCCGGTGGGGTAGAGTGTATTCTCAATGATGATGATCATCCATGATCAGCGTAGTAATTGATTTCCCAACTTTTAATGGTGAGCTCCTAGGTGCTAGCGCACGTTGATGGGTGGAAGCTTGCCGCACCACCACAGCTTCCCACCAGACGAGAAATGTATGTCTCAGAGCTGATCATTTCATCGCCTGTTGAGGTGATGAATAAACAGGCAGTCACCCTTTGTTAATTGAGAGAAACAGATCGTATATGATCTGAATTTAGAAGATGAATACGTAAAAGGAACATGTACATGATTAATAATTAGCCTTTCGGGGTATGTATATAGTCACATCATCTTATAGAGTACAATATCCTCTAACAGGGAATTGGGCCTAATGTAGTTCAACATATCCTATCAGAATACAGATAAATGGGGCTGCATGATCAATACAAAAGAATATAGAATTTTAAAATAATGCATAATGCCCAACCCTTCGGTTCTCTTGGGTAATGGTAACATATGATTCCATGGATCGGTAACATACATACAATTCCATGACAGTTGGGATCTGAACTTAAATTATTAGACATGGTATACCATTCCTCCCACACGTCCTTAGGTGTATTCCTTTATGTAAGAGAAAGGCTGTTAAAGTTTTCACCCCTGCATTTCGCAAATGTCAGTTGGTAAATTTGTGGGATATGAACCGGGTGAAGTATGGCTTTCCACTAGGGTTAATGAACCCCAATATAAATTCAAAAGCAGTGCAAGAGAGATCGATGTCTTCTCTCACATTCATCAACTTTCATTTGGAGCATGTCTTCCTATTAACGAAGTGAGATGCATTAAACCGGACACAAAAAGCAAATTTTTGATGCATTCTGTCGTTCCTACATGCAATAGTGAATTTTAACCTTTCAAAGAGAGATGCAAAATAGACCAGCGACTCAAACATTTTTTAAGATAAGTAAAGTTCAGCAAAAATTTCATGCTACATATTCAGCCTTAACAATAAATTAAGTTCTTACACACAAAATATGTAGTACATGTTGGGGAATGTTTTGATGATCGTGCTATCAGAATCTTAGATTGTGATCGATCATACACACCAATTGTTCCCGTGTATTGGGTTTGGTGTCGTGATTATCATCAATTTCAGTTTCACACACCCATCCATTTTCTCATAAATGAGTGGCTTTACAGAATTGACATTCAATTTGACATATTTCCAATAATCATTCTTTCCCATTGAGAAAGAATATTGCTAATAAATAGCCGTCTACAAGATCACAAACCATTTGGATATCGATCTTTCTTCTGGCTTCCAACATTAATTTCTACCACGCTGTTGATCATGCTCATATTTCACATTATATCTCAATTCTCACGAACGATATGATTGAGGCTCGAATGACCTTAATCCAACTTAAATGTGCCTCCGATCATCAAACGTTTCTTACTTTCCACCTCAGGTAAAAGTAACTACTTTGTTTTGTTGTTTCATTAAATGTCCTTTCATGTTCTTCAGCCGCAAAAGCATTACAAGTGAGGTATTCATGCTCTCAATCAATATACGCTCCAATCCTTTATTACTCTTTCAAGACTTCCACAAACCCTTTTCCCAAACTTTGTTTACACAGATGATCAAATGCAGCAACATATTAACAAACAATGCATAACATTCATTTCTTCATCAAACACACAAGATAGTACTTCACAAAATGGTCCATCTATCCCCGGGGGGAAAAATTAAAGAGAAGATTTATCCAAAAAAGAAACGAGGTCTCTCATATATAAATACTTTCTTAGAACATGTTCTGGAAGAGGTGCTTGGGATTATCTCTGTTTTTAACATGTCTCTCATACTCACATACTGTTCTCAACTATTCATTTCACAAACCTCATTTTAAAATGTCTCTCAGACATATATTGTTCTCAACTCCTCATTTTACAAATCTCATCCACTTGAAGGTTTCGTTTTATAAATAAACACTATTCACTCTAATGGTACCATAATATGTAAATCCATTGAACAAAACTGATGAGGCATTTGTTGTTTCATTTAGATCAATGATTGAGCAAAACTATGGACATGCATTTTCATTTAGGATGTACATTGAACATAGAAAAAACCATGGACATTAGGAAAGGATCATCAAAAGATACGACATTGAACACAGCTATGAACAGTAGTTATTTGGGTTGGACTGAAAGCATTCCAAAATACATACCCTCAACATGCACAACTTACAGGCACGAGCTCTTTCAGCTTGCTGTAGAATATGCCTTGAGCAATAATAAACAATCATCAGATGAGTCACGTCCTTGCCTCTAGATTAATGACTTGAGAGACTTGGTAGCTTTATCCTCATCTTAGAACCAACAGTGAAAGCACAAGGGCTGAAAACTGAAAACTTTTTGCTCTCCCAAACAGATTCACAGACAACTTCAAGAAAAAACTGAGTGCAATGCTTCATCGTATATTTGAACTGAAGTTAACAGCTTGATTATCCAACGTATACAGATATTCAGAGACAACATTTGTATTATGTCTCAGTCATCGTGTATTGTAGAGTTTATTTACATGAAACGCCTCACCTACCACACCTTACAGATACATATACGACACATACAGTAGATGTTTGGTTAAAACCCATTTATAACTGCTTTCTTTATTTTCTTAGGGAGGGGCTGGCTTAGGGGTGTGGAGCAAAATTGTAGGCCTCAGGATAAGACCAAAAGAGCAGAAGAAGGATAATGCAGTTAGGTCCTTCTCTTTCCAATACTGAGGGCGGGCAGCAATTAGAAAAGTTTCTTTCTATCTGTGTGCATGTATGTTGATTACAACCTTGTTAGGTTTTACAGGTTGAAATCAATCTCCACAAATTTCTATGATGAAGGGATACTAGTAGACACCGAATATCATTGTCTAAGAGGACCCACATATTCACAAATTGTCAGATATGCAATTGTACTCTTCAAGCACCTTTTCCTTGCAGCAGATGCAGTTTATCGATTATCACCTTCCGTTTTTGAAGAGGATGCCATTAGATGAATCAGCAGAAACTTTATGATGACAGGATGCTATTAGTCTCCGAGCATCATCCAGAAGGACCCATATATTCAGATTTCCTGACATATAATTGCACTCTTCAAGTACCTCTTCCATGCTTAAGCAGTTATCCATGATCACCCTTCTTTTCTGTCTAACTGCCGCAGCTATGACATAAAGGAGTAGATCATCACTGGGTGGAGCTTTATCCCGACCTCGCCTGCAGGAAATCTTCACTTTATCAAGCCTCACTGCAGTTCGATCTGCCCAAAGTGTCTCCCAGAAGGATAACGTTTGCTCATAGGACAGTTCTCTCCTCATGAGAACCACAACCATTCTGTAGATGAAATGGCAGTCGACGGCATCAATCTTCTCAAAATGCCTATAAAGCTGTGGATCACTGTGCTTCATGATCCGGGAAAACATTTGCAATTGCTGTTTAATACCCTCTTCATCCATCCTGAAGTTATGCCGAGCAGCATGCATAAATGATGCAAAACACCAGAAGGCTTGATAATCTTCATCTAAATGGGCGACGAATGGTGATAGAAGGTCACTCATTCCTTGGCAATAACCAATTTCGGGATCATACACAGCATATACTTCCAGTATAGACACCAATCTCGCAGCGTGATGTTGCAAGGATGGCTCTAGTATATCATCCCTCAAGCCCACCTCCATCGCTAGTTGGTTTGCTACACCTTTTGTTATCTTTGCTTGAGAAGAGGAGAGTTGAGCCCAGTCAGCATTTATGCGCACAGCATCTAGCCTCATGATACGCTGCCAATCGATAAATTCTTGCTTTGCCTTGGCATCCATTTCTACCAATCCCGCTTTACTTCTTTGAAATGCCACCGGGCTGTCTTCTTCCATTCCTTTACACAGGATTACATCTTCAGATGCAAATAATAGTGTACATCCCCTTTTTGTAAAGATATCTTCGTTACCAGCCATGCTCTTCGTCTTCGATGAGATACTCTCACATAAAACTTTGCATCTCCCTTTCAAATCCTCGTACACTTGCCTGCACATAGAGAAAGAAACTGTCAAAACACACAATGTGGAATATGAATTATGCAGGTTCACATTTTTAGTTTGCTTTGGTTCAATTATTACCTTCTCACATGCATTTCCGCCTCTCTTTCCTTTTGAGTGCTTTCAAATCCGTAGCTGCAAAACAAAATAAAATGGATGAGATAGACACTCATCAACCCAGCAACAAAAAAAGCTTCAGCATGAGTGAAATTCCATACAAGTTCAATAGGAAAGGCCAAACTTCAGACCGTATGCTTGCTTCCACACCCTGTACAGATAAAGAAAATGTAAGTTGCAAATTATTATCATCACAACTTTAGTCTAAAATCAAATAATTAGAACATTTACGCACTCCATGGCGAACCCTTCGCAAAATTTTGTCACCATCCAGCAAACGCCCAGTTTCTGCATCAAATGCATCTTTCCACTGCTTCAATGTGAGGGGGAGGCAATTCTTCTTACTACGATTATGCAGGCGCTTACTGTGTTCTCAAAAGCAAGATAGAGTCCATTATAACCTTAACAAACAGATAAAGTAACATGGTGTTTCCAGAAGACACATATTCAGTATAAACATAATATCTACTCTCTTATAACTCCTTTAACAAACAGAGAAGACTTTAGTTTTCAACAAATACCTCATAATGTCATCACTAGTATTAAATACAAACAGACTTTATGTTGAGAATTCACACTTCATAATGTCCTCACCAATATACTATACAAGCAGCTTTTGTTTTCCAAATATATATATATATATATATAAACTGTTTAATGTGAATTTGCAAGATCAACGAGCAAGAATACTACTTTACTGGGCCATTAACAAATTCTGTCACTAGCAAGTAAATATAATTCTGTCATTAGCAAGTAAATACACAGAACCATTTGCTTTAAAAAAGAATAAAATTATCTGAGCATTTGTAGACACGAACAGATATATGGGTAATACAGAAGATGCTTGCTTGCAGGATAAAAAATATGGCTGTTTCAAGATCTGTAAGCACGAATAGATACATGGGTATATACAATGTGAAACGCTCTTGCTTTCAGAAGAATACATACAGCTACTTCGCGAACTTGGACAGATACTGAAAAGGGATAATTATGCAGATATTTCTCTCTTTTGCAGCTCACAGGATGAAAGGAGGAGGGAAAACATGTTCCTTTTATATGATGAGTTAATCTACCAACAGGATTCTCCCCCAATTCAGAGAGAGGTAAAACACAACTCTTTTTCTATCGAAAAGAAGGCTCGCTCTTTGATAAGAATAAGCAAGAATTTTTACAGCGTGGATCTGGCGAGTTTATAAGAAAGAGAATGCCATTGCATCGCAAAATCTTCAAAGAATACAGAAAATCCAACTGAAAACGCCACTGAGGACTCGGAAAAGGACATGGAGAATTCAAAGGAAGAAGCAGGAGAGATTTCTGCACAGAAACGAATTGAAAGAAGACGGTGTAGAATACTCACTTTCTTCTGTTAAGAAGCGCAATACCAACAGTCATGGCTGGAAGCTTCAGCAATAAGCCTGGAGAAATGTTTTAGAGAGGCCTGTTGCAGAAAAGTTGACATGAAGGCTTCCACAATTCCGCAAAGCTCTTAAAGAAACACAGAAATCGGGGTGGGAGCAACGCCTCCTTTCTCTGCATAATAATACCTCGAGGGATCTCCGCGGAAGGGGGTTGAGTTCTGTCTGCGGCGATGGATTCTCCTAAGAGAGGGGGGAATATGAAGATCAAAGAGGAGAAATTGAGGCAGCCAAGCGACAGATCGCGCGAGGAGAAGGAGAGAAGGGAAGATTATGAAACAGAGGGTCCACAGGAATGGATCAAGAAAGAAACGAAAGGATCTGAGGGAGCAGACGAAACAATGGCGACCTCCAACCCCAACCCTAATTCATTCAGAAGAAGAAAATTCTGAGCAGAGAAGGTTTTCTGATCAGTCTACAAAAACAGAGCACCTACCTACCCCACCACCGGCCGCCAATGGAACCGGGAGTTTCTGGTCAATCGGCCAAGAGGTTCCTCCCTTAGGCCAATGGACCCAGAAGTTTGACAAGATGGTCCCGTCAGTCTGGCCAACAGGTTCCCTTGCCCAATGGAGCCGGAAGTTTGAGATGATGGTCTGGTTAGTCGGCCAATGCAGCCGCCGGTAGTTTGAGATGATGGTCCTGTCATCCGGCCAAAGGATTGATTGTGCCTTATGAGCAAGGAACCTGTACACACTATTGTTGTGAACTTGAGCACAATATGCCGAACTTAAAACTAATGAATAGGTTTATGAAATGTATATAGAACACGAGGTGTCACCAGTTTCATAATTATTGGGTGATGTTGGTCGTTTTCGCACATGCATGTGATGAGGCTATGGGACATAGAACGTAGACAATAAGGGCTAAGACACCAATTGAATGTGTTGTGCAATATGCCAAGGAAGGAAAACACATCGACCGTGATTATCTACAGCTTCCAGATATGGACGCAATACTAGAAGTCTCAAGTGATGCAAACATTCATCATGCACCATTATGATAAGTGTGGGAAAACTCAAAGTCTGTGATTTAATTGAGCTTAATTAAGCAATCGCTTGGGGTTCCCACTACGTACATTTAGATATTAAACACCTTTTAGGCATCATGCCACCTCAACCTCCCTTATCATGTGTCATTGTGAGGTTTGTTGAGCTCAAAAACAAAGGTGAAGAAGAGTGTTCAGCAGGATGAATGCCCAAGACGGGTAGCATGAGCAATGATAAGGTTTGACGGTTGTCCACCCATCTAAGGCCTCTTGAAAGTGTCACATGACAAGTAATATTTTCTTTTGAAAGAGTAGCATTTGAATAGAATAGAAAACTTTTGCTCGTCAACACAAGGGTGGAATTGTATTCCTTGTCTATAGACAAGTAACTTTATAAAATGCATGTCCAAAACATAACACATATTATCATTTCTAAGGATAATGGTATATATGTAGTTATCAGTCATGAGTCATGATTCATGAACATAGTCAAGAAAGTGTATCTTCCTAGCTAGTGATTTAGAAATAAATAGCATATCAAAATATAAGCATATGTACATAATATTCTTTCATGCTTCTAAGCAATGATTCATGAATAATATTGTTACAATAGAAGGATCCTTTGTGAGTATAATCGGGAAACCTCTTTCATAACATATTCTCTCGTGTTCACCATTGACTTCATATCTCCTTTTATATTTTCACCCATAGCAAACCAACCATCAATCGTCATGGATAAAAAAGTAAGTAATACAACTCATCAATGGAACCACAAAACTAGTTTGTAGAACTTCGAAAGGGTCTTCTAAGATAAATAATATCAAGAACAAATTTGGAGACCAACTCTCTCTTAAAAATTCAAGTTTGTTGATGTTGTGGGCACCAACACAGAACACGAGACCAATATCGAAGAGGTTATGTCGGAAGAATATTTTGAAGCTTGGAAGTACATGGATATAGAAGAATAACGTTGATCAATAAATATGGCACAACATGTGTGTAGAAATGTCATATTTCCAGAATAATAAGTGATTTGTGTTGTTAATATTGTTTTTTCTAGGTGGATTGCTGCATCATCTTTATGTATACATATAATGTTATGGGGGACAAGTAAATTTTATACCTGTTTTTATTATAACAAGATAATGAAAAGCAAATACATGACATTTTTTATAATGTTATGTGGATTTACGAAAATGTATGACATTTGTGCTTTTGCAGAATTAACAAAGATTTTTGGAATGTTAATGGGCGACCAAGTTAGAAATATACCATTCCAATCAATCAATGGACCCATGAAATTGTAGGTATCCATCCACATTGTGTATATCTTGCGGGGGCTGATCAGCGCGACCACAGGCAAAGGATACGGGGGGGGGGGGGGGGTGTATGATAAGATATAGAATGAAAAATGAAAAGTTTTTAATTGCCGGGAGGTTGCTCACATGTCGAACAGTTATAATAACCATATTACGATAATAAGATGCATTATGAGCAAGTGGGGACCTATCTATCTACCTAACAAACCTCCCACCTCTCTATGGATTAAATAACCAAAATGCAAGGTTTTCATGGCTTGGTTTGCGCCAGAATATGCTGTGATTCTAGTCTCTACATACTTGGCCACAATACTCCAACCTCTTTATGCCCCATCTTTTAAGACAATGATCTGGAGCATCAATTGTCCTTGAGCCCCCCTCCCCTTAAAATGCCAAATTTAGGTTTAATTATAAGCATGGATTGATGATGCTTGTGCGCGTCAAATGATACATATTCCGCCTTACATAGCTGAAAGCATCGATAGGTAAACAATTTACATAGAGTTTAGGAATTATGAAAGTAATTACTAATGTTATGGAATCTACATATAACTTGGGGATTGCAAAACTGGAGAAATTAAAATAGGTTTTAAACATTAGATGAACAAGTTTCTTATGAATCAGTAATTATTGAAAGTTCATATGTAACTGAATAATTTTCAACATTGCATCTCTCTCTCTCTCTCTCAATATATATATATACACATATTTTAGCATCCATACAAATGAGAGGTTATGTAATTGTTTCTATCAATTCTCTATAATATTGGACTCAACAACTGAGAGGGTGTGTAATTGTTGCTATCACAGGGTGTTGTAGTGTATGTATGGGTGACCCTTCACTCTTCAATTAAATCTCACAGTCTCAAACATTGTCAGCAAATATGGGAATGGGTTTCTTCCCTCCGAGGCCCCGTCCTCTTTCCTTCTTTGTTCTTAGCAGTAAGTATTCCTGTATGTTCTTATTTTGTGGGAACACATTGTTTGATTATAAAATGGACATAAAACCATTTGTGGAATGAAAATCCTGGTCAAATGTGTTAATATATGGATTTGTTTTTCAATTTTTCTTATAAGTAGCTGAATTTTCTATTAATCGATGGATGATGTGAATGTGTATGTATATGTATGTATATATATTTATTTTTTTGATTAAGTAACGGATGTATTTGGAGGAAGTAATGTATAATTTATTACAAAATTAATGAAAGAGAATGTAAAGAATATATATATACACTAAATAAACTTCAAGCTGATATTGAAGATCAGGTCATATTCTATTGAGATCCTATTTTTTGCAGATGTAAGATTAGAAGGTGTAATATTAATAATAATGCTGATTTTGTAAGTACTGCAGATGAGGATAGTGATGATGATAATGTTGTGGGGGAGGAAGAGGAGGAGGAGGAGGAAGCTTTGTTGGTCGCCATGGAAGCTTCATTACGTGTAGCTATAACTGATTGATTCGACGTGTAACCTAGTAATTCATGAATTCTTGTTATAATATGATCAATACTAACACAAACAAAAAAAAAGGTAAATTAAGGCTAGTTATAATTAGCAATTGAGGATGGACACTTTTGTAACATTTAAATTAGTATAATTACTTACAGTCCGATGCAGTCCAGCTGAAGGTCATGAACTCTTGATCGAGGAAGAACTCAAAACCTCTCATGAAGTTGTCTGCATGAATCAGTCATTCATAATAACATCATAAACTGCTATTTAGGAGATGATCCCGATCATGATGATCACCAGCAAATCAACATTAAACAAATGGAAGTTAAGAGATGAGCAGCAGTAGTACTCACATCCAATGATACCGGTACTTGATCCAGACATGATCCCCAAGCAAACCACTTTTATGTTACCCTATATGTGTGTATGTGTCAAGCTTGTCATCAGTATTAATTAATCACATGAAATCTTCAATATGATATTGACTTGTTTCAGATGATATATGTTAATTATAGATTATGACTATCTATGCAATTGATTATAGTTGGAGGGGATGTAGATTATACTTTATAATTCCATTTACAATCATTTATAGTCCTCACATTTGTGTCCTGAAGATATACATATGGGTTGGGTATCTCCCAGGTGCTCCCTCCCACAAATGTTATTGATAAGCTTGGAAGCGAACTCAGATCATTGGAATCACTACATTAATATGCACAAGAAAATCAGTTTTGAATTCCATAATTCCATGACTTCATGCAGAAATCATAAGAATCATCATCAAGATGAGAGTTCACGATGATCCATATTATAGAATTATAAATCTCTAGTATCTGTTCAGCTAGAATTTAAGTATATTAATGTATAAATCATGAAAAAATTTGGTCATAATTCAAAGCCTGGTGGAGCTTGTTACATGTTTTAGTATACCTTACACTCCAACAATAGTCAAACAAGCTGTCAGCATCATTATATTGAGATAATGTGATCTTCTGATTATACTGTGCATGTCAGACATTAAGAGGACATTAACGACATTATCATTAGGTTATTATATAGCATCCTTAAATTTATAAATATTGTGTTGTTTTAGATGTAGTGGCATTCAATTAGATGTATTAACAATGATGATGGAGCAAAACAGATGCACCACAACATACACTTTACAAAGGTTGCAAATCTAGACTACATAAAAAACAAACAAAACACTCACAAGTGTGCCGATGCTTTGTGTGATTGAGCTCGGTAATGTCGTGTAAGATGTCCCTGTATCGAAAATAAGCTGTTGAGCAACTGTCACAGAACGATCGCCTCCCATTGTCACCGCCGTCGTCTTTACCACATAATATACACTGCGGACATTTATAACCAACTATTTTGCATCATTCAATTATCTAGATAGATGCATTTCCATTGTTACTATGTAATTGGATTCTAAATATATACTGGTAGTTTCTTTGCCAGTTTATTAGAAATTAGAAGTTACATTGTAAAGATTCAACTATGTTGATGCTGTTAATATGTATTTGAGCTTAATACCTTGATGAGATAAGAGATGTGTTCTGCACTCCGTCCTTGGCTTGGGTCCCGAAGACGAGTCTTCCGGATGTGTCGGACGAGGAGAAGCAAATGGAGAAGGAGTTGGGTATGAGCCCATTCCTCGTGAGGGTGTTGGGTACGGAGACCTCATTCGGCCCGAGCCCCAGTAAGCCATTGGGAGCCACACCTTCTAGGAGATCTCCTGTCTGTACTCTTCCACACCTGACATTAAAATGGAAGAAGGAAACAAAAACAAGCTAAAGATTCAATATCGAGAAAAAAGAAAAAAAGATGGGTTTTAAGATCAGAATGCATTTAAAACAAATTTTAACGAGATCACGCGCACAAACACCATAATTAATTACCCGAAGTAAATCGGTGTCGTGATGAGAGTAGAAGAACTATTTGTGACATTAGTGGCAGTACTAACTTCTGAATTCATGTACAGAACATCTTGCACAATTAGGCCGGAAGTGGATGTGTTTGTTGCCATGTAATTCACTACATAGCCGCATGTGCTAACGCTCCCACTCTTCGAGCAATTCGACACTAAACTCGACACACACACATCATCGTCACAAGAGACCGACTTGCTCGTACTCGATTGTGAAGGGCTATACACAGAAAATGTCACATTCTGTCACAAACCCGAAAAGTTAAAAACACGGAGAGTTTAGAAAGATTGATATAATGAAAGCATGATTTAACAAACTGCGATTTAGATTTAACTTTCGACACATTTCCCTTTTCGAAGAGCCACACACAACACTATGAGTTTAATTGTCAACACATTTGCCGTTCGAAGGGCCAGTACACTATCCTTTTCACGCCTCCTTTTGGGCGGCTCTTCGTAAATATGTTTAAAGACAATGAATGGAGTTCCTTGACTTCTATGTGTTTCAGAAGAAAAAATGGGTGTAATGTCAATGTCAAGATACAGTAAAGCCACTGTTTAATTCCAGGGGTAGTGTTGAAAATTTTAAGTGTCCAGTTTGTAAAGTTTAGCAATTTTCTTGGGTGCAAGCCATCTCATTTGTTTTTCTTTTGTTTTCTGTTGAATTAATCCCAGCTCCATGGAATCATCAAAGAGTTAATACACTGAATCCTAACACTTTAAATGATGGTCAAGCACAAACTTGAGATTCACTGTATTATAATGTTAGAATGTTTCTCCGTAATTACAAGCCAAAGCATCTTATAAGTATGCGTGTGTATGAAGGCAATGTCTGTGTTGAATTTATGGTATCGTTATATGCAATGAGAAATTTTACCTTAGAACTTGAGCCAAAGTAAGCAGACCAATCAGTAGGAGAACATTGTTGGCAATCACAGGGAACCCACAATAGGTCACTGCCGGTGTCCATCACTACTAAGAAGCTCTGCTTGGGAGTCCCCAGGGTCATAAATGTGTAATGCAATCTGCAATATAACCCAAAACGAAGAAGAAGCAGCTAAAATTAGAAGCCATGTTAACAATTAAATTAAAGTCCCAACTTAATGCTGCTACTAACTAATGCTTAAAAGGCGTTAATCGTACTACACCTATGGTGTCTCGAATTACAACCTACGCACTCTTATAACAATATTACCCTACCCCTACCTTATTAGGTCAAGGTACCGTAGAAAGACTAAAAAAAGAAGAGATATTTTTCTTCTTTAAGCAACACCTTCCAGCCAGAAACAACAAAGAGTAAAGCTGAAGAAGGAAGCATCAAAATCTATTAAAAAGTGGCTTCCCTTTCTAAACATTCAGGCAATGTTGTCGTGCAGCATAATTCGAGTGACATTCTTAGATCCCAACAAGAATTAATTGTCATTAGCGATCGCGCTGTTTTAACGATGACACGGCTAAACTGTCGTTATACAACCTAAGTATATATGCAAATGTATAGATTGAGTATATGTTTATGGATGGGATTGAATCAGTCACCCGCCCAATGTGTCGATGCTATTGCTCTCGTTGGTGGGTGCGAAAGAGAAAGCGGTGCCATTGCCTTCCAAGAGACCTCTCGCTGAATGGCGGTATCGATCTCGACCGATCAGCCTTTGCACCAATAAACCGTTGTGATAATACGTAGAGCCCGGACCCGGTCTAGGGTTCTCATGTGGCCGGTAATCATAGTGCAGATCCCATGAATAGGTCGCCTCCGCTGCCTTGGTCCTCGATGGAGTATTGTGATTGGAATTAGGGTTAGAATTATGCCTGGCTTGTGCCAGGATAGAATCCTCCGTCCAAATTAGTGCTACCTCCGTTACACAGATGAATACCAGCACAATAAGAATGATTGGATTGGAGAGGACGCCCATCAATGAGAGGAGAATGGCGGCTGATTTACTTTCTTTCTCAATAATATGGTTACAGCAATGAAAGAATTATGAGGGAGGGGCAGTTACAGGATTAAACCCTGATGATGTGTGATGGTGGATTGGATGGATATATGTATATGCATACAGATTATAATACAAAGGAAAAGTAGCAGGATTTTTTTCTGCAGTGTGGTGGATGTATGCATATATGTAGGTATTACATATGAAACATATATACAATACCATGTTAAGTAATTTTGGAAGTGAAGGGAGGGAAATGGCCGCCCTGAATCTTTGAACGTTCTTCTCTCTCATTCATTCGTATTACGATGTTTTGGTCAACCACGACATTGTGTCCATAATAATACACAGAGAAAGAGAGAGGAAGGAGAAAAAGGAAGGAAAGTCTGGTTCCAAATTAGAATTATATGTATGGATGGATGGATGGATGGATGTATATGTATGTATGGATGGATGGATGTATATGTATGTATGTATGTATGGATGGATGGATGGATGTATATGTATGTATGTATGTATGTATTTATGTATGTATGTATGTATTTATGTACATATGTATGTATGTATGTATGTATATATGGCTTCAACTTGGGAACTCATTTCTTCTTCTTCTTCTTCTTCACGTGTGCGTGTGCTCTCTTTACACAACATACGCACCCTCAAACTTGTGTTTGCAATGAATTACTTGACAAGACTTCTTCCAAACCTTACGGTTTGGCACAATTCGCACATTTTGTCCAAGTCAACGATATTGGACACCAGGAACGAATAATGCCCATGGGCCATGGCATCATTTTGTACCAATTGTGGGCCGCATGTGCTAGCACAAAAAAAAGAGAGAGAGGAGGATTTGACCAAGCTAAACCTAGTATGGATGATGATTGCTTGAATACGCATAGCTATATGTTGGCTAATATTTTCTCAAATGCTTGTATTGTCAAACAATAGAATTGTACTTTTTAAGATGACCGTGGATTTAATTAAGTTTATGATCATATTATAACTTTATAATCCACAAGTAGAGAATCTAGAAGAAACCATGAGACATATATGCACAAGTTGTCTATATTGTCACAAATGTACTGCTACACATTTTGTGTGGATGTACACTCTATTGGGTAATTGCCCCTTATATACATCGTAGGCACAATGGAAACATGATTAAACCCCATTTATAAGACTGTGAATATATTGATCTTAGATATTGACACTTGTCTACCTGGAACCAACATACATTTTTCTTTACACACAACATGGGTTTCATAGGTTCAGGGCTTGTAATAAATGTGCTTATTCTTATGTTATGCATGATTTTTTCCTTTTTACAGAAACACCTTGAATAGTTTCCTTAGTAATTGGTAGAGTCCAAACATCACCATATGTTGGTCTTAAAAATTCAAGAGTACTTGAGTTTATCGTTACATTTCTACACAATAGATCAACTGTTAACAGTTTTGGAATGGACCAATAATGTCAATGATTTCAAAAAATAGATCAATCTTAACAAATTCTAACACATCAATGTTAATCATTTGAAATTCATGAATGCTACTTACAAATTTTATATATATTTTTGTAATATATATATATTACATATGTATTCTAAATTAACGGACATAGTCATAAATGATAATAATGATAATTTTTAATTTAATTCATCATTCATGACAAATAGTTGGTCCTCATGGAATGCATTTGACTGCGTACTTTTCTTTCGCTTCCTTATCAAGGTATATATGTACATATGTATCTCTAAAAGAGAAAAAGCTATTTTGTGCACGAGCTACGAATCTAATTCAAGCCTGTCATTTTCTAAATTACGTGGTGTTTGAACTTTTTGGTTCATAGTCTCGTTGAGAATTCTAATTTCACTCAGGAAGAATTTGTCATTTATCATTTAGATATTATAAAAGACACAATGTTTTACTACCAACTTAAACCATACTTAGGCACAATTACATTCACACAACTTTTTTTTAGCAAAGCATCCATTACATTACTATTCTTTGGGGAGAAAACACACAAACAATGTTTACAGGGTTTGATATTAGACATTCTCAAAATTGGGCATAAAAAAGCCCAATAATGCATGAAGCACATGTCAAACAAACACTACAACCTATAGAGCAGTTTTGATTGCGTTGAAACTCATACGTCGAGCTTTCGATACATTGCCAATATGAAACAACAACAAAATTGGCATTTATGTAGATGGGCAAATTCAAGCATTGTTGAATTACATATTAACTAATTCAAATGTTGGGCTATAAAATGTTTATAATCTTTTGTAACATACATTCCTTTGAAAAAAAGTAGTATTTCTAGGGAATTGTTTCTTTGAAGTATAAAGTCCTATTTGTTGTTGTGTCTTTTGTATTGTTTACAACAAGGACTGAAGCACCTTTTACCAAATCCTCTCGACACATTCACTTGCTTTTGGTCTTTCGCTATCATGACACCTTCTCTTCTCTTTAACACTCTTTCTATTTATTATCCACTCTTTATTGGCCTTTGTCAACAACCACTGCCTTGATTACTTGTCAATAACCTGTTATTAATTTTATTCTTTTGAATATTAGAACTATAGAGTAGTGAAAATCTCCATGTATGAAGAGAGTATGAACTAGTAACGTAACTTGTCCAAAATGCCACGTGGATTAGGGTGCTTGAGAATGGATATCCTAGTGCCAATATGAAATCAGAACCTACAACAATAAGGTTTAAAATTTACATGGATAGACTTTAGATATATTAATGTCACAACCATCCTTGTCTAATATTCATTCATAGTTAGGTTATGCCAATTCAAAGCCCCTCCAATTCACACCTCAACAATGAGGCGAGACCATGGTGAAGCTCTACCAAAAATGCAAGGGAGCAACCCTCTCCAAACAAAGGAAAGATTGTTGAGATCAAAGAATGCCTAATTGAAGTTGACAAAAGGCCCACCCGACCCTATAGGTTTTGATAGAGAAGAACCATAGACCAAAATGGAAGAGAGAAGGACCAACCAAACACTTTTATGTATAAGAGGTTACATCTAATAAGAGTCATTAAATCTCAAGGCAAAGAAGGGATATTAAGAGGGAGGAGGGCATTAAGGTAATTTGGAAAAGTTCGGGGGTAATTTGGAAAAGCTCTCTCTCCTTCTTTCCGTCACAGACATACAGGAGGAGCCTCTTCTCTGTGGCTGAGCGTGCGAAGTAGAAGAAGCCATGGAAGCTCCGTCATCAATGCTCACTTCTTATCGTCATTTTATACTAATTACGTTCTGCCTTCTGTTCTCAGGTTACTTCCTCCCCCTCCCCCTCCCCCACAGTTTTTATCTGCTCAACTCTGTCTCACCTTTCCTGTTTCAGCATCCGGTTATGCCGTCTCGTCTGTCGTCACGAGTAACGACTTGCATTCTGCTGTAAGCCTCAGGAACCTTATGATGTTTCTCTCTCGATCTGGTTAAATGTTTCTTTCCAAACATTTGGCAGGTTAATGATTCGTTTTCTTAGCTCAATGTTTCCATTTATACAGAACTGTTCCTTTTTCTTTTGACCCAATTGTCTGCTGGAATATGCTTTTATAAAAATATGGCACAATGTGGCTGCTTTCTTTTCAATGTTTCTGTCCTGTTTAATGTTTTGAGGAAGCGATATTCAAACAATACTCACAGGGACTCATTGTCGAGATTGTATGGAAGTGTATTTCTAGATTATGAAGGAGAGAGAAGAGGCTTCGACTAAAACAAGGAGAATCATCTAAGAATAATGTTGTTCCTCCACATAGAGTTGTTCGAGACAAAAGTTCAGATGCAAGCAAATATGATCGTTCCCTGGCTAGTTTTAGTTTACCTAATAGTTCCGTTTACCTAAGAACAAGAATCACAAATTTAAGAACAAGTATAAATTAGTTGTCGTTCTATGTGTAACAAAAACCACCATAGGAACCTTGTCGTAGTACTATAGAAATTTATATTGCATTACGAAGTATCATTAGATATCAATCATGTTCATTGGATTCACGTGCTTAACTTCTATGTCTAACGAAATGAATCACAAGCGATAATAATAATACTGTTTGATCTCTTTTCTCGAAGTGTCTCTCGTGGTTATTTAAAGCTATACACACCCATTTGTTGCTCCAATCCATATCATTCATCTATCTATTGTGCTCTTATAGGAGCTCCAACAACAACAACCACAAGGAGGGCGAAAGTTGTGGTGTGTGGCTAATCCTTCTACCCCAGATGAGAAGCTCATTGACAATCTGAATTTTGCGTGTGGACAAGGTGGTGTTAATTGTATGGCATTGGATCCAGGAGGTTCATGCCATAATCCCAACACCCTTCTTTCCCATGCATCCTATGCAATGAATCGTTATTATCAGGCACAAGGTCGCAACTATTGGAACTGTGACTTCCACAGCACTGGTCTTGTTGTCTTCACTGACCCAAGTAAGTTTTATATTTGCTCTGCTGATGGTGCGAATTTATGAGTAGATTTGTTTTAAGGAAAATGCTGCAAAGTTTTTTTCCCCTCAAATGCCCTTGATCTCTAGAGCAATTTGATGTGCCATTTAAGCAATTATGTGGTCATTTCATCCCCTTTTCCTCAATTGGATTCACCGTTTGAGTAATGATATGGTTGATTCATTCCCGTTCTTCTCTCGCCATCAATTGTTAATCACAACACGAGCTAAATAGTTAAAATTTCAGTTCATTTGGGGAAATAAAGAAACCCTCAGAGTATTTCCCCAAGTGCAGCATTATTTGTTTTGGAGATGTTGTGAGTTCTTCTTGACAGAGAGGTATGTTGAGGACAACTTGTTAATATTCTTACCATATATCCATTATCTCTTATGTATTTTGCAGGTTATGGAAATTGCATCTACCCGCCACAGTAGTAATTCTGCTTCAGATTAATGTAGTAATGATGCTTACAGAGTGGGATATGTATTTTAAAGTATAACTTTGGATTGTTCAAGTCCATGGTTGCTATATAACAAGGGTGTGTAATGTAGGGTAAAACTTTGAACTATGTTAAATCTTTGTAAGTAGCTTCTTTCCTGTTGGAGTTTGCTTAGGGGGCTAATTGAGAGATTTCTCCATCTCTATCTATGTATGCCCATCCTTACAAGGGTGAATGATTTATCACATCAAATAGTCCAAGATCAAGATATGTTACCTATCGTGTTAATTGTTTGCTTGGATTAAATATAAAGGTGCATCAATTTAAAAACTTGTTACGGTCACTAATTACTATATTAATTTAAGAACGAGTTCCTACATTATTGTTGTCTCGAGCTTGGATAAATATCAAAGAAACATTTGAATTAATTTTATCGGGAGAGCGCTAGTTTTTTTTAGTGGTGAGCGTTTGATGCATGGTTGAATGTGAATGAGATGAGTAGACTAAATGATAGTCCAAATGCTTCGAGTGCATTAGATGAAGTTATGAGGTGCCAATGTTTGCTACCATTAATTGTCACAAGAAACCATGAGCAAGATCAATGTTTGGCTATAATTAGACATACATAGCATAACATGCATGTGGTTGTAGGTTTGTTCAAAAAGTGATTCTTCCATCTCATAATAGAGCCCCTAGGATATGTCGGAATCTCACAAACAACATTATGTTTGTCCAATCAGCTCTACAAACTTACCTACTTTCTCTCTTAGAGTGAATGTGCACCCTTTCTTTTGAGAGAGAGAGAGAGAGCTTTGGTTTTGGAATACATTTATTGATCCTTGATTAATTTGTAAGACCCAAATTTGTTGTAGATATTCTATTGATTCCTAAATTACGGGGGTCTATATAAGTATATCTTTGAATGGTGTTATAACTATAAGTGGTTTTCTTTACAACTTTTTTGGTCGCAATGTACAAGGAGCACACGCATATGGTGGATAATTTTCCTTGGCAAGTTGATCATAAAAGGTCACTACTCAATGGAACACGCTAGCGAACATTGCACAAAGGATGTTGTGATGAATTGTACTAACCGTTGGCGCGGTGGAGTATGTAACAAGTTGTAGCGCTCTAGCATATTCTTATAAAGGAATTGAGAATGAGTACATCGATGCAATTCAACATCTCATGATATGAAGATTTTCATAGAATTGTGTGTACAAAATGTGGGGGACGGCATGGTACCAAAGCTGCCATGTATGGTCTTTGTGCACGATGGCAATTCATGGGGTGGGATGATCCCGAGAAGAGACTACTACTAGTACAAGCTACATGTGGTGGATAACAAGTTATCTACGGATGGGTGGGTTTGTATGTGGATATATCTATCTATGTATCTCTTCATAAGGCTGTAAAACAGACAAAAAGAGAAGAAAACATGCGTCATGGGTTACTAGCATTATTTAAGCACATGTAAAATGATGGTGAAGAAGGAAAATGTGAAAGTGTTCTACAAAAATCATTCCCCCCACCATGCTTCTCTTTTGACCTATTGCAGGAGGAGGCGCACATACTCTTTAAATACGTATACATACACATTTTTGGCTCTATGTACATACACATACACATTTTTGGCTCGTGAACATCAGAATCCACCCACCCCTAACAGACACAGAGAGAGAGAGAGAGAGAGAGAGAGAGAGTCCTAGTCCTATGAGCTCTATGTAGAGTGAGCCAACATATTCACCTCACCCGGCTATAAAAAAGGAGCTAGCTCTAAACAGAGTGCTACAAATTGAAAGAAGAACACACCAATATCCCGTCAAGCAAGAGGATCTAATATATCTAATCCATCCATCCATCCACCAATTATAAGCATACATATATATAGAGAGAGAGTCTAGACCTTCAATCATTTTGATAGTTGAATTTGAGAAATCGCATCATTAATTAGAGCCCTGGGATAAGATCGATCGATATAAAATCAGATATCTGAGGAGGAGCTTGCCATTAGTTCTCGTTCCTTAAAAGCTTGGGAGATGGACAAATGCTCAGGTCTCATTCCGTGTGTGTACAGGACCATCTGCCAGACGCGCCAATCCGGTGTTAACCCCCATGGCTACCAGAGGCTGCCTTCTTCTCCTTCTTCTTCTTCTTCTTCTTCTTCTTCTTTCAACACTTATCAGCCCTTGATGGCTACTAATACTTCCACACCACTGCCTCACGCTGTAAACAAGCATTATTAATCATATATAGAACCCATCTATGAATATGCCGTGCTTTACGAAGAGCATGTAAGTAGGTGCCATGATGGTGGTTCCTTCTGTCTGTCTGTCTGTCTCTGTTTCTGTCGCTCTGTAATGGGCGTTACATTAGTGGCTAGCTATTTAGGGTGTCTACACATATCTAACACAGGGTAAATTATTTAGGTTAATCAACCATGGGCATCTGTAGGCCAATTCTTTAGGTTATATGTATTAATTACAGAAGATCTTCATTCAAATCTTCACTTTCATGTTAACATCCGCATCAAAAAAATGGCATTTTTACTTCCTTTTATCATTATGGTATACATACCTTTGTTACACTCCCTTTGTATTGCCTTGTGATTTGAGCTATATTGGGAACATGTAATTAGGTGCCTATGGCACTCGTGGTTTTAATTGGTTTTATAATCTCTCCGTCTTTCTAATCATAATGGGTTTCACCTTAGTGATGATAAGCAACAACAAGGTCATGGGATTCACTTATGGGACATAGTGAGATTGGACAAAGGTGAACCCTTTTAACCCGTTGTAAACTCGTTAAAATAAAGACAAACAAACACCAGCCAGGACAAGGTGCCTGAAAAGCTCGCCTATGAGAAGCGTTGAAATCAAATTTCCTTGATGCTTACGTGTATCGTATAGTACTCCATTGACACCATCAAATGATAACTCCTTTCTCATACTAAAAAATGAGTGCCTCTCTTTTTCGAAGTTTATATATCGTTGTCTCCTTCGTACTCGAATGCAAGTATGCAACACATATTATCTTTTACAATGTCTCATTGCACTCTCGCATCTTGTTGAGGATATGTGTCACAACACAAATGCATGACATGTGGTTTTATCTTAAACCACATGAAATACATTGCATACAAAAGGTTGTTGATGAGGATGAAGTCACTAGAAGAGAGAGAGACACACAGACAGAGTTGGATGTAGTTCAATTGGTAAGGTTGCCTAATGGAGACCAAGATGTTATGGGTTCAACCCCTACATTCCACAGTGGCATCTAGTAAATTAAGAGATATATATGAAGTAATAGAGAGGTGAGAGATAGGGTTTCGAACCCAAGACATAGTGTTAATAATAGTGTAACAGCTTACGATCAGGGTAAGCTAATTACAATAAAAACAGATAGAGAGAGAGAGAGAGACTATGCTCAATTGGCGATAAAGATGAGAAAGTGAAGAAGACAAAGTAAAAAGCTTATACTTCCGCTTTTATGCTTTTACAATTTGGTATTTATATATTTATCTTAAGGATTTCTCCCTTTGTTTGCATTTTGGTATCATGTAAAGATGAAGAGAGAGAGAGAGAGAGAGAGAGAGAGAGAGAGAGACTACGCTCAATTGGCCCGAAGATGAGAAAGTGAAGAAGAAGAAGTAAAATGCTTATACTTCTGCATTTATGATTTTACAAATTGGTATTTTTATTTTTATCTTAAGGATTTCTCCCGGCGTTTGCATTTTGGTATCATGTAAAGATGGTAGGGGGCTATTTGGAATGTTAGCAACAAGAAGTGTCATTGCCCAAATTAAATGTGAGGGCGAACAAACCCACCATCAACCATGGTTTTAAAATCATGCAAATGGATCAATGGTAAGACATGCATATTAAACTAGAGCTTGACCAATATTAAGTTGGAGGCACATCCCTGACAATGACGATCACATTTTGATAATGGAATGTTTTGAAATTCGAATGTATGATCACCAAGGACAATCTAAAGTAGGTGTAGAATGTGAGAATTACAACATGAAATGTTACGATAAGGTATGTTGATATGTTTATCGATGAAGAGCAAGGTAACCCCGCTTCAAGGTCTCGACCAAGGTGATGGTTACATTGAAGGTCTTTTACATGGTTCTCATCTCCCCCTTGCATGTATATCAGCTAAGAAGATGTAATTGAAGCACGAATATAATGAATAGTCTAATAATGGTACATTATACTACAAGGACGAAAGTTTTCTAAAGGTCGATGTGGTATAATTCTTTCTATATGTGAATTGATGTTCCCCCCATTTTGTATGCTCACATGGGCCCTCATCACATGATGGAGTTGAATAGTTGATATTCTACATACGCATGTCTGGCTCTCTGACTATACTATTGTTGGGCATTCGAGCAACACTTGAATGTGGTACATATGTACACCTGTGATTACAAAAAAGGGAGTTCATAGAAGGGGTTAGGGTTACATAACACATTCAGGTGCACCTAGGGCTTATGTTTGTTTGTACTATAACTAAATACAACTATGGCCTATAAACCCTAAACTCTATAGGCCATAGTTGTATTTAGTTATAGTACAAACAAACAAAGCCCTAGGTGCACCTGAATGTGTTATGTATTTGTGATACATACAAGCAAGGGAGTCAGTAGAAGGGTTTAGGGTTTAGGGTTTTAGGTCATGCGAAGATGAAGTAGTTTTAGGGTATAGGCCATAGTTATATTATACATAGTACAAACTAAGCCCTAGGTGCCCGGGTGGGTAGTAGGAAACAGAGCAGAGAGCAGAAACATTAAAGGAATCAAAGCCACACACACACACACACAGAAATATGGAAGCTTGGAGCTTCGCAGGTTTGAGGCCATGCTTTCTCCAGCCTTCTCGTCGTCATCAGCTGCGGAAGAGCCTCTTCTTCCATCCCTCACCCCCAAGAAGATGCCTCTCCTTTGTCAGCACAAAGGTTTTCTCCTGCAAAGATATGGCCAGGAAGCAAATCAAGCCGGGCTCAGATATTTGTTTAGGAGGAGCGCAGAGCATTAAGGTAATAATGGAGAACCCTAACATCCCTCCAGTCCAATCTGCTTCGTCAACCATACGGTATATTTCTTTGCTCCTCTGTAGAGCTCTCCTTGTGGCTGGGATTGGGCTCAGCCTCAGTAAACCAGCTCGAGCAGAATCGCCTCCTCCCGTCGTTGTTGTGGAAGCAACCATTGACAGCAAAGTTGCACAAACAGAGGCTCAAATCTCTGTAGAAGAAACCACCGCAAAGGGTGCGGAGATAGGCACACAAGAAACGAATGGAGATAAAGTTGCAGAAACAGAGGCTGATAGTGCTTCTGGAGATAAGATCGAAGCAACTACTGAAAATAATGTTGCAGAAACAATTGTTGAAATCGTTGTGAAAAAAGTTTCAGAGACAGGGGTTGAAGCAACCATTGCAGAAAACATTTCAGAGACAGGGGTTGAAGCAACCATTGCAGAAAAAGTTTCAGAGACAGGAGTTGAAGCAACCATTGCGGAAAATGTTTTAGAGAAGGGGGTTCAAGTAACCATTGCGGAAAATGTTTCAGCCACGGAGGTTCAAGTAGGCATTGTGGAAAATGTTTCTGGGACAGGGGTTCAAACAAAAAACGGTTCACAGCAGGAAGAGTATGGGTTAGGGCTAGATTTTTGGAAGGATTTGGATTTATCTAAGGGTTCCATGGATCTCATGCTGAAGGACATTCTAGAGGGAGATCCAACAAATATCTCTGCATTAGAATGCTTGGGTAAGAGATTGGTTGAGAAAGATGATTTTGCTCGCTCTCTTATCATATTTGAAAAGCTTGAGGTCTTGAACCCAAATGAAATTCATTGGAAATACATGAAAGCTCAAGCTTTTGAGATGACTGGACAGCATCAATTAGCAAAAGAAACTTTTCAGTATATCCTTAAGCTTGAACCTTTTTCAGCTAAAGCATTGCAGGTATATAATCATTCATTTAATTGAGCATTTGAGTAGAAAATTCATGATAAACTATTATAATAATTATTTTTGTTGGTTTATAGTGGTATCTGGTAATGGGACTAATTTTCTGGTTTCTCTGTTTAAAGTTTTTGCTGATGTAAGATTTCAGAACATGCTGATTTTGTTTTCTATTGAATCAATGGAGGGATTGTTGATAGTGATGGATCAACTAGGGGAGGTGGAGAAAGCATATGAGATAGCAGAGGAGACAATTGGAAAAGCCAAAAAAGAAAAAAAAACTGAAGAGGCTCGGAATATGGGAATGCTTATTGGGCAATTTCTAATGCTAAAGGTATACACACAACTTCCTGTTCTGCATCTTGTGTTCATGTGCAAACTTTAGGATTTTAATGGAATCTGTATCTGAGAGGAAATAACATTTTGAGGACTGCAATTTTTCTGATTTCAAGCTAGTAGAAGTTGTATGTGGTATATGGTGTTAGAGTAGTTGTAACTATATAAGGAGAATGTCTGGGCTGGTTTGTAAAAGTCACTGGGGTGCCGTTTCCATTGGAGAATTTGGCAGATGCCTGTTTGTAAATAATAGGTTATTGACAAGTTGTCTCTGGTATACTAATTTTGTAATCCACTGTTGAGTTCAATGTGCAATCACAGTAAAATGCATAAATGTGGATTTATGCTTGAAAAAGAATTTAGATATACAGCCAGCTAGAGAATAAAAAAGTACAGATTCTCATGGAGATGCAAAGACCTTATCAATGGGAATCCAGAAGATCTATAAGTATGAAAATCATAAATGTCATGATTGCTTATAAGCAGTTCGAAAATGTCTTTTGGAAGATTTTAACCACTGGTGGAGGCTGCCCAACCTCATTTGACTTTCTAGATAATTCAATCTAATTAATTGAGGAAAAATTATATGGAGAACATCATGCCAATGGCTCTATCAACATTGAGCTAAACTTTATGTGACTTGATTACCTGTTAAACATTAGCCTTTTCCATAGCGCTAAATTCAAACATATGGCACAAATCAGCAAGACTGTTTGGTTGAATGCAAAGCTCCTGGGTGAGCTGCAGACAGATGATCATGGCTGGAAAATAGAGGCAGATTTTGAGTGAATGTCTTTTTTTATAAGAGAACCATAGTGCTTCTCAAAATTACACCTCCTATGTGGGTCACTTAAAAAACTGACCTGTTAAAGTGCATTAAAGTTTGAGATATATAACATGGAATGCTCATGAACTTTGAATATTTGATAATGTACTTTCAATTAAGCATCCAAGGCCTTGGAATTATGAATGTGCTAACGTTCTATGTGAGACTTAATAACTGGAAATTTTGATCATCTTTTGCCTAGAGTTTTGAAGTATGGAGCAATGTAAGTCCATCTTGACTTATACAGATGGTTTCTCTGTCCCTTGTTTGGCCATGTTTTTTATCCAGTGATAGGTGCAGCTCCCAAAAATAACTTGAAAGAAAAGTTCCTTTTTGTGTACTCTTTTCCCTGTGGTCAGCATTCTTTGGTAGATCATTGGCTCCTTGCCAGAAAAGTATGACTATTATGGCTGCAGATTGCATCTACTCTGTTCTATGCAGTCTATCAATTTTTAAGTTGGGCCTCCAAGGTTAAATATTAGTGTATTTAGTTTGTAGAAGAACAGTTTGAGTGATTGATTTGCTGATACATATTTGATGTGCTGGTTCCTATCTTGTTTTGTTCACCTTTGTGGAATTCTTATAGTTTCCCCCCCCTATGGCTTCTACACAGGGACAATTGCATGAAGCATTGGAGCAGTATGATGAAATTATGGAAGAGGATGAGAATGATTTTCGGCCTTATCTTTGTCAGGTGTGAAATTGCCTGATTTTCTTAAAATGCGTAGATGTATTCCATGGTGCTTATTTTATTACTACAGGGGATTATTTACAGCATTCTTGGTGACAAACACATGGCTGATCAACGATTTCAGTCATACAACAAATTGTGCCCAAAAGACTTGCCCGATCGAAAATACCTCGATAGCATTATGATAAGAGCAAAACGACAAGGTGCAAAAATTGATGAAGCAAAACAGAAACAAAAGTCTCACAAAAGTGGGGAAGTCAATGATACTAAGAAAAAGCAAAGCTGGAAGAAACCATCAAAAGATGAACTAGAAGCTTGATTGAATTTTTTTCTTAATAAGGAATATCATGTACTGAGCCTATTACTAACAATAAATTGTGAAGATATTTTTACACCTAAGAATTCACCTACTTTTACTACTTTTTATCAGTGAATGAATGTTCCTGAATAGGACCAGATAAGATGGAGACCAATTCTTGACCTGTTTATGCTTTGTTAGGTTAAAGTTAACCTGGCAAGTTTTGTTGGAATTATTGAAATCAAAACCAAATAAGATGAATCTGATTATGACAATTTTATGTTTGATCAAAAGTTTTACTGCATTATTCCTCTACATTTTTATTTTTTTGCATTGTCCATTATTACAGTTACATTAGCTTTATTCTGGTAGATGTTGCCCCCTATCAACGTGACCAATATCTAAAGCACGTTTGCAATTGAATGTTTTATCTCGTTTTGGTTCTACAAATGAAAGTTCTAAAAAAGAAAACCGCTTAGACCAAGACCTTAACAACCGTTTTGATACATTGACACAAAAAAATCATCTGCAGGAATCCACAATCTTTTTCAATCTTACGTTTGCCACCCAATACTGGGTCTTCTCTGCGGTATCCTCTTGCCAAAAATGTGAAACTTTTACTGCCATCCCATGCTCTTATTACCAAAGACACCTAAAGCTCCTCTGATTTTGTATTCACGAGCAACCAATTAAACACCGGGAACAACACATCAGAGTGAGTGATATGAAATTTTATTTCCTGCCTTCACTATCTATCTAACAATACATACATTCCAGAATCATACAAGACCTTCAAACTATAATATATTTATCTTTGAGCCCTTGCTGAACTCATTAATGTAGATACAGTACTGAGCATCATGATTCATATCCTGTCCATGCTAAAATTCAAGAGTTTCTGCCCATTCTAGATGTGACATCTCGTTACTTGACAATATCTTGGACCATCTTATATGTTGGAACCAAGGCTTCATTATCTTACATATACACTAAACACCACAGATGTCATTATGACTTTATAATCCTACAAGAGATGTATACATCTTATTTACATCTGAAACCATGACAAATAGAAATCCATACAATCAGGAAGAAAGCAACTGCAATGGCAGACACTCCCAACTTTACTTTGAGGCTTTGTAACCACATCTTCCTTCGTAACTGTCTCCCTTGGCGCTGAAAGCTATCAGCCTGCTAAAAAACCCCATTTAGCCACTCCCAAAGATGTTGATCTGGTAGAGCACGAAGAGAAGGCTTACCTGAAATCGAAGATTCTCAGTCTTGTCGACCAACAGTTCAATTCTTTCACCTCGATCAAGAAGCTAGAAAATAGGATCGAAATTTTAACAAGTTAGTAATAATGGTTGACTTGGTGAAAACTGCAAAGTGTCTGGATTATTCATGATCCACAACTTTCTAGTATAATGATATTTAGAACCCACTCAGATAGATATTTTACAGATATAGTAAAAGATGACAATTCTTAATTTCTTATTATAACTTGAAGAGTCGGTTGAAATTGAACTATTTCTGAAATATCCACAAGCCATAATTTTCACAGTTGTATGGTATTTAGAACCCACTCAGACGGTATTCATAAAGATAGCATAACAAACATTCAGCATACCCTGACCACGAGGCTGGATAAAGATCACATCAGTAATTATGAAGTAATGCATATATCTCTACTGGCAGCCAATAAAGCATAATTGTTGGCTACCATTGACCTATGCTTCATGCAAAATATCCTTCAGAATCAGGATGCATATGCCTTCACATCTCCTACTTCTTGTACATGTTTCTCTTTTATAAAAAAGACATGCCCTGGCATTGTAGACATTTAGGATCATCATTATCAGTCCCCTTCAGAATATTCAAAAGATTAATCAGCAGCAATTTTACGTGCATATAGAGCATGGCCCTGTTACTCATGTTACCCACAACCATTATCACCCACAAGGAAAGTGGTTTCCTTGCTCAGAGATTTCTCCATCTTAGGTTGGTCCATCTTGGAGATCTTTTGAAGGCAGAAGTTTCAGTCCATCTACGTTCACAACGAAAAGTAATTCGTTCGTGGGAATATTTGGCAGTTATCGCAGCTGTACTGATCTACTTAATATTTATTTCGATTTGTTACTCTCTGAGCTGAGAGAAAATCTTCTTAAGATGCAATCTCTGATTCAGTCTCCTATCTCCTTTTGGCTTCTAGGAGTCAACATTTCTTTCTTTCTTTTACATAACAGGTTTCTTCTTTTTTTCATCCTAGTACCATTCTTGGGGCACTATTAATAGGAATATCCTCCAAAGGAAGAAAGAAAGCAATGAATTAAAGTTGAAGGAACCTGGGACGGCTGAAATACTCCCATAATAAAGTCATACAACAGGATTATATTACTGAAGAAAAATCAACTGAAGTGTACAATTCCCAGGCTAGAATGGGAAGTCTTGGAAGAAAAACAAAAAGCTTCCTTTTCTTACAGGTAACTATAGAACATATTAATGTAAGACCAACTCTGAACAGCTTTCTGATGGCAGTAATTCTTGACTCCATCATTCAGCAGTGAGAATGGGAGGAATAGGTGACATCAAAGGGAGAAAGTTATAATTTTCATGCCACAGCAAGCCAGGGTGGAGCCACACTTCAATAATAGGTATCCATACTCATTACAGATGTTCCGTCACATATATATTGAGGGAAATTAAAAACCAGAGCAATTTCATGTGTAATGTGGTATGTGACAATGCTGTCTAGTATCCCCGCGATGCTTAGATTTTGCAGTGAATATTTTGGAATGGACATTCCCGCATTAGGTACTCGCCAAACAAATCAAGGGACATAGAATGACAGACAGGTGGCAAAACTGCCAAAAGACACTTGAACTTTGCAGATGACACCATTTTGATGATGGAGATTGTAACTATGGTTATATGTACAGTACGAATGTTTTATGCATGGCTTTTAGATTTTCTAACTAACATTTTATGTGTGACTTTCAGAATATCTAACTTAAAAGTACAAAACCATATGCTGATAATTGGGGGATAGCACATCTCCATATATTCCTAGCGACACAGAGTAGTGGAATGGTAGAATCGGACCACTGTCGAGATGGCTTGGGTGTATGCTCACAGAACTACCTGAATCCTACTAGGCTTAATTAGGTGAGCAACCTTCTAATTTGCAATTAAAAACGTTTGGTTGTATATGTTGTGTGCATGCACCTTGCAAATGTCGACTATATTATTATGCTGAAAAGGTCATACTCGTTGGAATGTAGAATTTGGGGATAAAGAATTTGATGAAGCTCCATATTCCTCAGATATTGGAGGCAGAAGGTACAGGAAGTTCAGTGAAAATGTGCAATGTGAATCTCACATTGGAGGCAGATATTCTTGAAGACCCTAAGGAGTTAATTCACCAGAATAAGGATCTGGTGTCCGTGTTGGAAAGTATGGAGAGGAAATTAGTTGATTGACCAGACAAGACGGTCTGCATGACCAACTACAAGGCTGATGGGTCCATGGAAAAAAATGGTAAACAAGACTTGTGGTGAAAGGGTATGTTGCAAAAGAAGTGAGACAATTTTGGGGATTTGTCCATTATGAGGAGATGATAAGTTATCTGTATTCTATATATTATATTGCCAATAAACAACTAATGATATACCTTCCACTATAATTTATTTATTAATGAAGATCATAAGATGTATCTTCAAATAGAAAAATATGTACACATACCTTCTCGATGTTTTCAATCACAATGCCTTTAACATCAGAGAGGGTAGCCTTGACTTTGGCAATCTTGTTTACTTCATCAGGATGTTCGGTAAGATATTGCATATGTTCCTTCAGCTTTGGTCTATGAAAAGCCTCTTCAAATTTAGCATTCATAAGAAATACATAATCCTATAAAACATGGAGCTTATATTTTCACGCATGTCGCTGCATACATACATACCCAAATTCTTTGTCTAAACTATAAGCAACGTCAAAAGTGTCTTCATATCCGAAATCTATATCAAAATTGCTCGATTTGGCACCTCGTCCATCGCCATACTGTTTCTTGAAATCTTCTTTTATTCGTTCGAGAAATGCAAAGGGTGCTTCTCTACCCATACCATCATTGGCAACCACTAAATACACTATACAAAATGAAAGCTAAGACAAAATGAGTCAAGCATACAAATAAGAGCAGTATAAAAAAAGGGGAGGCGGAGAGATGCTGAGGAAACCCTAGGAAATCGTAAAAGAAACTGAAGCTTGCAGATCCAATCGCTAACAAAGAAAAGGAAGTTAAGTCCTGAGTTTACCGAAACCATCATCGACGAGGTAATTGAAGGAATATCCATCGCAGGCGTAGGTGTGTTTACTGTTGAAAGGAGGGAGCTTGTCGAGGCATTGCACAGCGATGGTGCTGAAGTTGCCCGAGTACGCGGTGTGCTCTGCTAAGACAACGCATCCTTTGGCGACGAAGCTGTAGATCAGGGCGTTACTGCTCGTCGCCATAGCCAGCAGAGGGAAGACGACGATGAAGCAGAGTGGCAGAGGCAAGCAAGCGACGAATAAAAAAAATTAAAAATTAAAGTTGAAATTAAAAATAAAATTAAAGAACTCTAAGAATCGTGAATTTGTGTGTGCGTGGACGTCAAGCTTCATTTTTGTTTTGTTGTTGAGTTTAAATTCATTGCGATCTCTGCTCTCCGGGAAGCCAAGCCAAGTCGAGCTACAACATATCTCCGGCAGGCAAACACGTGTTTAAGCTAAGGCAGGCCAGAAGAAATCTCTGGCAGGCGAACCCATGTTTAAGCCAAGCCAAGCCAAGCCAGAACAAATCTCTAGTAGCCGAACCCGTGTTTAAAACAAGCCATCCAAAACAAATCTCACTACACCCACGCACACAAATATATCGACGGAGCACCCCACACATGCAACCTAGGCCTAAGCCTTGTAGGTCCCCACTCTTTATATGTATATACAGTGCATACTCACTACACCCATGCACAAAACTATATATACAAGCAATTGAACAAGTAGGCCACAACTCCTCGGGTCATCCTTTAAAAAACTCTCTTAGTAAACCAATGCTAATACCACACCATCATTTGCTATCAATGCTCACCATCAACAACTCGGAAAGTCACAAAACTACATTGCCGATTCGGCTTGAAGCACCATTTCGGATGTCTTGACGTGAAGTCCACCAATGGTGTGGTTTCCCAAACTAAGATAAATTATGTTTGTGCCAACTCTTGAGACTTTGAAACTCCTTGCAGGTTTTCAATTTGTGCATGCAAGGATACCACTAGATCAATCCATATATGGTGAGCCACGTTAATATTATGTTGTGCCCTCCCTTGGCGAGCACATCACCCATATTGTTTGTGTTGACATCAATGTCTAGCTGCATTCAGAAGCTCACTAGTTGTGTCTTGATGCTTGTGGAAATAATAGGTTTTGTCATGCAATTGTTTCTTGTTATGTGGATAGTGATTGCCCCTCCTTTTTATTATCTAAGGTGTTACACAACGATAGCCAAATATATATGAATGAGACCTGTGAATAGTAGAGTATCTATAGATACTTAAGAGTGTACATAACATGATTTGTATATGCAATTCACTTAAATAATGGGAAGCAATTTTTTCTCGGAAAATAAAAATAAAAATATTAGTGTGGCTCAATTGATAATCTCATAAACAACTTGACCATTATAATGATTAATTTATGGATAGATTATTAATTACCTTTCCAAAAGAAGGCAAAAATGTTTATGGTATTTTCTAGAGTAAAAATCTAGTCTTTAGATATAAATATATTAAATCAATGTGTTTCACTAATGGATTCGAAAAGAAGACAAAAATGTTTATGGTGTTTTTGCAAGCAAAAATCTAGATTTTAGATACATATATTGTAAAATGAGTTACACTAATGGATGTGTATGCTAGAATTTTGGAAATATCTTCAATTTTATTGCAGAGGTTGGTATTTATTTGTAGTTTTGATTGTAGTTTACAAATGTATATATTCTTGCCTAATTTTGTAAGATAGGCATGTTATTATCTAACTCTAAGTTTGTATCATTAACAATGTATTTGTGTGCACTATCATGAGTATTCTTGTGTAGATCTATTCCCTCATGTATATGCATATACATCACAAATATGTATATTTCCATTCTGATTCCATATAGTTAAAGGTTTTAGTAAAATACCACATGACAATATTGTTTAGTTAGATGTGACATAATGGGTTGGAATGATCTAAACTCTCTTTAGCTTAGGAAGAAGATCTTTAGTAAATTGTGTAAAGTTAAAATCATGTCACAAGTTAAAATCTTAAAAAAGGTTTGGGATCTTGAAGCTATCAAAAAATTCATAGAAGCTTCATCAAGCCTTCTAGTTATTTTTCAACAAGAACTTTGACCTTGCCCTTTCTGCTTCTTTCGATTCCCCTTGAATCGAATCACACCGATCGCGCAACCAAGCCACACGATCAAACCAGATATTTAAAATCATCTCCCCACATGAGAGCTTTTGCTGCTGAAAAACGAACTTACAACGCCTGATCCAGATGCGCCAGGCCGTTAAACATGCCACCATAAGCCAAATCTCCTCGAAAAATTCAGAATTTGTACCTGGTCTCACCCCATCACATTGGAACACGCTACCACCCTGCACTATAAATCTAGGTCCTTGTGGGTTTAACCGTTCACCCTAGCTATTCCCTTTTAGGGACAATCCTTGTATTGAGCCCCACACAATGTTCCCTTTCACACCACAGGCTGCCACAATTCGAAGGCTTCTACTCCAAATGGTAATCGCCTCTGTACAATTCCAAAAACAGTGAGAGATTGATTCCAAAGCATGTCCACATAACTTACATCCAACCTCACCACAACGAGAGCTCAACCACTCGCCTACAGGTACCGCCTTGTGGCTAAGAACCCACAACCAAGCCTTAATTTTTTTTGGCACATCCAATGCATAAACTTTTATTATTATTATAAAAAGATACTTCACATTAGTTACATAGAGTGCCTTTACACTCCAATATGTACAAACAGAAATGTAATCATAGACATTAAACCACATTACCCAAGTATGTGTTTATTATTGTGCAATATGTAAAATTTCAGAAAAATACCATGTACCTTCCTAGTTGGGCGGCTAAGGTGGAAATAACCATTTTGGCATGCCATCTACATAATCCACCAAGGGCGAATCTGACCATGATTGTTGAAAGGAAAGTCTCATAGCTTCCACTCTTAAGTTCCTTCCAACTCTTCATATTGAGCTTGTATATTCGTAATCATATCAGACCATAGAGCAATGATTGTCTCCTTTGGTTGACTTTCTTTCCCCACGAGACCTACTTGCATCTAGACTTCCAAATGTTCCATGGCGTGATGGAGGCTATGGTGGGCCAGATGTCACTTAGCCTATTCGAACACCAAATTTCTCTTGATATCCAAACTTTTTTCTTTAATCTCCACCATAATGCAAATCCCAAAGATGTGGAACCTTCAAGCCTGCTCTTCATTAGTATTATTATCACTTTCGACCAAACTTCTTGTGCATGAGAGCATTCCCATAAACAATGCTCTAGAGATTCTAGCCCTAAAGAGCACAACCCGCATTTCCCATCAATTCCCCTAATATTCTAGCGCCTACTAGAAGATATATGTGGCTACATAACCATAAGAAAGCGTTTATTTTTTCGGCAATCGTAGTGACCCATAATTGTTTCCAGTATTGTTTGAGGAAATCATAATCCAATTCTTCCTTGATCCACTTGCTAAAGTGCCCTCTTGCTCCAAGTTCTTGTGTTGTAGAATATTGCTACCAAGCTTAGACGAATAACGGAAAAACTGAATATTACCTTTCAGAGTATTCCATCCTAGTTCCGCTGGATCCAACGTCAAGTTCTTCAGGCATGTATCCTCCAAGATCCAGATTTTAGAAGCTGCATCGTTTTTGCATCTATCTGGGTCTACTTCCCATTATTTTTTGCATCTAGTAAGCACTCTAATCGGCATCCATTCCTGAAATTCTACCATTATAGTGGAGCTCTCAACATCTGCATTAACTCGTTTAATCTCTTGAATAACCCCTTTGGCATTGAAACTACCCAACCATTTACGTCCCTCAAAGCCATGTTTTGCCACATGAGCTTCCCAAGGATATATCCACATAGAATTTTTTATGAGTGTAATAATTTTCTTCCATTTTTTATTGCCACTTTCCATTATGTTACTGATTTCTTGTTGGTGTTCCCACCACTTGGCCACTGTGGGCCGCCATTGCTTTTCTAAATCTGTCCAAGGAAGTATCACATTTATTCCCAACATTCTGCTGCTAACATCTATAATGTTGGGATTCCGTCGAAGAGGTTGGTGAGCCCACTCCATAGGAGAGGATGGCTGCCTCCAATGTATTTCCTCCCTAAGCGTCTTCCACGCAACCATGATGGAGAGCATCAGACGGTCTTCAAGCACTTTGGAAGATTTGAGCTTCATTTCTTGTACAAAAACCATTTGTTTGTCGGCAACCATTTGCCTCCTGTTCTAGGAGACCACATATCAAATCTATGCCTCATCAACACTTTCCAAACTTCCTTGCCAAGTCGGAGACTCATTATTAATTTGCCCAACAATGCTTTGCTTTGAGTTTCTGGATCAATGAGTCCAAGTCTCCCATCTTTCTTGCATTGGGAATTCAAACTTTTTAATCATACTCGAAAATCATGATTATGTTTAATTAACCACTAAGGATCATGACTCTACAATGCTAAAATTTCTTAATTACACATATGTAACATGGAATTTAAGGGTCCGAAGCAACACATGTTCTAACATTTATCTATAAAAGTAAAGATTTGCATTGGAGATATTTGAACTTCTTCTTGGGCCCTTACAAGAGTCTCGAATATTCTCAAATGATTTTGTTTTGAACAAATATGAAAGAAGCGTCGAAAGACGAACTTCTGGAATTGTTTTCAGAGAAAGGCTCTTTAATGTTCAAACCACATTTCCAAATAGTGTTGCATTCATATTCTCAAATGGTTCTCTTTTAACGAATAGGCGAGAGGCTCTTGTAGGGGAACCTTTGGAACTGCTTTTTCGAAGAAAAAAAAAGTTGTAACTTGCAAACAATATTTCCAAATAGTGTCAAATTTACTGTCATGGAGTCCTCACAACTCCATAGTTATGGAATCTTGTCGCTAAGATATTTTGAATAACAATTTATATAATTGGGGTTTTATAACTTATACTTCAAATTTCTAGCCACAACCTCAATACATATATTTGCATCAACACATGCATTTTTTTACGGGGTTCTTTGTTTAGTCTAAGAATTGCCTATATCCCCAACCTTGTTTTTGTAGCCTAAATATTTTATCAATGTAGAGGAATGATTGAAGATAAGGATATGAGGTGTATGAGTTGAAGTTAAAACGGAGAGAGAATTTATTTAATTATGGTTGATTATCATGAATTTACATGATCCTTTTTAGTGGTAGACCATTGAATTGTAAATAATATATGGGTAGAGACAATCTTATCTTTAGAACATGGTATTTTCTCTTAATTAAGCAAGAGAGAGAGAGAGGGAGAGAGGGAGGGAAGGGAGATTGTAATCGATTACTTCTACCAACTTCAATAATGTTCATTATGTTTATTTAGTATGCACATTTTCGGGCTTCTATATACATTGCAAGTTTGAGAAGTTTAAGTAGACCACAACCCTTAGGGTACCATGGTATTATGACGCATCCAAAATGCATGAAATTTATTTTTTTCATTCCAACTCATTTATTTGCTTTTATTAATTTGCTTCACTTGGTATATGGATTGATGTATGAATAAACTCTTAAACTCTTAGATGTGTATATACATTGGATAGTTCACAATTGTGACACCAATGTATTGCTAGACAATAACCAATGTGTATATACATTGGATAGTTCACAATTGTGACACCAATGTATTGCTAGACAATAACCAAATTTGGTCTTAAATGCGTCTCAACTCACTTTGTTCTCTCTCTATTATATGTATGCACATATGCATGTATTAACGATTGATTTGATTGATGTACCAAATGTTCAATGTTTTAGATTAACCTAAGTTTATATTTACATGAGGGATTCACTACATGCGAATGAAGTTCCAATTTATCTCTAGTAATGTTGGCTCGCCTTTATATCGAACTTGGGGTTCATGCTTGATACTCTAGTCATGGATTCATTGGCATGTTGGTAGAAACTATATTACGAGTTACCATAGCTACATTGATGATTCCCACATTTCTTCAATATAGCAACCCACGTGGGATCTAATGACCATGGGTTCAAACAAGTAACAAGTCATAGGATAAAGATATATCTCGTCATTGTTCATGACAAAACAAGTGGTAGGAATGTCCAAATGTCTTTGTGCATAAATTATCATTCATTCTTTAAAATATCCTCTATTTATTGGTATGTAATCTCACATATTGGTCCTAGTTTACTCAAGCCCACGTCACTCCATTATCTATCTTATTAAGATTTATAATCCTAGATTCTACCCTAGAGGGCAATATGTTTCAAGATTTTACTTTTATTAGTAGTCATAATTACTCCTCCACTAGAAATGGCCTGGTTAATTGAGTATCTTCACACTAGATGTAACGCCAATGTCATTGTCGTAGAGAATCTCGCAAAATCATGTCTACATAAAGTTTGTAATTCTTGATGGTTGTACTTAGCCTTGCAAATTTTGCTACCACACTACTTTGATGTGCTTCCTACATGAGTATTTATCATTATTGTGTATACGTGGTTGTAGTGTACCATGCCATCATTTTACTTAGTCAACTACATTATTGCTTTTCATCCATGATGAGGCCACCCTAGTTCACGAATCACAACTATGTTGGTTCTAACATTATATTGCATGGCTTTTAGAGTGTTGACTTCGTCATTGTCTCTATGAATTGTGTAAAGAACATGTTGGTGGGTTATGTCATTAACTCGGTTGGCCACATTTGTATTTGTCATCCTTGATGAGACCACTCTAGGTCACAACTTTGTATTGTATATTTTAGCATTTATTTTGTTGTTGGTATAATGAACTATTTGCTAAGATTGCTTACGAGTAGAATTGACAAGAAAGTGTTCAAGTGAGCAGAAAAACTCGATCTAACAAGCTGGAAAGAGACATGAACAAGGAGAAAGGGTTGAAAAGAGTCGTTGATTGTGAAATTGATACATAGTTGTGATAAGCTCTCTTTAATGCCAAGAACTTCAACGATCCTATGAGTGATCAAATATAATTTAGACACTTTAGAAACTTAAAGGGTGTGCATGTCATTTTGGATTCTTACGAGAGATTAGATATAATGCACGAAAATACCCCCCCCCCCCCCCCCCCCCAACCAAACTAAAAGTTACATGCTCATGGATAAATGCTATACATGTTGAAATATTAGAATTTGATAGTATTGGGAGTCATTCCACATTGAAGTGACCGATGGTAGAGTTGTATAAGAGCACTTACCTTGACCACACATAAATGATAAGATGTGTTTATAATTTGTATACATTTTCCCCTCTAGATGTGTGAGGCCACACTTTTATCATTGGCTCATGGATAAATTATAATCATTACTTTTTTATTTCATTTGTAGAAATTCATGGTAAACTCTCTAGTACCGACTTTTAAAGTGGAAATGTAATATTTACTTTTGAATATTTACCTCAATTTTGAACCCTACTCTAAGCCTTAAAAGAATTTGGAGTATTCCCAAATGATTCTCTCTCAATCCAAAGGAGGAGGCAACCATTGGGATAATCTTGGAGTTGCTTTTGACACAAGAGATCGTCAATTTCAAATCACAACACCAATTTGAACAATCATTGGTATCTACAAATCCTCTCACTAAGATCTTTCCAATTATATTTGATATCTACCTAAAGGTTTAGCTACCTTCCAATGCATCAGGTTATGAATGATAGAATGTTTGCTTTTGAGAGAAGAGATAATCAATTTCAAACCACAAAGCCAATTCGAGCAATCATTAGTATCTACAAATCCTTTCGCTAAGATCTTTCCAATTATGTTTGATATCTACCTAAAAGGTTTAAGTATCTATCAATTCATAAGGCTACGAAGGATAGAGGGTTCCTTAGAAGGACAAATCTTTAGTCCAAGTTTTTCCTCATGAATTGCACAATTTACCATTATTGGGATGTCTATGCTTCAATCACCCATATTACTCTCAATTAACATACACATTTACTCTCGTATTATCGAACATAGGTTGTCATGATCATAGGACACAAACATTACATGTATCAAGTTTCTCTCCTTCACTCTATTTGATTTATAACAAAGCAAATTATCAATTGGGAAAAAATGACCAATGAATCAATAAGTAATGTTGTATGTTTGGCATTTTGTCCATTGATAACCACAAACATAGACAATTTGCTCAAGTTTGTGAAATCTTATTAATGGGTTATCATTTTTCATTTTAGCATCTAACCCCATTGATAGAAATATGTAGAAGTAATAAACTATATACTTGTACACTATCAAAAAATACTTTGATCCATGAACAGTCTAAGAGTAATGGATCATTATGTGAATTTGAACTCACTCTCAAACCTTTTACGGATTTGAAAATTCATGAATGATTCTCTAGGCTACAATTGTTGTAACATTTTCAAGAAAAGGTTGTAAAATTCAAACTAAAACTCTAATTTCAACAATCCTCTCTTGAGCATCTTTCTAATGACAACAATAAAATGACAATTTTTTTGTAACTACCTTGAGGTTTAGCCATCCTCAAGTGTTGAAGTATCTCAACGACATTTCTCACAAGGCTCACTTTCGAGTCCATTTTTTTCCTAGTGCTAGTTTTATGGTGGATCATACAATAAGCCGCAAGGCTTGGTCACATAATATATCAATGCAGATAGTGTAACTAGTAAGAGGAAATTGATAAATTTTGTGGAGGCTCATTATTAAAATAGAAAGGGGCTCATTACCTAAATGTACATAATATTTCATTTTAGCCTTAGGGTGTTTCTTGATGCTAATGTAGTATCTTTTTGGGAAAATAAATAAATGTTGTGGTGGAAATGGTAGCACAATATTGGACGGCTAATACCTATGTATACAACATCAATATGTAAATGAATGGCTCCATTAATGGTTTCAAATATTGGATTCTCTTATTAGAGTACACTATATGTTCACAAACTTATTTGTTACATATGATGTAAGAGAAAGCCTTATGTATTTGTAAGTCGACATGTATGCATGCAATGGTGTATGTATCATATATGTGTTATTGCCATGAATAGCCTCTACACTTTTTACATGCGAAATAGAACGGCACGAGCATCAATGTATTTAGGAATTTGTCTCATAGTTGTGTATTTCGGTAATGTGTGGGACAACGCTTTCGCTAGTTGAAGGGGTTGTCGGAATCGTAAGCGCCTCATGGCATTTTCAGAATAATAATCATTAATGTAGCCATCTGCAATGATAATATTTGGTTTTGGAGAGCAACCAAACGAGCACATGCACGTCCAATTTCCAGTTTTCCAATCAAAGTCATAGAGCCCAAGAAAGAGGTGCCCATAATTGGCCACCCAATTGATTGAGGAAAGCACAAAATCCACTTCCTCCTCTGTCATGTTGTAGCATAAACTCACTCTTGTCCAACCCGGTTTAAGACCTTCATATCCCTACATATGATGCGCAAATAAATAATGTATTCGTCGAAAATATTATATCATCTAAAAATACAACCAAATACCTGCATGATATGATCTCGTATTACTAATGATGTTTCTCTATCCACCCCCAATAACAAGTGCCCGTATGGGCCAGCACATGCACACCCTCCACGAGCTTGAATGCCAAACAAGTCATTTAGTAGTTTCACAACAAATCGACCATGTAAAGGCTTGTCAACATCCTCCATTGTGTTGGTGGAGGTTGAATGTTTTGGATTAATAACAAAGGATAAGATAGATGTGTAAGTTGTGTTGGATGTTATCTGATGGCCTAGTATTTCTATGTTTGGGTGGTTTGACAATTTCATTATGGCCTTACTAAAATACATGGATTCCAACCTCTGAATTACTTGTACTCCTATAAATTGTTTGACATAGAGAGTCAGTGCGCATCTGATCTTTCCAAGAATTTGTGGAGTACCAGCATCCTCCCTTGTCTCCACATTCTCATAGTATAATGTATCCTACATAAACAAAAGAGAATCAAAATTTATGACATGCTCATAGGCATGACAAACTAAATAATAATGCAATGTTTTGCAACAAAACTTGCTATGCATACATAAATTGACTTCAAAGTGGGCTAAATTTATGTTCTCTTCAAGAACCATTACATAGATGTAGGTACTAACTATTAGATGAGTAACTTCTATTACGCTATTTGTCACCACAATTAACATGGTTCAATTGTGATTTATAGAGTTAAAATAGACTAACCTAACAATTATGGCATGCTCAAAAACTTCCAATTCTATGATGTGGGAACATTCTAGATGTGTTTAATCAATGCACACTTCTTTACGAGTTGGAGGAAAGAAGCTACAGAGGTAGAGACATAAACATTTTTGTGATATAATTGTGTCCAATGGAGACAAGAAGGTCATGTTGAACCATTAGATTTGCAGCATAGTGTCGTCTACTAAGTTAGTGAAATGAACGAGAATCAAAATAATTAATGTGACTAGGATGGAGACACAAAGGGAAGTTAGAGCAAATATATCTGGTTAGGAAGTCAAGGGGTTCGACCCCGCAAGAGGCAAAAAGCAACTCAACTTTTATCGCTCAAAACTAGCATAGCTATCTTTTTTTTCTTTGTCTCAATCATAAGGACCGAAAGTAGAGGAAATTCATTAAATACTGATATGTCCCTGTTGCTAGAGATAGGCTCTATGGTAGGTAGTAGAGTGAAGAGTTCATCCATAATCATCGTGATTAGGCGGTTGATCTTTCTTTTTAACTAACCCATTAAAAATCAACCCACATTCTAACTTAATTTCATCATCAACAACACATTCTCACAACACATGATGGCATTTGGACTTACAGTTTCGTTAAATCCATTGACATATGCCACTGTGCCGCCCCCTGCCGTGGATGGCCACGTGTGTTGGAGCCCATAAAGAGAGCGACGCATTAGGAGGAGTCCGGGCGTCCCAGGTCCACCCATCATCTTGTGGGGGCTCATAACCACTGCATCATAATACCCCGTGTCCTCGCCGTCATCGTCCCGATAATTCGATCTCATTTCCATCGCCGCATGTGGACCCCTTAAGACAATATCATTTATGTATGCAAACTCAGTTGAATATTAAACATATCCCGGATCTGAGTCTTTCACCATGATTGTAAGTTGTAACAAACTACATATGTACTGCTACTACAGTTATGTATGTGTGTATGATAACGATACGATAAGATACGGAGGGGAGAGGAGAGGATGGATGATTACGCGGCGGCGAAGTCGAAGCAGGCGTAGGCGCCGTATCGGTGCAGGAGGCGTGACACCGCCCGCGTGTCGGTGAGCAGGCCTGTCACATTGCTGCCGGCGGAGAAGGAGCCGAGGAGGAGTTTCCTGCCGCCGGAACCGGCGATGGCGGAATCAGATGTGTACCTCTCTAATGCCCTCTCCAGCTCCACCATGTCGATCTTCCCCTCTTTGCCGCCCTCAGCCGGGATCTCCACAACCTGCTTTTTTCCTCCATCTCATTGTAACTGTGCTATAGAAATAATGCTAATAATAATAATAATAATAATAATGTGGTATGTAAGGGTTAGTGCAGTGCAGTAGAGTGCAGTAGAGTAGAGTTGAGTTACCTCGGCGAGGCTCTGGCGCCAGGAGAGGAGGTTGGAGTGGTGCTCGTAGGGGCCGGTGAAGACGACCCATTGCGGAATGTCGTGGTGGACGGCGGTGTCGTTGAGGGTCCTGAGGACGTGGGATCGGAGGAGGGGCGAGATGGCGACGCCGATGACCTCCTGCAGCCGCTTGAGGGCGGCGGTGGCACCGGAGCCGCAGAAGAGCAGCACGTCCTCTGGGCCGCCGCCCAACTCCTTCTTTATGTACACCTCCGACTCGTGGACCATTCGGCTCGTGGCCCCGCCCACCATACTGTCCTCCGTGTGAGTGTTCCCTACATACAACAGTCCATACCAATTTACAATTTACAATTTACAATATGTACATAAACACCCCCAAAACAATGGTCAGCTGGACCGCCCTTCCTATACAGTTCTGTAATGTATGTGTATATATGTGTATGTGTATATGTGTATGTGTGTGTTCACACACACCATAGAAGGGCAGCACATGCCGTAGCATGAAGTCCTCCACGAAGTGTAGCGACTTCCCGCTGGCCGTGTGGTCCACGTACACCATCTTCCGCCGGCACCCGAATGGCGTCTCCACCTCCGCGTCCCCCCCGATGACCTGCGACCTCAGCCACATCAGCTTCTCCTGCTCCCCCCACCCCTGCCACCCTTTGCATGGGAACCACTTGTTGCTTAGCAACGCGCGCAGCGCCTCCTCCCCCACCACGCTCTCCGAGATCTCGTCCGCCATCATCTTGTCCAATACCTCGTCCGACATGTCGCTCATCACCGGGTGATGTCCCGCGTGCTCCGCATTCGTCGCTTGAGATGTTATGTATTTCCTTTGTGCCCTCGGGTTGAACAACCTCCTTGCAAACCCTGTCGTGCGTCCCGCTGTGGCTAGCCATCCTTTACTCTTGTCTTCCGGTGCCGACCACGAACTCTTGTGTAATCCCACCATGAGCACTCACCTTGAGTTGATAAGGTGGGAGAGAGGAAGCTACAATCGAAATGATGAGCACATGGGTATATATATATATATATGTGTGTGTGTGTGTGTGTTGGGGAGAGTAAAATTTAGAGTTTGTCTTAAGACCCACACCGACTTCTCCTTCACACACAATGTCAATGTGTTGGGAGAGTAAAATTTAGAGTTTGTCTTAAGACCCACCCGCTTTTCCTTCACACTCAACGTCAATACTTTATGGTGGTGCTTCTTAAAACATGCCTCCCTTTAGATATTTCAACCTTTTACAGTAGCCGAAAGAGATCTTCATCCACGATCGGGGGACTTACAAACCATAAGGAATCACGATGAGTGACGCGTGGAATACTAGAGAAAGAGAGAAATATAATAAATGATACAAATTTTTACGAGAAAAGGTGCGAGCGAGAATGTACAGTGCAATAAATGATAGGAATCATTATGAGAAAGAGGTTCCATGGGGGAATTACTGAAAGAGGTTCCATCGGGGAATTACTAAGAGGTTTCCTCGGAATTACTAAGAGAGAGAGAGAGAGAGAGAAAGATATGAATTAATAAATGGTAAGAGTCATTAGAGATAAGGAACAATGATAGAAATCATAGCATCATGGAAGAAGAGACACAAGGAACCAATCAATAAATGATTGAAATCATTGCACAAATATTAAAGAAAAAGGGGAAAGGAAAGAAAAAAAGAGAATTCCTAGTTTTCACTAATACATAGCGGCTTATCACAAATAAAAAATCCTAGCTAGTATCAATGCCCTTTGGGAGGGGAAAAAGAAATAATACATGTCCGAAGAGATTCTTTCCAAAAGCTTATAAAAATTTTCAATTATATTGATGATGCCCCATAGTATCAAGAATCCCCGATTCCCAATCCCTGATCCTTCATCCTTGATTTTAGTTAGAACCGCAACCCTGTCAAGGGTTTTGCTTAATCATTAAAGGTGGGGTGAAAATGATATAATGAGAATGTTATTTCCCCTAGTGTTCCTTGTGCATAGAAGATGGAAAGGAAGGTTCAATGAGTCTCAAATCACCAATGAAAAACGAAACTCATGAAGGAATGAAAAGGGAAACTTATGAATGGAGGAAAAGATCAATTAACAAATGGGAGCTCAGGAAGCATGCAAATAAATGACTAGAGACAAGGTCCCATCAAAGAGGATTGATGGGCCACCAAAAGATGGCATGAAAGAGAATCTCTAAAATGATCTTGAGAGCCAATCAAGTGGCGAGAATTTAAAAGTCTACAATGACAAAAAGTGAAAATAAAGCTACATTAATCATGTTCATGTAAGAATACATCCAACAACACAACTGACAAACGATATCACATGACTTTGTGAGAAAAAAATGAAGACAACATGTGTGAAAAGCAATCCATCGAAAGATTATAGAGAAACCATCAAAATGAGAAGTTGGCATTGTCTTTAGTCTTAAAGTATTTAGGAGGGAACATTGTGTGCATAGTGTAAGTAGTGACAACATGCCAATGAAATTCCATTGCGCACACTACCGCACAATATATACGACACATAAAAGATAATAGAATCGACCAATCATTGTATGGCAAAAGATTCTTGACATCAATAAAGCAATTCCTGAGATTCTTTTCATGTATTTGTATGCATTATCAATGCATATTAACCACACAAGATCCCATACATGAACCCATGCACGACTTTTGCATGATGGAGCATGGAATACATATAGTCCAAGTATCATTCCATAGATGATGATATGTTTGAACCATGTATAACCTATGTATGAAATGACGCAAGAATGAAGAAGGTTGTCCTATGTAGCTATAAGAGAGAGCTCAGAATGCATGCAATGAGATGATCTATGGGACTACCCCAAGTTTGAAAATCATGTTCTCGAAATGGTACAGGATATCTGTGGAATAAAGGCTCAGAACTACGTGATGTAGCTAAAGGTATATATGTTATATTCCTAGTTGAACCTTGGGAACATGAAGCTAAGCGTTACATAAGGTATAAGCTTCGCTTCATATTTGAAAATCATGTTTTTGGAATGGTAGAGGATATCTATGAAATAAAGGCTCATGACTAAGTGATGTAGCTGAAGGTATAGGTATTATATTATTGGTTGAACCTTGGAGACATGAAGCTAATGTTGATGGTTACATCATATATGGCCCCACACGAAAAGAAATATCAAGCGACCATGAGTGACATTTATTCGTCGTGAAGATGAAAGTAAGAATGCAAAAGATATATGTGGCTTGGAGTAACACTATGTAAAGTTAACGTTTATTTGGCATGTTGTTACATTCCTCATCGAGAGTCCAACTACTATCATTTGTATGAGATAGAACATGATGATCTTGTTTCCAATGTGTGTGTGTTGACATTCTTACACATGAGAAGATTGGAAATGTGTTGATTGTGGAATATTTTAATGTGAAAGTTGATGATAATGTGATAGTGTCGGATTCAACATGTAGCTTAGAAGATTGTATTACATCAAATTATGGTAGGCTAAATATTCTCAATATTACCCATACATTTTCGAGGACAATGTTTTTGACACGTCTCTCAACTTTGGGAGGAGGAAATGTAGTTGACTGTATGTACTGATGAAAGAATGTGATGCATCCATGGCGAACACTTTCAAAATTTGCCCATTATCATTGGATTCAGACCACAAAGCCTTTATACTCACACATTGCAACAAAAAATTCACACATTGATCATTACAAACGGAAAAGAGGTACATTACGCAACCTTGCTATCAAAAAGTTAATCAATATGAATTTGAGGTTGAGGGTCATGTCATGAACCTTTCCCTTAGTAAAGATATAAACAAAAATAGGAAGGAATCGATGAGTGTCATTCTCGAGTAAGGTATTAATATGTCTAGGCACGTCGTGTAGGTGGACACCAAATGTTTAATTTCTCACGTTACACTTGGTTTGATGATAAATGCAAGGCTCATCTCAAAATAGTCAAGCTTGCAAAAGATAAAAATGAAAAAGTTCTAGCTTTGTGTCAATATCAAAGAATGGTAAGGAGACACAAGAGACAATATTATTAACTATGTGAAAGGAAGAAAATACAAATGTTTAAACTCCACCCAAAGGTAGCATGGAGACAACTCAATGGCAGAAAGGAAGATATAGTTGGCTAATTCAACGACAACGAGATGAACCAATATGTAAATAACTTTATATGCACAATTGAATAGCATTATGAGCTGAATGTCATCACAAATGAGCACTTGGTCAAGTAGGCTTTAGACAGAAATATTCCACCCTCCATCATTTGGTTACAGGAGGAGTTATCATAGAAGAAAATCTACTTTAAAGGAAAATATTATATTGTTGTTTTCATAACTTCAAGAAGGGCTTTGACATTGTACCAAGAGTAAGTTTTGGAGAAGAATTATATAGGTCATAATGCCATTGCAATATAGAGTAGTTTACCACATTTGTATGAGCTAGTTAAATGCCAAAATGTAAAATGGATAATGGTTTCTCAACGTATATCTTGAGCAACACCGTGGTCAAACAAGGTGTCCACTCTTTCCCACAAACTTTTCTCTATGCATCGATAAACTAGAATAATTAGTAAACAAGGTTGCAAAAGATGAGGGTTAGATGGTCTCAAACTTATGCAAAGAGCTCATTTTTATACTCCCATATGTTGATGATGTCATGTAATTCTCATATACTTTGGATGATATCATTGCTTACTTGACATATTGAAAACATTTTGTCAAATCACTGGGCTAACTGATAATGTGGACAAAACAAAACTGATGTGAATAAAGGCATCACAACAAAGACACTGCCCCACTTTTATATAGTGAATGGAGAACTAACACAACTGGTGCAAAGCTTCAAATATCTTAGCATGAATGTCCCATCGAAAAATAGGTGAAATGTATGTTATGAGTTTAGACTTCAGGCGAGTTGGAATATCTAATATATGCTTGAAAATCAATGCAATGAACGTGATCATATTCAAGGATGGGAGATGAGGTTGATGTTATTCAGCTTTTCTGGCTCTCAATTAGATTAGTCTATCTTACGTAGACAATTGAGCATTAAATCCTTACTTTTTTATCTTGTAGTGCTATATAAAAACAAGTGCTCCACCCATAGAGGGGTTAGACATGCAAAGAGTATAGTAGTATATCATAGAAGTCAAGAATATGTCTCATATTGCCAAAACAATATGAGACATAGGAGGCGAGGTAGAAAATAATAATAATTGCAAAATCCTTTGATCTAATTGGGTGGTTGACATTATAAACTTGTTTAAAAGATGGTGAATAAAATATCTATTGGAGCTCTCATGTGATGCTACGAAGTATGTATGTAATAATTGAGTATAGATGACGAGAGGGACTAAAGATTAAGCAGCAAGATGCCAAAATGTCAAAATTGGAATATTACATTGTAAATGTTAATCCTCAATGTTAGCCCCATATAATGAGAAAGGTGACATAATGTATCTAACCACATCTTATAACTATCCCCATGAGCCATGGCTCGTAGAGAGCCTTAAAATGTTTTTGAACTCACTCACAGAAGTTAGGTGTTGAGGTAGCATTATGGCTTCATCACCCAAGTATGAAGATATTCAAGTTATACAATGAAAACCTAGTGGAGAATGAATATAACGTACTCTCTCATATGCTCATGTTCGCAAGAAGGATGATGGCTTATTAGACATGCATGATATTTTAAGAGTCATGGTCAAATCTCCACCGAGAAATGTGAGGACATATGTGTGTGCCATTATTTTGTAGTTTTTACTAAAGAGTAGTAACCCCATTTCTTAGGAAGGAGTCACATAGGGTGTGATACGTTTATTTGGTCCCATAAGTCAAAATTGGCTTCCTTATGGATGGTAAAAAATGTAGTCTATTTATCTCCTTTTCTATATATGTAACCCTTGTTGATTCTATTAGGATTATGAGACCCTTTTGGCAATGTCAACATCATAAATTGTTGTAAGAGTAGTTGCCATGTAAGTAAGTTCTCTATGGAAAAGGTGCCTATAGATATTTGTTGTGAGTACAACCAAATCAATTTTTATTTCAACCTAAGTTCAATTGCATGGCTGATAGTATTGTTCTACTTGTTTCATATATGACATCATCTGTTTGATCAGATGCTTATACTAGATTTTGTATCTTACAATAGAAGTGAGATGAAATGTCTCCTTTTGTTTTCTCTATGTACAATTTTCAAGCAATATACTAAGGTGCATCTTTCTTTAAAAAAAAAGTTCAATTGTTGTGGGGCACTATGGTGATCGTCAAACAAAAACTTGTTTCTCATGCTTCAAATTATGATAAAATAGACTCTAATATCTAAGGTTGTCAAACACTATTTATGAGATGCACATGTAACAAATAGGTTGGGATGAGATAAGTAGAAAAGGTAAGGCAAGGAAGGGACCTAGGTGCACACTTAGGGCCAAACTTGGCAATGTAGGCAAAGAATATAAGAAAAGGAAATATATTTGAGGGGGATAAGGGGGGAGATGATCAATTCACAGTAGAGTTGTTCGAGGTGAGTTTGGGAGGATTTCCCTTGTTGCGTTCCAAGTAGGGACATTGCAAGATTCATCACTCCAATGTTTGGGGTTGTTATATCTACCATGGTCTTGGATCCTTTGGTGGGTAGTGCGGTGAATAGAGTGCCAATAATGTCATCTATGAGAGAAAGAAAGAAATATTAACGTCTTCTAAGGCCAAATTTGGCCCATGAGACAATTGGTTTACAACAAAAATGAGTGTTTATCCAATCATCAAAACTAAAATAAAAGAAAATAGCTTAAGCTAAGAGAGTTCTAGTAGTGTACAAAACTTTGCACTAAGCCTAATCTCATTTCCACCCAAGTCTCTCAAAAAGAAGTGGGAGGTCAAAAGATTTTGGTGTGGGTATGACCCATGGTCCCGGTGTATAGAGTGCCCTAGCCATGGCTTCTAGGTGGTGTAGTTCACGTTCCCTTATTTTCTTTATTGCTTCTACATCTCGTCGAGTTGCTTTGAAACCCAACATCCAAGGGCGTTTGGTTCTTCTTTGATTTTCTGCTTCATCAAGGAAAACCCCGAGTGGTGCAGGTGTGTCGACATTCATTGTCTCCCCATGTTCCTGAAAAACTTCATTTGTTACATGTTGGTAAACATTAGCAACATTATTATCAACGTTTTTTAACTTATTCTCTCTGTGTTGTTTCAATTCTAAGATGTATCTACCTAATTTCTTTATATCTAGTGTATCTAATAGTTTAGGGAGGGTGGGAGAGGAACCAAGTATGTCTTGGTATTTTGCCCTTATCTCGGCATAGGTGGGGCATTTGCATGTAAAATGGTACTCATCCTCTATCTCTATGTGGCATAACCTACATATCCTTTCCTCCCTAGGGACTCCATTAGTATGTCCATTCTCAATCTCAAGTTCGTGAGATGATATTCTAAGTTGACCAATGGCAACCCTTAGTGCATGTGGTAAGAATACATCTAGATATCTTGGCCGCGTAATAAAACCTAACTTAGAGAAGTGCATAAAGTGTTCCTTATAGTACGACATTTTAGATGGGAGTGGCTCTAGTGGGGTGATCCATTTATACAGAGTATAAATTTGCCATATTTCTTGGCGTATTACTTTATTACGGTCCTCATGAGAGATTAAAGTGTTATCAGTCGTGTGGTCGTACTTAAGGGGAGGGAGGTTATTAATGTCTAGACCGTTGGCAAGAAGCCAACTCACCATCATGCCATACCATGAGCTAGTATAGCCGGACTCATACAGTGCTCGAGAAGCTTTAAAGGCTTGATGGGATATTCTATCAAGTGGTTGGTTATGGTCCTGTGGATAAAGACTAAAAGTTGAAAAAGTGCTTCTATTAACATAGGGGGTAGAGTGAACTCAACCCTAATAATGTCATGTGGGACCGACGATTTGCTTCAGAGTTGGCGTGATAACATCATCACCAATGGTCTCTCTAATTGCGTCCACATGAAAGATGGTAGTCCTGGAGCCCAAACCGCTGATGCATACATGAGAGAGGGAGTCACTAATGAGTCAAAGAGCCACCCTTTAGTTCGTGGCTCTTGGAAGTATGCTTGGTGGCATTGTCTCTCGGGGAGTGAGAGAGATGCATGTCCTCTTGTAAGTCTATCCTTCGTTGCTTGTGTCATCGAAAATTTACCTGAGCGGGCACTGAAAGTGACTCCGAGATAGACATATGATCCAACCACGTCAACTAGGCTATGGGAGATAGTTAGGTGACACTTAGCTCTAACTTGGGCTGACGTGTGGAAGATAAGGACTTTAGTTTTCCCTAGATTCACTACCAATCCTCGTTGTGTGCAAAAGTCATCTAAGGCATTAAGGTGCATTTGTAGGTCGTGTTCGGATTCAGAGAGCAAAACTATGTCGTCTGCATAGAGCAAGATCCCCAAGGACTACTCCATTGCCTCCCTTACGAGCAATAAAATCTGTGATCTCATCAATGTAGATCCCAAAAAGAGTCGGAGGTAAGGGGCAACCTTGTTTTACACCAATAGTGCTAGTGAAAATATCAGATATGCCACCTGGGCATCGAACACACCCGGACACTTGTTCATATAGTGTGTAGATGGCCCAAACCATGTCATTTGGTATCCTCAAGCTCTTAAGCCTATCAAACAACCGCTCTGTAGGGACCATATCAAAGGCTTTGCGGAAGTTCACAAAACAACAATATAGTTTCTTCTTGCGAGCCTTAGTTTGGTCAATTAAGCATCTAACTGTGAAGATATGATCAATAGTGGAGAAGGCTCGTCTAAAGCCAGCCTATTCAGGTGCACGAAGATTTAAGGTCTCCATATAATTGCTAAGCTCTGCCTCCATTACTGCACCATATAATTTAGCAAGGGTATGACCTATCATAATGGTCCTATAAGTATTTGGGTCCATGGGGTCCCCCCCTTTATGTATGGGGGTCACTGTGTTCATGGTCCATTGTGGTGGAAAACCCTCTGCGACGGCGCAATTGAAGATTAGAGTTAGCAAGGGAGCTAGGCACTCTCTCGCATATATGATGTGTTTTGCTCGCAATCCTGTGTGGTCCATGGACTTCCTATGTTGTAATTTCTTTATGACCTTCGTGACCCTAGAGGTCGTGAAGAGTGTCCCCGCAGTAGGTCGGGGTGTAGAAGGCATTGGAATGGGTGGTTGGTTTGGGATTTGGTAAAGTCTCTCTGTATAAGTGTGCCAAGTTTCGGGATCTTCGATGGGTGTTTGTGGTCTTGGTTCCCATAATCTCTTCCATGCTGTGGCACAATCGCTACTCATGAGCATATGGTAGAGTTCCCAATATTGGGATGCCTCCCATGCTTGTCTCTTACGACGTGTCATCTTGCGCATTTCTTTACGAGCTTGTACTGAGGTAATACTACCACTGAGTTGCGATATTGTAAGTTGTCTATGTAAGCACCTACAATCCTCATCATACCATCTATTTTGTGGCATAGATCCTACTTTACCTTGATTGGAGTGTTGTGTGTATGGGAAACTACTAACTGCTACAGAGTGAAGGATGTGTGTGAGTTTCGTAATAAGGCTCTCTAAAGGTAGGGAGGGATCAAGGGAGGAGAGATGGGCTTGAACATGTCGAGCATATATGTCAGAGAACTCATGTGTGATATGTATTGTGATATCATGGCGTGGTTGACTAGAGTTGGTGACGTTAGAGATATCACATTTTAGCTCGAAGTATAAGAAACTATGGTCCATGCCAATAGGATATGGGGCCACTCGGAAGGAGTTAATCATGTGGGTAGCTTCAGGGCGTCCTATTAGATAATCAACTGTGATTTCCCCTCCTCCATGTGGGAAACATGTGAGCTCTTCCGAACCTGGCCACTTGGCTAAACCATTATGTATGACCATCTGGTGCTGACTGCCAAGTTCGAGCAAATGATGGCCAAAGCTCGTGGTGTCCGCACCTTGACCCTTTGATCTACGTGTGGTGCCTATGTCTAAAGGATCGACATTTACCATTTCTAGGTTTCTATTCATTTGAAATATTGTGCATTGTCGGGATTGGGTCTCACATTAAAGTCTCCTACAAGGAATACTTCTCCTTGGGAAGAATATCAGATTATGTCATCCGATAGAGGTTCATATGGGGAAGGCCCATGTGGCACTCCTTCATCAACTAATCCCACCTCGCTAGCCAGATTATAACGAGAGCCTTTCGGGGGGAAGTAACAAATGGAGAAAAATACTGCCTTGTCCTTGCTTGTGGAGACTTTCACCCACATAAAACGAGCTTTTGGGTCTATGCTCAGTATTTCTATCCTATTATGTAGCTCCCTCCGAAACAATATTGCGACACCTCTAGATCCCCTGGTAGTGCATCGATGTGAGGTTTGTCTAAAAGCCGACTCCCAACGAAATCCTTCGACTCGTGGGAGTCCCCTATTTGGGCTTTGGTGTGTTTCTACTAGGCAAACTATATTTGATTCCTTTAATATCTCCTCTAGGCGGCCGGGGTGTGTCCAGAGTGCGCCGTTACAATTCCATAAGGTCATCCTAAGTGTGTTTTTTGTCACATGGGCCACACACCGTCAATTAGTAGTGAGATCATTTATGATCACTTGCCCATCACGATAAAAGTCGCGATGCCCTTCTTTACGAGCTTGCATAACCTTTGGCATACAACTCTTGCGATGCTCAATTTGCATCTTGGTGAGGTCTTCATCGAGATAGATAGGGTCCCCACCCAATCCTCGACGAATTGGTCTCTTCTTAAAGAAAGTGATTCTAGAGTCTAAGTCTTTAAATTGAAGAACTAAGGCTCTCTTCCTAGTTGTGTCGCGTCCGGCCCTCCAAGCTTTGGTGATAGGTAGGGTCGTTGTGTACCCTAACATTTTCCCGAGTGTTTGTGCATCCTCGTCCGGGGATGCACCTTCCTTAAGCCTAGTGACACGCACATTTAGGCGTCGGGCCTAACACATTTTCTCCTCTTCAAGGGTGGTATTAACAATATTTTCATCTTTTATTTCTTTTTTAATGTTTCTTTTAACCACATCTACCCGAAGCTAGTTGAGGGGATGATATTGACCCATAGTGTTTGTGCCAAGCAAAAGGAAGTACGATCTCCAAGTATATGGCCTATATAGCGTCTTGTCCCTAATTGATGACATGGGCTTGGTAAGTGTTTGTAATGGAGCTAACTTGGCTTCAGGAGATATTGTGTAGTTTATGGCGCGAGAGACTCATGTGGAGGAAAAAACATATGATCTTGTGGACCACCCACCTTGGGTGTGGTATGCTCTATTGCTCACTAAGTAGGGATGAATGTAGTTGGGAATGTCATTGGGTCTTTGCATCATTTTTGGGAAATTTTTAGAAACTGGTAATTTAATCCAGTATGTTCATTCTATATGGTAAGAGTCATTCATCGTGATGCCAATTGTTATCATGGGTTTTAATGTATGGCACTAGTTACAGATAGTCTACTCTTCCCAACTATAGGGATCATTCTTCAGTTAAATATAATCCTAAGAGAGTGAGAAAGAGTCAATTATGAAACCCACTTTGGAAGAAGTTGTTCCTGAGTCATTACTAGTCGACTAGGCCAGAAGCGTGGCTTACGTGACAATAGGGGATGGCTGAACACATTCATAAGTCACCTATAATATAGCATTGATGTACAACATCACTTTGGAGAGAGTGCCGGCATAGTCATAACAACAAAAGAAAATTAATATTAACCCCTTTTCACTAGGTAAATTATATGTTGTTTATATAAATTTAGCCGACAGAGGAAAGAACATGACTCAATCTCTTGTAATATCCTTTCGATTCTCTTTAAACTCTTTGCTACTATGAAATGGTCATTACATTCTCAATGATCCTATGGATGACTTGTTTGATACTAAAATGATTTATATTTTATCCTACATTTTCGATAAATTTAATAAGTGATCATATTATAAGATCCCAATGAATGACCAATGACCTAATAAATAGATTCTTTGGTGGTGGTCAAGGTGGCCAAAGATGTGATACCCATGAATTGGCTTAGTTGAGTATGAAAATAGGGCAAAAGGATTCACAACCAATTTAATGATGAGGCCTACCACTGAGAGGCATATAAAATCATCCTAGTGATGAGGTATCTAGATAAAGGATACCTATAAAGCCTAACGATTAAGAAACCCTCCCTACCTATGAAAACCTACCTACTATTGAACTAGTGATGAGGCCAACCACTAATGAGGTATACAAAAGAATCCTAGAGACAAGGCAACTTGACGAAGGATACCTATGAAGACTAATGATTACAAGACCCTTCTTACCAATGAAAACCTACATATGGTGATTTTTTTTACAAAGCAAACAAACATAACCTACAAGCAAAACAACAAAGCTAACCAATAAAGGAAACCATGCATGAAGAGCCTACTTAAGAAGGCTACAAACAAAGGAAACCATTGGAAAGGGGCTACTTAAGAAGGCTACAAACAAAAGAAAGACGTGAGTTTTGTTAACAACCCATCATATGTTCATGTAGTCCTCCCATCATTTTCCACTTTTATGATGGTGGAAATGGGAAGAGGTTCATATAGCACATGAAACAACTTTGTCTATATTGTTTAACTACCCTATCATTCCGCAAGATTTCAACAAAAATCTCCCCTCATTTTCGATCGCAACAATCAAGCTTAACACTAAGATTGCATTATTTTAACTAGCTACCAATAACATCATTGGATTCCTCAACATACCTGAAATCTTGCAAGTCTAGAATACCTTACAGATCACCCCTTGCTCATATCCAACACTACTAAGCTAAGCACTTTATCTTTCCCTTAATCATTCTCACTAGCCTATTGAATTGCCTATACCTATATTCTAAGCGTTGTGATTGAGGAATAAGGCAATGATTTGTTTGTAATTCTATTGTCGAGATCATAGTATGAACTAAACATACCGTACGTGCATTTGCATTCGAGTATGGTAAATACCATTTGTATTTCTTATTTATTATAAGGTAAAACTTATTTTTAAGGCAAGAAAGTTAAGGTAAAAAGCGCCAAAAAAAACAAAGTATGTTTTCATAACATACGCATTCGTTTGCAAACGTATGAAAAAGAATGTTTGCAAATGCATTCGAGTGTGTTACATTCTATGGTCGTGATTTCATAGGATTTTCTTTTGTTGCCTTAGTATTTATGAGATTGAGAGAAGGTTAATATGAGAGAGAACATCTAGGCAATTACAGAAACGCTCAATGGTGATCAATGCACAACATTGTCCGCCTTGCTAGCAATCGGGTGTGTGCTTGGTCGATCTTGCAACAATCTAATGAGAAGAAAATTGTTAGCTATTGCATTCACACCATGCCAATCTCAAAATTTTGAAAGCACTTTATCAAGTTGCTCACTCTCCTCAAGCTTTGGTTTTCAAATCAAGTGTAGAAATCAAATGTCAACATAATTTCTATATTGTTTTATCACGTACTAAGAGGGTGATTGAGTTAACTTAATTGGAATTTCAAGAGTTTTCTTAGAATGATTCAATACATTCCTCCACCCATACCATTCTTTACAAACAAAGATCATGATAATTATTGTTGGACAATGCTTTGGTATCTATAAGTCTTGAAGAATCTTGTGTTGAGGATCTCGTCTACTTCAACTCGAAGAGCTTCAAACTGAGCTTTCTCACAATAAAGATGGTGCTCAAGCTACCATAAGTCAATTGCATAGTGCCATTGCCCTTGATTCTTGTTTAGAAAATTCTAAGGTTTGCATTAGAGATCTTGAATGGCTATTATGTCATAATAGGAAGGCCACTAATAGTAAGATAAGTTAGACTGTCAATGCCTTGGTTCATTCGTGATGTTTGGGTAGATAAATGATGTTCAATTTCATCTTAAATTCCCTTTATGTATCATCTTCACCCAATGTTCCATATGTGAAATTTGGAGCCTTATGCCTTGAACTTTATATTTTAAATCACATTGTTCCTCCCCCACCTTCGATTCAACTTGTTGAGGTATGAGGTCCGATCCATGTGGACCCCACGATTATGTGTCACAAACAACGTTACTTGGTGGAATGATTAGGTTCCATGTTGGTGATTAGGTTCTGTCAAAAAGGTTGCTAATGCCACATGTCTTATCGAAGAATCTTATCAACGATATGCTAATAATTGCCAAGTCCGAAGTTGCGGGCACGTATCGTGCAAAAAATCCCATCGATTCTCATGTAGTAGTGGGTTGGGTTTGGCGATGATGCCGGAAACACTAGCCAAAAACTCTGTCCCCCCAAACCGAAAACCTTGAATGAAGCCTTTGATGTGTGGCAAAGAAACCTTATTATTTGTTATTACTACTAAATTATCAATGCTTTGTGTATGTAATAATAAGTGGACTGTGGAATGAATGAATTAATGTTATGTTTTTGATCGACCTTCTATTTGCTCTGTAGTCCATCCACTTCTTCTACTTCTCGAATCTCTGCGATGTTGCTCGATTTGGCAGCAACCTCCTCCGCGTCTGTCTGTTCCCTACGGTTCTCCTCCTCCTCCTCCTCCTCCTCCTCCTATTCTTTTCTGCCCTCTCTGCAAAGGAATTCTTTTCGGGATTCTCTGCAACGAAGCTCTTCTTCGAATTTCTCTTGGCTTAGCTTGAAATCGGAACAGCCATGGAGATGCAGGTCTTCCTTTGCATCTCCTCCTGGTATTTCAAAGTTGCAGGATTTCGACACTTCCTCTATGCTTCTCAAGCAACGTATCATATTCCTTGGATCACAGGTAAGTATTCTTTGCACAGGCTCGCCATTATGTATTCAAAAATATAACCATGAGCTGATGCCATCTCAACTTAAATTTTTATGGATTTTGAGGTGTTATGCTTTTCCCTGCATTGCTTAGTATTGAATGTTTTTTGTTTATTTGGTGTGACGCCCTGAATGTTTTTTATTTATTTACCTGCGTTTTTATGCTTCTGTATCCAACAGAGTGGACATGTCTTTTGTTATCTCAAATGCATTTTTTTATCATTTTTTATAACCATATATAATAAATGTGACCAGGATTTGTGCTGTCTCCGATATTCTCTTTGATTGCTAGTGCCTTATCCGTCCGTATACAACATATGGTCATGTGGCTCAATTTGTTGAATGAGATATTTGCTTTGTTTGAGGTGTTATGCTTCCACATGCTATGATAATGCTTCATGAGGTTTTGAGTTGTTTTTTAATTGATTTGGAATGCTTTCATACATAGAAACATATCAAATCAAATTAGTGAAAAAGTCATGAATGATGGCATAGCGCTGTGTATTAAACTATTATAGCTCAAATAAATCAAAAGAAGCAATTGATACATCATGAAGCGTGACAGAACTGTTGTATATGTATTGTCAAATTGCAGCTTTTATCTATTTAAATTTTGATGTGTCTATAGGCAACAGTATGGGCATGCTTCATGCCATCTCAAAAGGTTGTTTTGATTGAAAGGAATAATGCATTGCAGGTGGATGACTTTAGCGCTGATGTGATTATAAGCCAATTATTATTGCTTGATGCTGATGATCCAACAAAGGATATCAAACTTTTTATCAATTCTCCTGGAGGCTCCGTCACAGCTGGTCTGTATATGGCTGCTTTCTTTTATTGGCTAACAGATGCAAGTGTATGATACACACAGACACAGACACATAAATATGTGTATATGTATGTATTTAGGCCATTGATTTCCAAACATCTAAATGGCACATGTACAAACACAGAGGGTATGTTGTATTCTCTCTGGTAACAACACCCTATGAAGATATGGGAGTCTATGATCCATTCTATTTTATTAACAACATATAGATGCTTATCATATGTACATATATCACTTGATGAAACTTGTCACTTTTTATGAACGCTTCTAATGTTTGGCACCAAATCCCTGCCTCTATTTATGCTATAGATATTTTATCTAATAACAACATCCTGTGGAAATTGCTGATGTTTTTGAAGGTATGGGAATATATGATGCCATAAAATTATGCAAAGCAGATGTTTCAACTGTCTGCTTTGGCCTAGCTGCATCCATGGGTGCATTCCTCTTGGCCTCAGGTGCCAAGGGCAAGCGTTATTGCATGCCGAATGCTCGTGTCATGATTCATCAACCCCTTGGCGGTGCTAGTGGTTCAGTAAGTTATAATTTACACACGTCTATTTTACCTTGGTTAGCAAACGACCTGTATTGTTAAGAGCCATTACCATTCATTTCAGGCAATAGAAGTTGGTTTACAAGTTAGAGAAATGATGTATCATAAAGTCAAGCTCAGGAAAATAATGTCTCGATTGACTGGTAAAAATGAAGATCAGGTATTCTTCTATAACAAACTGCTAATCTATCTATTTACTATTTAGTAGAAAAGTTTACTATTTGAAGAGTAAAATCTCTGTCCTCGTGTTTCCAAAATGTACAAATATAGTCCTGGTAAAAGATTAAACCTTTTTAGTATGTTCATGGTGGCTCAAAATTCTGTCCTCTCAGACACTAAAAAGCTAAACAAGTTCCTGTTGGCAGTGATTGGCATGAACTTACCCAAGTGATCCCGGCAGGAGCCCTGTATGCATAAATAAATTCGGAATGCCCTTCTAAAGATTAGTAGACCTTGGAAGGTATCCCCACCTTCTGTTAACCTAAAGTAAAAATGCTCTTCCAAGTGATAATAGCTTCAGGCCATTACTCCCTAGGAATCGGTATAGTTACGAGGATTGGAAAACAAAGCATAAAGGCAGTAGGAAGAGCAAACAAGGAGATGAATAATTGGTCGTGGAGCAAAGGGCCGGGTTTTGGTGCACACATAGGTTACTTTGTATTCGAAATCTTGACTAATGAGATTTGAGTTGGTATATAAGCTGGGTCTCCTAGGCTTTTGTGTGACGTTTTGACTGAGAGTTTTGTTCTAGTTTTGTTTGGATCCTTGTGGTCTTTGAGGCAACCACTTGATATTTATCTAACGTGCAAGCTGAAGTAAAGGTTAACAATCGGCAATGGTTCGGTTTGAACCGAACTGAACCGCGAAACTGTGGTTTAACGGCTTAACGGTTTGGTTCAGGTTCAGGTTTTTATTAACGGTTCAGTTCTGTTTCAACAGTCAAAAACCGCGGTTTAAATGGTTTAAAGGTTTTTTATTTTTTAAAATTTAAAAAAAAATTCTAAAAATTGTTTTAAAACAATCTTTTCATTATTCTCACATTTTAGGAACATCTTAAAAATTGTAAAAATTTTAGAAAATGAAATCTTATAAATTTTAAACAATTAAAAATTTGACCTATGTTGAAAACCGAAACTGAACCACGAAACCGCAGTTTTTACGGTTTGAAAAATGTTTCACGGTTCGTTTAATGGTTTCGTGGTTCGGTTCAGGTTTCAAAAATTTTAAACGGTGCGGTTCCAAACCGTTTCAGTTTGGACCCTCTCAAACCGAACCGAACCGAACCGTTGCCGATTGTTAGTAAAGGTCAGTATAGTGTTCCACTACCCTTAGGATGAACGGGATTCTGAAGACTTATTTCATACTTCTGCCAGAGCATGGATCCCTCCGATTTGTTAAGTACTGACAAAGTCTGTAGCAGTGATGTCAACATGGACTGGAACCATTCCATTTCAACTTTCATGTGACTCATCTTATCCTATATGTAGTCCATAGTTGCCATCTCCAAAGGGAATGAAAATGTGAAATTGTTTCAAAAATAATGGAAACACTGAACGTTTTTCCTATATCTATATGAAAATACATTTGTGAAAAAGATTGGAAGAAAAAACAAATTGTAATGATTTGGTCATATTTATCAGAGGTTTCCAAACTTGGTTTGGTCAAAGGCCACCAAACTCTTATATTGAATATAACTGTATGGATATCATTATAGATAAAGGATGCTTCTTTGCTTCCTCCAAAGAAGGGATGTAAGATTGTGGATTGTGTTCTATCTCTTCTTTAGATAAGGATATTTATATCACTTGGATGAGTGATGATTTGATAGGGGGAATTCACTTAAGTAAAAGGTTGCGTATTTCATTCTTGATTTTGTTTAACATTTTCATAATGAAGTTATGTTTACTTTTTACCCAGATCGAGTTAGACACAGATCGGGATTACTTCATGAATGCATGGGAAGCCAGAGACTATGGGATTGTGGATGGTGTTATTGATGATGGTAAGCCAGGTCTTGTGGCACCCATTGGGGAGATCAAGGAGCCTCCAAAGACTAAGGTTTGGGAATACTGGACTGTAAGAGATTTGAAGGAAAGGAAAATATTACGTACAGAGACGAGCATATTAAATGAGCAACGTGAAGGTGATGAGGCTCCTAAAGAAGCTGGGGATAAAGAGCAAGCTGCTGCGTGATTTTCGTCTAAAGAGCTGTTAGTTTATATTGATTATGTAGCAGCAGTAATAACTATATATGATTATCCTCACTTACTATCAATATACCAAATTCAGAGAGGACAATTCTTTTTTTTACTAGGTAAAAATACGTTCATATACTGAAATTTACGTTTCCATAGGGGCTTCTGTCCAAATTGAGCTCAGTTGTACATTATGGTATATGATCAGGTGTATTCCAATATCTCGTACTTATTTGAAATTTATAAAGGGATACCCGCATGAGAAGGCATATTCTTGAAACGAAGGAAATGTCGAAGAATGGGATGTGGTTGCTATTCTCTTCGTTTCACATTTGGCTAAAATTTTGTCTTTTACTTTGTTCTGCCTTAAAAGGATCCTGGCATAATTTTCACATCATTCTTTTATGGCTAACCTCTTTACCCATATTATGCTTTTTTTTTCTCCAAAAAACATATTATGCTTTTACATGAGAAATGCAAAGTGTCATTCCATACTAGACATGTTTTCAAAACCACAATGTTCTACACTAGTGTAGCGAGGTTTCTTCAAATACATTTAGTTAAAATATAAAGTCTACATCAACATTGATTACATGTAATTAAGGAAAATCCTTATATAAGCACTTCCAAATGTTGGTGTCGATATTGTCTAGGGTCGTTCAAAGAGGGGCCTAGTGGCTAAAGATTGGATAGATGCATTAGGTAGTCAACAACACACAATTGGACACAATTGGACACAATTATGTAGTCAAGATTGGATTGAGAATTGAAAGGAAGGAATGAAAATCACATCAACAACTAATATAAGATTAAGGTGATATTATATCACTAAACTTTTGACAAATTTATAGAATATGTACTTTGTGGACGGCTTGAAAGAGACTGAGAGAGTTGTTGGACAAGTAGGTTTCTGATCCATTGATGAAATGTGTCATTTGTTTACATGTCATTGAATAAAGCAATCTTAAAATGTAGTCATTGTATGGTTGGAAGTCTATACTACATAAAGATTATATGTTTAATGGAGAGATTTATCTCAAAACAGAGTTGACTTTGACATACCTAGGCTATTGCATTTTTCATATTGAAAAATCATACGGGACTTCGATGTGGGTTTGCATTAACAAGAGTCTAGTGTTATTGGTGATCGGTGTCACGGCCAACCTTGGGAGTGGTTGAACCAAGTGACTTAGTGAAACATTGGAAGAACCAATAGTTATGCCAAACTTCAATATATTATATCCGTTGTGTGTTTGTCTCGTGAGGCCACATACTCATGTTTGGAGGTCTACTCCCAATCGTTTTCTAAATTGTAATCTAATAAGCTTGCTTGAATCCATGAGGGTTTTTGTGTCTTTGCCATGTTCTTGCATTATTTTTAAAGGATGTGACCACCCCACTTTCGCCAACATAATAATTAATGATGCTTAGTCTATATATCTTTTTTCGTCATCATTGAGGTAGGCATTTGACAAAGTTTCTTATTTTTTATAGATTGCTCTAGGGCCTCTAACTGACTAGTGGGATTTGTCATTGTGTTGGATGAAGAAATAAGTTAGTTTAGAAAATAAGTTGTCTTAAAGAAACGATAAGTCATCTGAATGCCTTGACAAATCACCCTAGACAATGGAGAGATGAGTTGTCTAGAAGTCTAAAAGAATCTTACTTAGGATGTGCGTAAAAGAATAGTTTTAGTGTCTCAATCAATCGTCTACAAATGGTCTTGATGAATTGTCCTTACATATAATAAAAAGGGATAACAACAATTTCTCTATGGGTCCATAGTTTGCCATATTGATATTTAAGGATGTTTTGATTTCGTAGTTGTTTTATGGAAAAAATTGCGAAAATGAAAAGACATTTTGAATAAACGAAAACATAAAGGGAAAATTAAAGGATCCCATAGTAGAATATTGTGCAAAAATTAATATACAATGTCATTGTATAATTTGAATAAGTGTAATATTGTATTTAAGTGTTTAGTTTATGCACTAATATCGTCTTTCTGTCATATGTTCATGAAGCTCTCTTTATATAATCAAGACTCATTGTGTATAAATCTTGTATTATTTACTAAGTAAACACAAGGTGATTGCTTAAATGGAAGGTGTTTTTCAATCAATGAAAAACTCTTAAAGAGTGTAGAATCAATAACATCCAAGTGTGGTGATGTACAAATATTTTGGCAAGATCGCATCATTTTTGTGTAATCTCATGTTTATTATTGTTTTCTAGATGGAAGAATGCTTCTTGTATACAAAGGTAAAAGGGAAGAGCACACTTTATACTTCAACTTAAAATTCAAGGCATTTGCAGTCGAACATAGTTTTAGAAAAAAGACGTATGAATGGGAAGTGTGACCATAGATATACAAAACAAGAATGCAACATGACAAATAAAACAAGTAGCTAAGGCTTATACCTTTAATACCAAATAATTCATACATACGTCACTTCGAAACCATGTAACTTGGGATTTAACATGACATGTGGGAAACACTTTGGTGTTTCTGTGAATAGAAAGTTAGCCCTCAAGAGATAATGACTTGTCACAACTAGCTCCCACATATACATTATCCATTATACAACTCCTTACCACTTATGGAATTACTTTTTGGACACGTTCTTTGGGTTTCTTAATCATATTGTTCTCCGAACCTCATGTGTACATTATATAAGGTACTTTTGGAGGTTTTTTCTCCGATGTCTTCTTGGTCAATGTAGTTGAAGTGACAAAACAATGGCTTCTATTATAAATGTGACGAGAAATTAAGGACACGATGTGCAACCATACCGATGGATATGAGGTTAAATTAAATCTAGAGTTGTACATGGCCATGGATGAGTGGGTGAGGTTGGTTTAGGTTGTTGTTGATTGAGTGACATATTGAGTGTATGTGATTGCAAAGGGGTGACACAATGGAGACCATATTACTACGAACCATGACGATCTTGAAAACATGAGATTGTTTGTCCAAGGATGGGATCCAGTAGATGGGTGCTAATAATGGTGTAGAAATTGACATTGGATGTGCATTGATGTGTCAATGATTCTATGTGCATTGATGTGGTTTGATGATGTGTTTCCTCAAGTCTTTCTCGCAAGTATAAGGGCTTGTAAGAAATTTTTATCATTCAACTTTCTATTAGTATTGTGCAACATAAGAAACTCAAGGTCTGAAGGACAATTATATGTCCAATTTCCTGTTTTCGAATCAATATTATATATTGAAAGCAGACGATGGCCGTAATTGGCTACCCACTCAATTGATGAAATCACATAATTCACCTCCTTTTCAGACATGTTGTAACTAAAACCGACGCGCGTCCAACTAGGTTTGAGTCCTTCGTATCCCTAGAAACAATTCATCCAAAAATTTAATAAACTTGTAAGCACATTTGCTTGAAGGAGGAGATATTCTAGAGCTCACACACCTTTTTTATTCCATCCCGTATCATTAAAGATGTCTCTTTGTCAATGCCCAACAAGTAATGTCCATATGGTCCGGCACAAGCGCATCCCCCACGAGATTGAATCCCAAACAAATCATTGAGAAGACGGACCACAAATCGACCATGCAAAGGCTTAGAATTGGGATCGACAACATTAAATGACAGGATAGACGCCCGAGGGTGCATTCGCGGCATTGTGGATTTGCCTAATATTCTTATATTGGGATGGTTGGAGAGATGCTGTGTGGCCTTGTTGATGTAGAATGATTCGATTTGCCGGATGGTGTCGATGCCAATGAATTCCTTGACCCAAAACGTGAGGGCGCAACGGATCTTCCCGAGAATCGGTGGAGTGCCGGCATCCTCCCGCGCTTCGATATCGTCGTGGTACAACGTGTCCTGACCAAAGTACATCATAAGCGAGGAGTGGTGAGTGAAAAGCCATCGGGTGTTTTCTAACTTTTGAGGCATTATTGATACACTAGAAGTGGGACCCCCCCCCCCCCCCCCCCACGATGCATATGGGTGGATGGACGGCTACACGAACATAAATTATATGAATCTTCTTCACACACCTCTTCGTCGAAGCCGTTGACGTACGACACCGTCCCACCGCCTGCCGTAGACGGCGGCGTATGTTGCAGGCCATAGAGGGCGCGGCGCATGAGCAACAGACCCGGCGTCCCCGGCCCCCCCATCATCTTGTGCGGGCTCATCACCACCGCATCGTAATACCCCACTTCATCTGAATCTGACAATGCTGAAGCCGCCGGTGGCGTCTCCATGTCGATCTCTTCGTGTGGAGCTCTGCAAAATATGAGGTCTATTCATGGGTTAATAATGAACCAACAGGAGTCCTGACCATTCTACAGTACCCTGCTTAACGAATCCACAAAGAAAACAGTCATTATCAATGGTAGGCAGGCGTTCGGGTCGGTCTTACGTACCCTGCTGCGAAATCGAAGCAGGCGAATGCTCCGTACTTGTGAAGGAGGCGAGCCACGGCTCGGGTATCGGTTAGGAGGCCCGTCACGTTGCTGCACGCCGAGAAAGAGCCCAAAAGCTTCCTCTTAGGGCCGTCCATGCTGGAATACCTGCGAAGAGCGTTCTCCAGCGCCTTCATATCGATCCTACCCTCTTGCCCACCATCAGCAGGGATCTCTACCACCTAGATGTATATATATATATATAACGACGTGATAATTAGCATTTACTTAATCTCGATGCTAATGACTCTCTAGTTAATTTAACTGATTTATACAAACCTCTGCCAAGCTCTGTCGCCACGAGAGGAGGTTGGAGTGGTGCTCGTAGGGGCCTGTGAACACAACCCATCGCGGGATACCACAACAATCACTCTTTACTTCTTCCAAGCTTCTTAGGACGTGGGATCGGAGGAGAGGAGATATAGCGACTCCAATGACTTCCTGGAGCCGCTTGATGGCAGCTGTGGCTCCAGATCCGCAGAAGAGCAACACATGCTCCGCTGCCGATCCGCCCAACTGCTGCCTGATGTACGCCTCGGATTCATGGACCATCCGGCTCATCACCCGCCCAACGTAGCTGTCCTCAGTGTGGGTGTTCCCTAGTGCCCAAATGATTTTAAACACAGTAAGTTTAGTCCTGACCTCGGGAGTAGCGGATCCAGCTGAATTGTACATTAGAACGCGTGCTAGCGCTATATTATATGCTTACCATAGAATGGGAGGACGTTGCGCAGCATGAAATCCTCGACAAAGTGGAGCGGCTTTCCGCTGGCAGTGTGGTCGACGTACACCATCTTTTTGTGGCGGCCGAATGGTGTGTCCACCCCCGCATCAGCGCCCACGACCTGCGACCTCAGCCACGCGAGCTTCTCGTCGGCACCCCAATTCGTGCTCAACCAGGGGTATGCTTGGAACGGGAACCACCTCTTAGCGAGGAGAGCACTCAAAGCTTCCTCACCATGGGGCTGAGATGATTCGATATTCTCTCGCGGGGCAGTGTCCTTGTAGTAAGGAAGCGGCGGAGCTTTTGGTTGGGATCGTTGCTCGAGATCGGGTGTATGGATGAGAAGTGAATGTAAGGATGGCATGACTACTTTGATGTGGTATTGAGGGTTTCGGGTTTTAAGGGCTTAAGGAGAGAAGGTAGCAGCGATGCTTTGGGTGCTACTAGCAGTGATAACTCTTTGGATTGTGAATGCTAACTAGATTTAGGTGTTGCGTAGGTTAAGTGTATGTAACTAGAAGTTAGGTTTAGCCGAGTGATGGTTGGGCTACTGTCCGATGTTTCACTCTTAGTGTTAACTTGGAGTATAATGTTCTACATATATATATACCCCATATAGTAGTTGTTTTGCCCCATGAAAAGCGACGCCCAAGATAAGAACGAAAATTTGACCGGTTCAATTAATTTAACAAATAGAATAACTCAATTAAAAAAAGGACCATATCTTTCCCTTGCTCCCACGCCTGGAAGTCTTATTTCTGAAGTGGTCATTACACGTCTTGCAACACATTCCTTGGTGGGTCTATCGGGGGTTCTTTTCTTTGATTTCCTTACACTACAACTAACAATAATAAGCTTTTATAATAACAGACATCAAACTTTGTTGATAGACGCATGGATTACATTCATGAAATTAGGTCATATGCCCTCTGAATCTTCTAACCCTCTCTGGAGTCGTGATTTGTTTTGTTTTTGCTATATATTCATGATTGCTCTAGATCAATCATCTGGCAAACAGGCCTTAATGTGCAATATTCTTTAGTGAATATTATATTGTGGTGTGCATGTGTTCCTCTGTGCCACCATTTTAGCACACCCTATTTAGGATGCATGTACCAAAGTTGACCCACCCTTTTAGCACACCCTTTTTAGCTAAGCCAACCCAAATGGGTATCTCTGTATCAACTATAAATTGAGTAAGAAGTAATAAGTTAAGTAGGCTGGTTTTGATCTCTTATGTGCATTTCACATATTGGTGGAGAAGTGGGGTACTAGTCCCCCACGTCCAAGCATCCACCTCTTCCCCCTCACCTTAGGTTGCCCACGAACTTCTTGTCCCACGAGTTTCCCCGATTCCCCCTATCCTCCACCTCAGCTAGGTCCAGGTAGTTCTCAGTCCATAGGAGTGATTAATCTCTATCCGCCTATAACCCTCCTATCCCACACCTCAGCCAAGTCCAGGTGGCCCTCAATCCACAGGAGCGATTGATCTCTATCAGCCTATAGCCCTCATGTCCCCCACCTCAGCCAAGTCCAGGTGGCCCTCAGTCCACAGGAGAGATTGATCTCTATCCACCAATTGCTAGCTCGTTTTCTGTCATTAGCCCCATCCAACTATTATATGATCAAGGCCGCCAGTTCCACGGGGATGTCCTCAACGTCGTTGCACCTCAACTAGGTGTCCAAGAGGTACTTAAGTCCCCATATCATCCTCAAACAAATGGCCTCACCGGACGCCTCAACAAGACCCTCAAGAAGTAGATTGCCGCTTGCATTGATCCATGCAACAAAATCAGGGATCAAATCTTGTCTTTCGTCCCCCACGCCTACAATACATCCGTACATGCGTTGACACGGATCAACCCTTTCCGAGCACTCTATGGGCGTAACCCTCGCCTCTCACTAGAATTGTCCATTGATGTCCATTTGAAACATGCCAACATAGATAGTGACACTTGGGAGGTTCATCTCCAACAGACACTCCCCCTCCTTCGACAAACCACTGCTCCTGTTCTTGTTCTTGTTCCTCCTCCTCAGTCTCTTGTTTCTCTCAGGGGGGAAATGTGGTGTGCATGTGTTGCTTTGTGGACTTGGCTGAGGTGGGGGACATGAGGGCTATTGTGTAGGAGGGAGATCAAAGAAAATCGTGGGACAAGAAGTTAGTGGCCAACCTAAGGTGAGGGGGAAGAGGTGGATGCTGGGAAGTGGGGTACTACTACCCCACTTCTCCATCAATATGTGAAATGCACATAAGAGATCAAATCTTACTTCTTACTCAATTTAAAGTTGATACAAAGGAACCCATTTGGGTTGGATTAGCTAAAAAGGGTGTGCTAAAAGGGTGGCTCGGCTTACGTACATGCATCCTAAAAAGGGTGTGCTAAAATGGTGGCACAAAGGAACACATGCACACCACAATATGTATACATCTTCCTCTTTACCCCCGTTATTTGGGCCATTTGGCTAATTATATGTTATCTTCACCCTATTTGGGATCTACATGGAACCAAACTAACAAAAATTTGTATTTTCAAAGTATGTAATTTGATCATTCAGGGATATTACAATTTCCAAATGAAGTTTGGAATAATTGCCTTCTTCAACAAGTGAGGCGTACTATGAGGGTAGTATGGCTCCCCTGTTTTCCTGGAGTAAAGCTTGACAAAGACTCAAATTTACCATAGAAAACAATGTATGCCACAAATCTTACAAGCATAAACTAAATGCAAAGAGGTAGGTTGCCTAACATGAAGGTCATGTAATTATGAACAAAATATGCCATTTACATCTAATAGGGATGTGCAATCCATGAGTTGCACATTGTCTTTTGGAACTCCAATTGAGCATTTTGAAGTTGGGACACACCCTAGAAGAATATAAGAGTTTGTCCCAGGATAGTATATGCTCCTCATGATTGAGACACACCAATATATGCAAGAGTAGGTGGAATATATTGAATATATCAATTTTATTAAATGCAAAGGTATCGTCTAGAATCGAGTCATTTATTAACATAAATTCTCGTTTTTCACATAGACAAGTAGACCACATATAAATCATAGATAGCTTATAGTATGAACCATATGTACCATACGTGTATTCACATTCAAGTATGGTAAACACCCTTGAAGTATGGTAAATACCATACCTTTGTATTCATTATTGATTATAAGGTAAAACTATTTTTAAGGTAAAAAACTTAAAAAAATAAAAACATAACTATGTTTTCATAACATAAGCTTCCATTTGCGTTTGCAAACGTATGAAAAGGAATGTTTGCAAATGCATTTGAGTATGTTACGTACTATGGGACTTTGTATAATGTAAGCTGAAGTATGTAGAACTTCAATACAAGTAGATACTAAAACTAGTGTGGGCCAAACAATGAGAGAAGAGTGGGGTATCTACAATATCAATTTCATTGAGAACAAAGGTAACACCATTCATTAACTGAATATTGGACTTCAAAGCATGGACATATCCCACAAAGTGGTGTTCACTGTTCACACAGCTTTATTGTGTTACTTGTTACGTTGACAATCATTTATTTAAAAAGCTGCAATTTTCGAGATTATAAACAAAAGCGTTGTCCCCCGAGGAAGGTATCATTTTGTCAATCATCACCATTGACACATGAAAAAGGTCATGTATTGGATAGGATTATGCTGCGAGGTTGAAATCTTGCCAATGCTATAGTATGTAGAAGTGATCAGGGATAGTTTGGAGACAGGGCCTCACAAGAGATGAGGCTTCATGATTACTTACATGCTCATACTCAGATAACTGAAAAATAATTAAGGTAGCACTAATTTGATTAGAAAGGAAAACTTTGGCCATGTACTCAACGATGTGTTGAAATATACATCAATGATTCTTGATATAATTTTGGCCTCTGTCTCCTAAGGTTACCACGTGGTGTTTCATTAAAACTCTTTCGAGCAAATTGGAGAGGTTGAAAGAATCGTGGTCATTAAACTTTCTATCAATATTATGCAAAACAAGAAGCTCTGATTCGGAAGGACACCTGAATGTCCAATTTCCTGTTTCCAAATCGAAATGGTATATAGGAAGTAAATGGTGGCCATAATTGGCTACCCACTCGATTGATGAAATCACAAGATTCACCTCCTCTTCGAACATATTGTAACTAAAACTGACACGGGTCCAACTAGGTTTCAGTCCTTCATATCCCTGAAAATCACATCATCCAAAGAGTTAAAAGTTAGTGGCCACATATTACCCGAAAGTCAAGGCGGGCCAGCTAGTATTTTCGTGCACAAACCTTTTTTATTCCATCTCGTATTGTTAAAGATGTCTCTTTGTCAATGCCTAACAAGTAGTGCCCAAATGGCTCAGCACAAGCACAACCCGCACGAGCCTGGATCCCGAACAAATCATTGAGAAGCCGGACAACATACCCCCCATGCACAGGCTTCGAATTATGGCCAACAACATGAAATGACAAGATAGAGGCCCCACTGTGCATTCTCGGCATCGTGGATTTTTTGCCTAATATTTTTATATTGGGATGGTTCGACAGTTTCTGTGTGGCCTTGTTGATGTAGAATGATTCTATTTGTCGGATGGTCTCGATTCCTACAAATTCCTTGACCCAAAATGCGAGAGCGCAGCGGATCTTCCCGAGAATCGCTGGAGTGCCGGCATCCTCCCGCGCTTCGATATCGTTATGATACAAAGTGTCCTGATCAAAGGAGAACATCAAAGCATTACAGTTGGGTCACACATACAGAAGTGACCAGGACAACACTTAAATCACGACTACGGGAACATACAAGGACGGCCACAAACATAATCACACCTCTTCGCTGAAGCCGTTGACGTACAACACCGTACCCCCACCTGCCGTAGACGGCGCCGTATGTTGCAGCCCATAGAGGGCACGGCGCATGAGCAACAGCCCCGGCGTCCCCGGGCCCCCCATCATCTTGTGCGGGCTCATCACCACCGCATCGTAGTATCCCACTTCATCCTCCTCTCCTGTTTCAGACAATGCTGAATGTGGTGACTTCATGTCGATCTCTTCGTGTGGAGCTCTGCAATGCGGCGCATTCATGGGTTAATAATGAACGAACGGAGGAACATTCTACAGTTGCTTAACGAATCCACAGAACGTTAATGTCAATAGTAGACGGTCTTACCCTGCTGCGAAATCGAAGCAGGCGAATGCTCCGTACTTGTGAAGGAGGCGAGCCACGGCTCGGGTATCGGTTAGGAGGCCCGTGACGTTGCTGCATGCCGAGAAAGAGCCCAGAAGCCTCCTCTTAGGGCCGTCCATGGTGGAGTACCTGCGAAGAGCGTTCTCCAGCTCCTTCATATCGATCCTACCCTCTTGGCCACCATCAGCAGGGATCTCTACCACCTAAACGTTAATGAGCAGCAACTTTTAATGGCAATTTTCATGCATATATATACATAATGCCGTTATATCTATATGCGGTATTACCTACTAATTTATTCATACCTCTGCCAAGCTCTGTCGCCATGAGAGGAGGTTGGAGTGGTGCTCGTAGGGGCCTGTGAACACAACCCATCGCGGGATACTGCTAAAATCACTCTTCTCTTCTTCCAAGCTTCTTAGGACGTGAGATCGGAGCAGGGGGGATATAGCAACTCCAATGACTTCCTGGAGCCGCTTGAGGGCCGCAGTGGCACCTGACCCACAGAAGAGCAACACATGCTCCGCCGCCGATCCGCCCAACTGCTGCTTGATATACGATTCGGATTCATGGACCATCCGGCTCATAACCCGCCCAACATAGCTGTCCTCAGTGTGGGTGTTCCCTGCCCAGAAGAATAAACACAATTGGGTTTATTCTTGAGGTTATGAGAGAAGGGATGGGTTGATCCATAATCATGGGAATGGGTGCTAGAGTAGACTAGTAGGTTTTCGTTCAAATACCGTAGAATGGGAGGACATTGTGCAGCATGAAATCCTCAACAAAGTCAAGCGCCATGCCGCTGGCAGTGTGGTCGGCGTACACCATTTTGTGCCGGCCGAATGGCGTGTCCACATGCGTGTCACGTCCGACGACCTGCGACCGCAACCACGCGAGCTTCTCGTGGGCACCCCAGCTTGTGCTCGGCCAGGCTGATCCCTGCCATGGAAACCATCTCTTGCCAAGCAGCGCGCCCAAAGCTTCGTGGCCATACGAATGGGAAGGGGAAGGGGAATCGGACGATCGGCTACTCTCGTGCCGGGTGGGGGAGTTGATGTGGTCAGGCCAAGTTTGTGGTTGGGATGGTAGGGGGGGTGTATATATGAGAAGTGAATGTAATGAAGGCATGGTGGTGGCTTGTATGTAGCATCCAAGTGAAAGTATGTAGCAGAGATATGCTTTTAGGAGGATGAAGAGGATGATGATGATGATGATGATTATTATTACCCTTTGGCTCGTGTGATTCGATCCTCCTCCATTTTATAGCTTCCAAAGTTCCTGCAATGGCAGCTAGATATTGTGCTGTATATGTGATGGGCTTAGAAGATCACACGTGTTATTTTGTTCGGTAGTAGCACGTTCAACCAGATCCTTTTCACATTTTTGGATGACTATTGAAACCTCGTGGTTCTTTTTTTTGTATTTTTCTACCTCTTCATCCGCTTTGTTGCCTTGATTCCCAATTCCTACATTTTCAAAGCCTACTCTGAAACCCTATATTCCTCCTCCCGCATTTCCCCCCCAAGTTAATCTAAGAAGCACGCAAAAGAAACTATCTTTAATAGTGATGCATCTAAGGAATTTACATACATACATATCTGGGTGTGGGTCAATTATAAATAATAAATCATTAGTTACATTGAGTTCAAGTACAATATCAATACTTAATGGCTTAGAAAATTATCTATCTTTAAAAATGTGATAAACTGTAATAGTTGAAAACCATGTAAGAATATTTCTAAGGGAATAGGCAACATGTAGATACCAAGTAATTGAAGAGTCAACTAACTATATCCCGGTATAGAATCATCCTCAAATTATTCCCAAAGTTTGACATGGATATGCATATATATATATATATGAATATGCATATCCATGTCTTAGGGGACAAAACAATATATATATATATATATATAGATAGATAGATTGACCTGTCCCTTAAGATTTGGCATACTAAGCGGGTCATTCTAACTTACAACAATATCATCTCAATAACAAATAGATTTAAATGTTAGAAACGTTGACCAAGAATCCTAATGTGCATCACAATTTCTCCCATGATGGCAGCCTTGGTCATGTATCAAGGTTTATAAAATAAGGTTTTGTGGGAACTAGAAGTAAAAACCATAAGGACCCTTTAAATTCTTCTATTGGAAAATTTGATTTAAATGTATGAAAAGTTGACCAAGAAACCTAACATGCATCACAACGTCTCCCATGGAAGTCTTGGTGATGTGTGGCGGATTGAAAAATAAGGTTTTCTCCGAACCATAAGGGAAAACAAAGGGACCCTTTTGAATTCATCTATCAAGTGGGAGGATGGTGGGGGGGACCCATAATCATGTGGCGAAAGCTTCATGATTTGTTGTTGTCATAAATCTAATAAAAGATATCTTTGACCATATTGCATATAGGGTAATATAGAAATATAATTACCTTTACCTAGGAGAGATAAAGAATTGAAATATTGATTTGATGGAAAGAAATATATTGTTGATAGTAATAGAATCTCACTCTCTCCCTTTTGTCTCATCATCATCATCATGTAATGATAAGGAATCCAAATATGTTTCACTTGGAACAAAACACATTACCTTTAGTGGTGGACACAACAACACAAAGTTGTTTCTTGCTATATTAAGAAATTAACAAATTTTCCGTAAAGAAGCATGCACCACTTGTAGAGCGAGAAGTATTTGGGCAACTACCCCAATCTATAACAATATAAGTTATAACCAGCCAACCATAGATAACTAGAAGTGTTATTGTGATGACTAAAAATCAAGTCATATCTGAAGTTCCTTTGAGATAATAAATAACTCTTTTGGTTGCATTCGTTTGTGTGCATCCTAGAGTTGACATAAATTGTCCCAACTTAAATTCGACAATATAACTTAGATATGGTGTGTAGCATACACCAATTACAATAATGCTATATAATAAGAGTGGCATTAGGTTGCAAGAATCACAATGGTAACTTCTTCTCATGGTAACCTCATTTGGCGAGCGAGCCGAGAAGGCTAAGAGGAAGGCGCGCGACGGCGTGCCATCACAGCGGGAAGAGGCCGAACGACAAAGAGAGTCGGCAAGGGTCGGCGTTGGGGCCAGGATTGCGGAGGTGTACGCAGCTCTTGAGGCGATGCTCGAGGAAGAGGAAAGATCGAGGCCGCAAGCCGAGACCGAGGAGACGGACTTGCCCCACGCGCTGGTGGAAGACCGGTACGACGGTGCCACGGGAGAGGGTGCGGAACAAAACACCCTCTCGACTTGCGGAGAATTGCCAACCGAGGACAAGGTTGGGAGCGGAGAAGAGCCCTCCACGCGAATTCCGGAGACTCCGGTGGTCGAGCCCGTGTGCCGACATGAGACCGGAGAGAAGGAAGTTGCCGACGAGGAGTCCTGGCACGATGCCAGCGAAGAGGGATGGGAAACGGCCTGCGAGGAGGCCAAGGACGGAGGCGGCACGGAAAGATCAGCATTCCGATTCGAATGGAGCGTAATCCGGATGTGGATGACTCGACCGAAACCGGCCCAAGGCGCGAAAGACTAGGGACGGGTTATAGAGCCCGATCGGTAGGGCTCGGTTTGGTACAATAGTGCCGGCGCGGAAGAGGGTGTGAAACAAATCGCCCTCTTTTACATGAGGAAACAAGCTGGCCAGGCGAAGGCCGCAGATCGGGAAGCTAGCGATCAAGGTTGCGGAGAGAGACCGGCAGGTTTCGGACACCGCTGCCCGAAACTCTGGACATTGGAGAATCAAGTGCAGGCGGCACTTGATCGATCGAAGTCCAGATGCTTCTCACCGAACGTGCTTGGGGAGTGGTACCCTGAACAAGCGTCCGCAAATCATTACGGGACGGAAACACCACGTCTTATCCGGAGACTCAGGCAGCCGGCAACGAGCGCCGGCGTGAGACCTGGAGAGATGGGAGATGGAGGCGGGTACGCGAGAAGGAGAGCGATGACAAGTTCGGGAGAAGTACAAAGGATGAAGAGGGGAACGAAGACCGGTCCTACGGAGATCCTCACACTGATACGGTTGTCGGCCCGAGTGCCGGCGTGAGTCCTATAGGAGAGATCGGTGGCGACAGGAGAACGGGACCCGACAACCCAGAGAATGACGAACGAGAACCAGGCAGAGCGGACTTCCGGATAACCATTCCGGGAGGGAGGAAGAGGAGGCCTACGAAGAGGCCGGGAACACGGTATGTCAGTACCACGGGAGAGGGTGTGGAGCGAGCCACCCTCTCGGCTTGCGAAAGAAGGAAGACCCAAGGTAAGGGTCAGAGATACGTTGAGCCCGAGGAGGATCCTTCACACCGGTTCTAGAGACTCCGGCGGTCGGCCCGAGAGCCGGCGTGAGGCCTACAGTGATGATCGGCTGCGGCGAGGGGACGAAGGCAAAGAACTGCGGATGGGTGGTTTGCGAATATCCTCACAGTGATCCGGTTGTCGGCCTGAGTGCCGGCGTGAGTCCTATAGGAGAGATCGGTGGTGGCAGGTGAACGCGACCAGCCGAAGAGGCCAATACAGGGGGACGGAGGAGACAAGTGGCGGTGCCGTGACCTTACACACACCAGCGCTAGACGCTCCGACGGTTGGCCCGAGTGCCAGCGTGAGATCTAGAGTGACTGGCGGTGGCAACGGCAAGGCAGGCAAACCGAGGTCACACGAAGATCCTCACACCGATCCGGTTGTCGGCCTGAGTGTCGACGTGAGTCCTATAGGAGAGATCGGTGGTGGCAGTGAACGAGATCGGACGACGGAAGCAGAGAAAGAAGGTATTAGGCCGGCGAAGTAGCTACGAAACGAATCGGACCTACCGGCAAGGTCAGTGGGCATAAGGAAGTCGGGTCCTATGGGATCCCCACACCGAACCAGAGACTCCGGCAGTTCGGGCAACGTGGCAACATGAGGCCGAGAGAGAAGGTTGGTGGCGGCAAGGAACAAGACCTAGCAACACGAAGGCGGGACCCGGCTACGCGGAAGACACGAGGAGAGTCACAAAGGACTCCGACAAAAGACACCCGAATTTCGGCAAGCAGAGAAACGGAGTCTGGTCCTATGGGACCCTCACACCGATCCGGAGACTCCAGCAGTTCGGCCAACGTGGCAACGTGAGACTTAGGGAGAAGGATGGTGGCGGTAGGGAACAGGACCCGACAACACGAGATAGCGGATCGGGAGTCGGTAAGACGGGGGCGGACGAAGTGCGAAACCCTTACCGACCGGTTACAGTTTCGGAGGAGCCGGTAGGGGCAAACACGGGGAGGTGTGTCGGGCCACGTTATTCTTAAGCAACTCGGCGAAGTCAGCGCAATCTCTCCGAATGTGGCCGACACCGTCGCACCACATGTATTTAAGGTCACTCAGAGGGCGCGAGTCATGTGACTGACCCCTGCCATATCTTTGTGCTTGAGCGATTTGGAGATCGTGCATCATCTTTGTTAGCTCTTCCAGAGCTACGCCCTCGGATGGTCCCCCGACCACGTTGGTCAAAAGCGAGCCCGACTCGAGCCACCTTATGGTATGTTCTGACCGAGTCAGAATCTCCTCTTACTTCTTCACGACAGTTGGGCCGGTCGTCGTCGACCTTCTCTTGATCAAGCGGATCGACTGACTTGACAAACAATAGGACCTTGCGCGTATCGAGCATAGTTTATTCCAATATCATGAGGCACGGTTTATTTTCGAACTCCTAGAGAAGCACCGACGTTGTCGCGTTGTTACGCGCGTGCGTGGAGAAAGGCGAGACCACGGGGGTCTTGGACTAGGGAGTGACGGAGCGTAGGAAGCCACGCTTCACCCCTTTCGGGGCACCCCAGGAGCACACCGGAAGCAACCGAAGGGAGAGAGAGAGAGTGAGCAGGCGTGCAACATTGACACTCGCACGAACATGTACATAAGCAAGAAAGAAACACTAGGACACACGCACGCACACCAACAGAGACCCGAATATGCACAACCATATTCCCATTGAACTGGCCGACTCGATTGACCACCCTTTCGACGGCTTGTTGAGCCGCATCTCGCTTCGCCATATTCCGTCTGGCTTCCATCACGATCTTTGCCATCATCTCCTTGAAGTCGAAGTCTTCTTCCATCTCCATGCTCCCTTGCCGCCCTTCACGTCGGGTTCACCAAAGATGTCGCGAAGTTTCACGCGTGCGTGTAGAATAAGACATGATATGGAGTAGAGGAGAAAGAATAAGACATGATATGGAGGCTTAGCTCAAGAGGAGAAGAGGAAAGAATAAGACCATGACATAGAAGGAGAGATCGCGGAGGCAAGATACTCAACAAGTTATATTAAAACGAACGAATGATTACAACAATGGTGGCTGCATGGGCCGCACCAAACGACTATGAGAAAACCCTAACTGAAGATGAATAAGGAAAACCCTAAACGAAACCCTAACCCTAAAACGGTAAGAACTCTAGGCTAAGTGGTATACCTTTCATACGCAAAATAGGCAACCCCTCATAAGTGACCCCTCCCTTCCTTTTATAGCCCAAGGAGGGAGGGACCTTACAATGTGGGATAAAATTTCCCCTCTTATTTCTATACACCATTTCCTAGTATACGTTGTCGTGAAGAATTTCGGCCAAAGGCAAAAATCGAGAAATGTTGGCTACATTGGCGGGGTGCAGCAGGTGCAGTCACCCTTGTACATTTAGTGTGAATAACGAGGGCGCCGAACAGTAGTTAAGTCGGGGTTATCCCACATTGTAACGCATCCCTCTCCTTGTTCTATAAAAGGAAGGGAGCGCCCCTTTACGAAGGGGTTGCCCATTTTGTATTAGTAGGGTATACCGTTAGATGGAGAGACGTTCTCTCTTCCTCTCTCTCTCTTCTTTTAGGTTTTCTTCTTCTTCTCCTCCTCTGCTTCTTCTTTGTCACTCTATGAGTCTGGCTTGATATCTGCAGGTTCGGTATCTGCCCCGTCTGCTGTGCAAGACCCCGCTCGGCGCGACGAGCCCGTGAGCTCCCCGATCGGCGGCTTGGTAGTAGACGACTGTTGTATCTTGCTTCTTGTAAATATGTTAGGAAATAGGTCCCTCCGGATGGGAAGTGAGAAGAACAGTACTGATGAGCGAACCGGATGTGGAGTACCCGGCTACGGAAGACCCGGTGAGAACCGGATGTGGAGTACCCGGCAACGGAAGACCCGGTGAGAACCGAATGTGGAGTACCCGGCTACGGAAGACCCAGTGAGAACCGGATGACAAGTACCCCGCAACGGAAGACCCGATGAGAACCGGATGAAGTGTGCCCGGCAAGCACCGAATGATGCAGGCCCGGTGAGGAGTGCTCACCAGATGAAGGGACATATTCGTAAATATGTTTCTGAGAGTCCATCGGGACTATATTTGTAAATAGCTTAAAAGTCATATTAGTATAAATATGACTTAGGGCAAACTGATTAGGTTTTGTCATTCTTGTTGGTGCAAGACGAGAGAGCGCGTAACAGTGTACAGAGAGAGAGAGAGAGAGGAAGAGGTCGTTGCCTCTGTTGTAACCGCCGCCTATGGCGAAGATCATGAGCACGAGGTCGTTGCCTCCGTGAGCTCACTGTTGTAATCATTGTGATATAGTGATAGTTTGGAGTCTGTGGACTCCCGTGGTTTTTCCCTCTCAGGGTTTTCCACGTTAAACATCCTGTGTACTCCTCTCTCCTTTGTGTCGTGTGTTTTTCATTATCCGTTTTCTGTGTTCGTGTTTTAGACTCGGTTGTGGCCGAGTGTAGTAGGAAGGGAGCGTGCATTCCTGTCAAAATATACCTATGGAAGATTCTGCGTTTTTGGTGTCTGCGTGGGTGTTTTAGTGTTTCCTTACTTCTGTTTCTGTACATAAGCGTGAGTGGGATCGGCACTATGTGTGTGCGTGTGTCGGCCAGGGGTGCGCGCGTGTTCTTCTCTCCCTCCTTTTGGGTTGTTTCCGGCGTCCCGGAAATGGTGAATCACGACTTCCTACGCTCCATCACTCCCTAGTCCAAGACCCCTGTGGTCCCGCCCTTCTACACGCACGCGCAAAACTTCGCGACAACGTGTGCACATGTTGCACACGACCGACTTGCCCTTTCCACCCCGGTTTCCGCCTATGGACGAAAATCTTCACAACAACGGATTGTTGAAGAAGGGGCGGAAGTTCGAATGGAGAGAAGAGCACTCGGAGGCAGTTCAAAGGCTAAAGGGGATGCTGACAACGGCACTGGCTCTCTGGAAATCAGTATACTGAAAGGACGCTTTGATTTTCATCACGATTGACACGAGTCTGATCGGAATCGGATGGGTAGTCAACCAGGAGGGTAAAACCAGAACGCGGTTCGTCGTCCCATTTGGTGCAAAGCTGCTTAGTGAGCGGCAGCGATGATACGCTGTCGTGAAGAAAACCGTCCACAAGCGGAATCGGTGCACCGGAGCGTAGGAACCGGCTCTTCATGCACGTGCGTCTTATGTAGTACATAGAAGATCTCCGGTAGGTAGATCCGGTAGGTAGTTAATGGGAAACGGCTCCTTTCTTGCCTATAAAAGGAGGGAGACAAGGAGGAGTGAAGGATCGCGCGGAGAGAGGACGAAGTGTTGTCGGGTTGTGGACCGAAGGCTTCTCTCTCTTCCATACTCCGTAGCTTCTTTCTGTGCAGGGTTTCGGGGAGGCTCGCGCTGCTCTGAGGAATGCCCGAGTGCTTCCGGCAGCACCTCCCACCTACTCCTTTCTTTCTGAGCGTTTACGAACAGGCATCGACATCTGTTCGCTGGCCTGTTCGGTTGTAACCGACTTCGTGCTTCTTGTTGTTTGTCCTTGTTAATATATATATACATACATTCGTGTCTCTCTGCGTCGTGCCCCACTCGCGTCTTTATGTCGAAGGGTCGTGTCCCTGTGAATCTACGCCCACTCGTAGTGGGTCCCTTCCCTTCTCCTTTGTCTCTTGCTCTTCGGTACAAGACCCCCGAGGCCCCGCCTCATTCCACGCATCCGCGAGGAATACCTCGACATCTTGGTGAACCCGACGTGAAAGAGGCGGCAGAAGAGCAGAAGATGAGGGGGTCGGATCTTGCAGAGGCCATGGCTTCGGCCGTGGATCGGATATTGAGCGCACGCAAGGGCACCGGTGCCCTCGACAGAGCCATTGAGGCGGTCGTCGGTACGATCGGCCGGTTCAGTGGAAAGGATGCCACGAAGTATTTGGCGTCCTACGGGGCAGAAATGCTGATGCGGGACATTCCGGAAGAGAGGCGTCTTGCCGGGTTCCCTCGAGTGGTGATGCCGACCATCCATGCGGAGGTGCTCGAGGTACGGGCGGAGAGCCGTACCTTGGAGGAGTTCGAAGGCCGACTCCTAGAAAAATACGAGTTGGACGACGCGCTCCGGCTTTCGAAACGGGACTTCGTGGAATGGGTGGAGTCCCCCGGCAAGGGAAGAAACGCGTCGGCACTCCTCCGGGAGTTTGAAGAACGCTTTGCGCACTTTTCGGCGCTTGACCAAACCATTTTGGATACGAGTCGGGTCCTACTGTTCGTCAAGTCGGTGGACGAGTGGGACCGGGATCAAGTCGGCTCCTTGCTGGAAACCGAAGACGGGCTGACGACCGACTGGGCTGCGGTTAAGAGAGTCTGTGGCCGTTTCGACAAACAGCGAGAATGGGCTGATAACGGGGCGGCCGGTGCGGGCTCTGTCACAGCAAGGAGGCTTGAACCGGCACCGCAAGGGCGAAGGGCAGAAGCCCGGGAGTGGCTCAAGACCGGGTCGGCTCCGACCGGCATGGTCAATGACTCGTCCGGAGGAGCATCGCTGGAGGAGTTGACGCGGGCGATAAAGGATCTCCAAATCGCCCAGACTCGAAGGGAAGGCGGCGAACCGGCGCGTGACCGACGACCGGTAGCAGGGAACAGGTGCATGTGGTGTGACGAGGTCGGCCACATTCGGAAGGACTGCGGCGATTTCGCAGAGGCGTTGAGGAGCCGGGTGGTGTACCTATGGGAAGGCCGGGTGCACGCCGGCGATACCAGAAGGGCCCTAAACCGGAACGACGGGCGAGGAGGTATGAAGAGACTGATGGAAGAGGCAGCGGCCCGACACGTGGAGGCCATCCACTACTCGGCGTCGGCCGGTATTTAGGTCGGGGGCAGCGAGGCCCGAAAGGAGAGCAAAGACGGATTCTGGTCGGCAATGCTGGAAGGCCTCGCCGGCGCACGGCTGAGAAAAGATAACCAGGTGGAAGGCCGAGCCCTTCAGAACAAAACGACCGCGGCCGTATGTCGGTTCTTGATCGAGGACGTGATATGCCGGTACGGGTGCGTCGGGAAGATCGTGGTTGATCGCGGGGAGTTGGATGCCGAAGAGGCCGAGGAGCTGTTTGACCGGCTAGGAGTCAAGCTCTCGCTTACCAATGCGTACAATCCGGAGGCGAATGGGAAGGTGGAGCACGGACACGGACCGATCGTCAAGGTGTTAGTTCGGGCATGCGGAGGTCAAGTCGGGAACTGGCCGCGGCTGTTGCCTTACGCGTTGTGGGCGGACCGAACTACGCACAGTTCAGTAACCGGATTCATGACGGCAGAGCTCATGTTTGGGCAGAAGCCGATCATGCCGATGGAACGTACGATCTCCTCATGGGCAACCGTGGACTGGAAAGACGAGATGAGCCGGGAGGAACTGTTGGCGGCGCGCATACGACAGCTCGAGCGAAGACCGAAGGACGTGGAGCAGGCTGCGGGAAAGCTTCGGGTGGCAAGGACGAGGAACAAAGCCCGGTTCGACCGGACGCACCGGCTCCGACCAAAGAAGATCGAGGAAGGCGACTAGGTGCTAGTCTACGACAGCAGCCTCGACAACCAGCACCGAACGACACGGAAGTTCGCAAGAAGGTGGTTCGGGCCTTACGTGGTACAAAGCGCCAACGACAACAGGACGTACCATCAGGTGGAGCTCGACGGCACGAGAATGGCGATACCGGTAGCTGGGAAGCGGATCAAAGCGTTCAAGAAGCGTCACGACGACGAGCCGGATCCGGTTAACCTGGACCACGACGACGAACGATCCGAAACCGAGGAAGAACCAACGGGCGGGGAATGAAGGCTGGACCGGTTTTCTCCATCCCAACTCAATTTGGCGCATGCCAGTGGATGCGCGGTTAGGTGGGGGCGGATGTCGTGAAGAAAACCATCCACAAGCGGAATCGGTGCATCGGAGCGTAGGAACCGGCTCTTCATGCACGTGCGTCTTATGTAGTACATAGAAGATCACGAACTATTGGGTATTGTTTCGGCAGTAAAGGTCAACAAAAATTACTTGATTGGGGCCGAAGTGACAATCGAGACGAAAAGCCTGCCGATTCTCGGTACGGTTTCCGGATGCGCGACTCTGAACCTGGCGATGCTAAGGTGGATCCCATACATTAAGTCCCTCAATACAAAGATATGGCACATCACCGAAAAAGACAATGTCATGGCCGACATGCTATCAAGTGAAGGGTATAATGACGAAGACGACATGGTATTGGAAGATGAAGAAGTCGGTGTGGACTTCTTTGAGTCGGCTCGATTGTCGGCGAATAGGTGAAGCACTCCAACCCTGCACGAGTTCAACAAAGATAGTTACGACGATGAGTGTATTCGGATAGGACAGTTCATGAGCATGATGATGGCAGATACAACGTGGACGAAGGAAGACGGAATCCGAAAGAAGGCCTACAAGTTCTTCTTGCGAGACGGTGTCGAGGTATTCCTCGCGGATGCGTGGAATGAGGCGGGACCTCGGGGGTCCTGTACCAAAGAGCAAGAGAGAAAGGAGAAGATGCCCACTACGTGCGAGAGTAGATTCACAGGGACACGGCCCTTCGACACAAAGACGCGAGTGGGACAGCGACACAGGGAGACACAAACGTATGTATGTATTAACAAAGATAAACAACAAGAACACGAAGACAACAAAACACGAAGTCGGTTACAACCGAACAGGCCGGCGAATAGATGCCGATACCTGCTCGTAAACACACAGAGAGGAAGGAGTAGGTTGGAGGTGCTGCCGGAAGCACTCGGGCATTCCTCAGAGCAGCGCGAGCCTCCCGAAACCTACACAGAAGGAAGCTATGGCGTTTGCAAACCAGAGAGAGAGAGAGAAGCCTTCGCACGCAAACTGAGAGCACTTCGTCCTCGACTCTCCGCAATCCCTTCGCCCCTCCTCGTCTCCCTCCTTTTATAGGCAAGGAAGGAGTCGTTTCCCCCCTTTACTTCCTACCTACTAAATCTACCCGCCTAGGATCTTCTATGGACAACATTCGAGAAGAGCCGGTTCCTACGCTCCTGTGCACCGATTCCGCTCGTGGACGGTTTTCTTCACGACATCCGCCCCCACCTAACCGCGCATCCACCGGCATGCGCCAAATTATGTTGGGACAGAGAAAACCGGCCCAGCCTTCATTCTCCGCCCGTCGGTTCTTCTTCGGTTTCGGATCCTTCGTCGTCGCGGTCCAGGTTAACCGGATCCGGCTCGTCGTCGTGACGCTTCTTGAACGCTTTGATCCGCTTCCCAGCTACCGGTATCGCCATTCTTGTGCCATCGAGTTCCGCCAGATGGTACGTCCCGTTGTCGTTGGTGCTTTGTACCACGTAAGGCCCGAACCACCTTCTTGCGAACTTCCATGTCGCTCGGTGCTGGTTGTCGAGGCTGCTGTCGTAGACTAGCACCCAGTCGCCTTCCTCGATCTTCTTCGGTCGGAGCCGGTGCGTCCGGTCGAACCGGGCTTTGTTCCTCGTCCTGGCCACCCGAAGCTTTTCCGCAGCCTTCTCCACGTCCTCCGGTCTTCGCTCGAGCTGTCGTATGCGCGTCGTCAACAGTTCCTCCCGGCTCATCTCGTCTGTCCAGTCCACGGTTGCCCATGAGGAGATCGTACATTCCATCGGCATGATCGGCTTCTGCCCAAACATGAGCTCGGCCGGCATGAATCCGGTTACCGAACTGTGCGTAGTTCGGTCAGCCCACAACGCGCAAGGCAGCAGCTGCGGCCAGTTTCCGACTTGACCTTTGCATGCCCGAACTAACGCCTTGACGATTGGTCCGTGTCCGCGCTCCACCTTTCCATTCGCCTTCGGATTGTACGCAGTGGTAAGCGAGAGCTTGACTCCTAGCCGGTCGAACAGCTCCTCGGCCTCTTCGGCGTCCAGCTCCCCGCGATCAGCCACGATCTTCCCGACCCACCCGTACCGGCATATCACGTCCTCAATCAGGAACCGACATACGGTCGTGGTCGTTTTGTTCTGAAGGTGTCGGCCTTCTACCTGGTTGGTCAGATCTTCCCGAGCCAGGACCAGATACCGCATCTGTCCTACTCCCATCGGCATCGTCACCAGATCTACCATCCATTTGAAGTGGATGGTCGGAGGGTACGTAGGGTGAAGCTCGTCCCGATGTCGGACTATGGAGTGCATCTGACAGCTCTCGCAAGTTGTCACGAACCGATGCACGTCCCGGTACAGTCCCGGCCACCAGTACTTCCCCTTTATCTTCTCGAACGTGGCCCACGTTCCACGGTGTCCAGCCCAAGGGCTGTCGTGGTAGGCTGTCAGCAGCTCCTCCTGTTCTCCCTTCATTGCCACCACCCGGAGCGGGACGTCGTTCCTCTTCTTCGGGTGCTTCCATAAGTATCCGTCCTGGAGAAAGAATCGGTATGCTTTCTTCCGGATCCGGTTGGCCTCGTCCTTCTTCCACGATGCATCCGGCGTCATCGTCCTCAAAAATCCACCGATCTGGAGCCACTCGCCGTCGTACTTGCTCTCGTCGAAGTCGTTAAGTGCCGGAGTGCTTGCCCCATCGGTCGTCACATACGCCGCCTTGAAGAAGTCCACGCCGACTTCTTCGTCCTCCGAAACCATGCCGCCCTCGTCATCAAACCTTGCCCTCGAAAGCATGTCGGCCATGGCGTTGTCCTTTCCGGAAATGTGTCGTATTTCCGGGTCTAGGGACTTGATGTACGCTATCCACCTGAGCATCGCCAGGTCCGGTGTCGCGCATCCGGAAACCATGCCGAGAATTGGTAGGCAATCCGTCTCGATAATCACTTCCGTCCCGATCAGGTAGTCTTTGTCGGCCTTTACTGCCGAAACGATACCCAGAGTTCGCGTTTAACCTGGGCGTACCCTCGTTGTCGCTCACTGAGGACCTTAGCGCCGAATCGGATCGGGAACCGGGTGCCGTCCTCGTCTTCTTGGTTGACGACCCATCCGATCCCGGTCGGGCTCGTATCCACTGTTATGTATACCGGGGTACCCTTCTCGTAGACGGCCTTCCGGAGCGCCGGTGTTGCCGCAAGAGCTTCCTTCAGCTTCCGGACCGACTCCGTGTGCTCGTCTCGCCACTCGAATCTTCGCCCCTTCTTCAGCAACCCGTTTAGTGGCTCCGCAATGTGGGCGTAATGCGGGATCCATATGTGGTAGAATGCGCATGCCCCCAGGAACCTCCGAACTTCCGTAACCGAGCTACAGTCGGTCTTCATCACGGAGATGGCTTCTACCTTTGCCGGAGACGGCTTTCGGCCATATGGTCCACATAGGTGTCCGACCACCAGGATTTCCGATTGCCCGAAGGCCGATTTCTCCCCGGAGAAGGTGAGCCTCGCATCCTCTAGCCTTTGTAGCACCCTCTCGCAGTCGTCGATGTGTGTTGCCACGAATCGCCGGCATCCGTCCGACCCGAGTGTCTCGTCCTTCTCTTCCACCGGGCACCCCTTGATAGGGATGTCGTCTAGAAACAGCATGGTGATGTCCGGGATGCAATCCCTCAGTACTTTGTTCATTGCAGGGTACACATTCGCACTAGGCCGAGGGGAGTTCGCATCGTCGTAATGTCTCTGCTCTCTACGGCTAGCTGGAATTGGTCGTACCCCGAGTACAGATCACCGACAGAGTAAATCGACCTTCCGGCGAAGGCCTCCGCGAACTCGTCTATGGTCGGTCCGATTCCTGCGTTCCGGATGGTCACTCTGTTGACCGGCTGCAGGTCCTGAATGAAGCGCAATGTTCCGTTTTTCTTTGGTACGGTAAACCATCGGTTCGAGTATGGCGCGCTCGACAGTTCGAGAATACCCATATCGACTTTCTGCCTCAATAGCTCCATCAACTTCGGGATGTGAGCTCTCGGTACCGGAATCGGCTTGAGATTCCACGGCACATGCGGTACCGTGAATATCACCATCGTCTCCACGATTGTCGGGTCTACGCACCCGATCTCTTCCGGCGAGAATGCGAAGGCTTTCCCGTGCCTTCCGAGCATTCTCCGAAACCGGTCTTCCTCCGCCGGCAGTAGGAACCCGCCCCCTCCGATCTTGAGCTCCCGGAGCGTCTTGTCGGTGAAGGTGTGTCCTATGCAGGCCGGACCTCGTAAACTGGGGTCCGACGCCACCCCTCTGATTCGGGACTCGCTGCCCTCCGGTAAGGGTGCCGCGACCGGCCTTACCTTCCGATCCACAGTCTTGTACTTCGTGCTAACTCGGGCCATCCGATCTGACTCGAGCCCTTGACCGAAGTCCGCGATGACTTCGTACATCTCTTCGGAACATACCGGTATCGTCCGGTCTTCGTTAAGGTCTTCTCCGGCTACCTTCCTCAGCATCCCCAAGGTGTCGTCGAAGGAGACCGCCTCCACGGCTCCGCTGATTTCCTCGTCCGGGCCGAGAACTCCGCACGCTCGAAGTCGCTCCTCCGCCCTTGCCCTTTCTCGGCCAACGATGCCGACTATCATACATCCCCCGTCGTCGGAGAAGCAAATTTTCCTGCCTATCGTACAAGGTTTCTTCGGTTTCGGTTCTATCGTACAGCTATGGGGTCTTTCCCGAGTGTCCGGACTGTCTCGGCCCCACGCCTTGGCAGCCCTCTCTAAAAATCCTCCCGGTTCTCGCCACCGAGGGATTCGCGGTTCCGCTCGTGGTTCGGTCGCACCGTCAGAAATTGGACCGAATGGCGCCCGTCCTGGCTTTTGACCCTCGCGTAGGCTGAACCGTTGTCCAGCACTTTGGTCTCCATCCGCGCCGTCGTGATGTATGGTTCCCCTAATATGACCGGGTGCGTGGACGTCTCCTGTACGAAGAAGTGCTGGTCAATCTCGACGTCGCCGATCTTGACTCGCACGTTCGGGCAGGCCCCATGCAGTTCCTCGGTGACGCGCGTCGCCGCCCGTATCTTCCACCCGTGCTTGGTGTTGATCGGCCACTTCCCCTTCTTATAGAAGTCCATGGACATCAGGTTTATTTCCGAACCGTGGTCCACCAATGCCACCACCGGTTCCTGAACATCTCCGATCTTTACCGGGGTCTCCGTGGTCGCTCGGGCCCAGTGTGGCCTCGAATAGTGGCTCTCCGCCCACTCATCTGCCAGTGCCGAGTCGTCGATGTGCGTCGTCCGCACCTCTACCGGTCTTTCCGGATCCGTCTCCGTCGACAGCCTCTTCCGTTTCACCAAGTCCACAATGGAGTCGTGGAACTCCTTGGCGATCCCTAGCACCTCCAGTAATGACAGCTCCACTTTGCTGTCAAGGATCCGTTCTTCTAGGACCTTTCGTAGGTCCGTGGTCCTTTCTATTTCCGTCCCCAATCGGTATCCGCCCTTCCTGGGGTTATCTTGCAAGCCGGACCCACCGGCATCGTTCCGTCGCTGCCCGAATCGGGTCTCGTATCGTTCTGAGGGCCCGGCCGCTCCGGCTTTCCCCACTCGCTTGTCTTCTACCAGACCCTCGTAGTTCCGGCAGGCGGCTTCTACGAAGCCCGTCTTCTCCTCGACCGGATCGCTCCACCCGGTTATTTCCCGGACCCGTTGTCGTGCCTTTCGGCTTCGGATCGTTGCGTGAGTCGGGTGGGAACCACAGAGGTCTTGGACTAGGAGAAAGAAGTTCGTGAGATAGAGATTAATTATGAGTAAATAGCAAAGAGAAAGACAAGAAACTCGTGAATCACACGAGTATACTATATTAATTGGTACTTAGGGTGTTAAGAGAGAAGTAGATGTATAAATCGTGAATCCCACGAATAATTTTTGTATTGATTAATACTTAATCCAAATAATCAACAACAACTACAATGTGCTCCCCATCCTTATATAGTGATGGGAGAGACTAAGCATAGCTACATGCTTTTTCTCATATGTTCATGCACACTAAATGTGCATGTGATGCTTTTTTATTATTATTATTTATTTCCTAAGTATAGGGCTCATGCACGCTAGATGTGCATGAGTTATTTTTAGTGTCTCGTGTTTTTTCTTTTTCATATATTAAAGAAATACACGATTTACCTTTTAATAAAGGTATGCATAAATAAAGGTCTTATACATATTAAATCTATATTTAAAACACTTAAGATAATTTAATGTAATGGTAAGGTTGGGGTTTGTCAACGTGGAGGTGTAGAGTTCGAATCACGCCCTGCGCAGTAGTGAGTATTTCCTTTTTTTACATTTATGTCTCTTTATCCGTTTTCTTCCTTGCCGGTATGCCGTTTTCTTCCTTGCCGGTATGCCGTTTTCCTCCTTGCCGGTATGCCGTTTTCTTCCGGTTCTCACCGAGCACTCCATTCTCTATCCGGAGGGACAAAAATATAATTTCCACATAGTGTGCAACCTACACTACGACACTCGCCCCCTCCAAACCCGCACATCCTCCGGTATGTGCCGAAGTTCTTGATTCTTCGTATCCGTCTTCATCCGAAGCTTCCTCCGATTCTCCCCTTATGTCGACTATGAGTTGTAATCCACTTTCTTCGCTTCCCGCATCATTGTGGTCTTCGTCCGATTGCTCCTCGTTGTCGGCCTCGACTTGGATCACATAAGGTTTGTCGTCGGTCCGCTTCTTGAAAATCTTCACCCGCTTCCCGGCTATAGGCACTCGTAGTATTGTTCCATCCAACTCGGACAGTCGGTACGTCCCGTTGTCGAAGACCTTCCGAACCTCGTACGGCCCGAACCACCTTTTCGCGAATTTCCGCATCGTTGTATGTTGATGGTCCAAGCTACTATCATAGACGATCACCCAATCTCCTTCTTCAATCCTCCTCGGTCGTAGTCGGTGCTTTGTGTCGAACCGGCTTTTGTTCTGGAACCGTGCTTCTTGTTGTCGGCGTGACGCTTCCGCTACATCTTTCGGTCTTCCCTCCAGTTGTCGTATCCGGACCGCTAGTAGTTCTTCCCGGCTCATCTCTTCCTTCCACGGTAGTATTGTCCATGTCGCGATTGCGGTTTCCGTTGGCATTACCGGTGCTTGTCCGGTCATGAGTTCTGCCGGCATGTAACCGGTCACGGAGCTATGCGTCGTCCGATCCGCCCATAGTGCATACGGAAGCATTTGTGGCCAATCCTTCACCCTTCCGTCGCATGCCTTCGCAAGTGCTTTCACGATCGGACTATGTCCTCGTTCGATCTTCCCGTTGGCCTCCGGATTGTAGGCCGTTGTCAACGTTAACCGAACTCCATGTTTGGCGAAGAATCCCCTAGCTTTGTCCGAGTCGAGTTCTCCCCGGTCCGCAATCACTTGTCCTACGCAGCCGTACCTACAAAACACTTCTTCCAAAAGAAATTGGCACACCGCGGCACACGTTTTCCTCCGAAGCGCTCGACCTTCAACTTGGTTTGTGAGATCTTCTCGAGCTAACACCAAGTATTTCTTTTGTCCAATCCCGGTCGGCATAGCTACAATGTCGACCATCCACTTGAAGTTGATTGTCGGTGAGAATGTCGGATGCAGCTCATCTCGGTGTCGGACCCCGGAGTAGACTTGACATTTCTCGCAGCTTTCTGTGAACTCCGCGACATCTTTATACATGTTCTTCCACCAATATCTTTGCTTGATTTTCACAAAAGTTGCCCATGTTCCTCGATGTCCAGCCCAATCGGATTCGTGGAACTCGGACATTATCCGGTTTCGTTGCTCTTTCGTCCCGACTACTCGAAGTGGTATCCCATCCGGTCTTTTCGGCGTCCTCCAAATTAAACCGTTTTCCAAGAAGAATTTTTGGACTTGCCTCTTCTTCCTTCGGATCTCGGCTCTCCTTTCTTTATCATTGGTTGAATCCTCGACCTCTTGTAGCATCTTCCCGATCATCAAGGTTTCCCCCTCGTATTCTTCTTCCCGGAATTCTCGGATCACGTTCACTCGGCATATGTGTTCTGACGTGAAGTAGTCTTCGGAAACTTCTTCATTATCTGATTCGGTTATGTCGTCTTCAAACCGCGCCCTCGATAACATGTCCGCTACCGCGTTGTCCTTCCCCGAGATGTGTCGAACCTCCGGATTAAGTGACTTGACATATGCAATCCACCTTAGCATAGCCACATCCGGTATCGTACAACACCGCATCATCCCGAGTATCGGAAGACAATCCGTCTCGATCACCACTTCAGCTCCGATCAAATAATCCCGATCCGATTTTATCGCCGACACGACTCCCCACAATTCTCTTTTGACTTGTGCATATCCGCGTTGCCTTTCGTTGAGGACCTTTGCTCCAAATCGGATCGGATACCGCGAACCATCCGAGTCGGCTTGATTGATGACCCACCCGATACCGGTTGGACTTGTATCAACCGTTACTATGATTGGCCGCTCGTAGCTTGGCTTCTTAAGTGATTCCGCCCTCCATAGTGTCTTCTTGAGCTTCCTCATGGCTTTAGTGTGTTCCGGTTTCCACTCGAATTTCTTACCTTTCCGCAACAAGTGATAGAGCGGGTCCGCTATATGTGCATAGTGCGGAATCCATATGTGATAGAATGCACACGCACCCAGAAACCTTCGGACTTCCGATGTTGACTCACATACTTCCTTCATAGCTTGAATCGCATCGATCTTTGTTGGTGACGGTCTTCGGCCGTAGGGTCCACATAGATGTCCGACCACCAATATTTCTTCTTGCCCAAATGCCGATTTCTCCCCGGAAAGTGTTAGGTGCACATCTTCTAGCTTTCGCAACACTTTCTCGCAATCATGAATATGGTCGACCACGAACTTTCGGCATCCCCGATCATCCATAGTCTCATCTTTTTCTTCCACCGCGCATCCTTTCATCGGAATGTCATCTAGAAACGGCATCGTTATCTCCGGAATGCAATCTCGAAGCACCTTGTTCATCGCGTTCATCATATGTGCAACCGAGTTTGTCGCTTCTTGTGGTAGTGTGCACATTCGAACTAGTCCTATCGGTGTCCGCATGGTAGTGATGTCTCGGCTCTCCACGGCTAGTTGGAATTGGTCATACCCCGAGTATAGGTCCCCGATGGAGTATATCGCACGTCCGGCAAAAGCTTCCGCGAATTCGTCCACTATTGGACCGACTCCCGAGTTCCGGATCGTGACCTTGTTCACCGGTTGCAAGTCTTGGATGAATCGGAGTGACCCATTCTTCTTCGGAACCGTAAACCATCGATTTGAGTACGGAGCACTTGATGGCTCTAGAATCCCCATCGCCACCTTCTCCTTGAGCAAGTCAATGACTTTCGGAATATGCGCTCGTGGCACCGGAATTGGCTTCAGATTCCACGGTACATGGTCAATCGTAAAGATCACCATCGGCTCCACTATTCTCGGATCGACGCACCCTATCTCCCTTGATGTAAATGCAAACGCTTTGCCGTGTTGCTCCAACATCTCGCGAAACCGTTCTTCTTCTTTCTGTAATAGGAACCCACCTCCACCGATCCGAAGTTTCTTCCGGGTCTCATCCGTGAAGGCATGTCCGATATCCACGGACTTCCGAAGTGTCGGATCTCCCGAGACTTCTTTCTTCTTTTGTTCGCTATCGGCGGGTAGTGGTCCCGCGGCCGGTTTCACCTTCTTCTCCACGGTCTTGTATTTCGTACTTACCATTGCTTCTTCTTTGCGGAGCGCATCCGGCCCCATTTTCGCAACAATCTCGTACATCTCGACCGATTCCACCGGGACTACCCGGTTCCCTTGGCTTTTATCTTCCGCAAGCTCTTCAAGCCGTTGTAGTGTATTCCCATAGAACACTTCCTCGATCACTCCCACGATTTCTTCGTCTTCTTTTATTATTGATGCCGACCGTAACTTATCCTCCACTTGTCGGTATTGTTTCTTCATTCCTCCGGTTACGGCCGTGTACGTAGATGCCCCATCCGGGCCGATTCGTACTTGTTTTGCTCCGAGAGTTTTCTTCCTGTGTGGGGTATCAGGGCTTCTCGGACTATCACTTCCCCACTCCGCAACAGTCCGCTTTAAAAATCCATTCTCACTTGGGACAAGAGTTCCCTCTTGTTCCTTTCGTGATTTGCCGGCACCGTTAGGAATTGGACGGATTTCCCTCCGTTTTGGCTCCGAATTCGCGCAAAAGCCGCACCACTATCGAGCACCTTCGTCTCCATCCGTGAAGCCGTGATAAAGGGTTGGCCGAGGATGACAGAATGTGAAACCTCATCCTGCACAAAGAAATTTTGGTCAATTTCGACATCCCCGATTTTTACCGTCACATCCGGACAAGCCGCAAATAGGTCTTCTGTCGTTTTCGTGGCTGCCCGAATCTTCCATCCATGGTTGGTGTTTATAGGCCACTTCCCCTTTCGGTAGAACTCCTTGGACATCAAGTTGATCTCCGATCCGTGATCAATCAATGCTAGCACGGGTTCTTTGATGTTGCCGATTCGGACCGGAGTCTCCGTAGTCGCACGGGCCCAGTGTGGCCTTGTATAGTGGGAGTTCGGAATTTCGCCTTCCACTTCGGTGTCGTTCATTGAAACGGTATTTGCATTCACCCGTGGAGCATTTTCCTCCGTACTTTGTCTCTTCCTTTTCACGAGATCCACGAGAAGATCGTGAAACTCCTTCTTCGCTATTCCGAGTAGTTCCCGCAACGAAAAATCTACCCGGCTATCCAAGATTCTTTCCTCGAACACTCTTTTCAAGTCGGTTTGTTGTTCTATGTCCGAGGCGAGCTTGAATGCCGGAGTCGCCTTTTCTTTTCCCTTACCTCCGGAGTTCCAGCTTTCCGGTATCTTCGATGGTCCGGCCGCATCCTCCGTGCGCCGTCGTTTCTCGTCCACATACACCTCATGTAATTGACACAGGGCGTATATGCTATTCTTGTCGACAGGGCACTCCCATCCCGTAGCTTCCCGAACGCCTTCCGCGGTGTTTCGGATATCATTGGAGTCGGTTTTCTCGGTGTTTCCTAGCACCTCCGGCCAGAAAGACGCCTTCGCTCCCGATGACTCCCCGACACATATTCCCGCGGTTGTCGCATAGTTGCTTCTTGCCGCTAACTCCTCCTCGAGCACCTTCTTCATGCCGCCTTTCCGGAAGTTCGGTCGGAGTGGCTTCCGAGAGTCCATCGAATGAATCCGGTTTCCCTCGTAGTAGATGAGATCCCGTCGTAGTGCCTCCTTATGGTCGTCGCAATCCCTCCGATCGTGTTCGGCGCTATCGCACCATATGCACCGTCGATCCGTATATTTGGAGCTTGTGGGGCGGTCATCCGACTTCTTCACCATCGCGATCTTTAGATTCTCCATCTCCTTCAGCAGCTGCTCCACCGTAGACGCGTCGACTCCCTTCTCAGCCGTAATCTCCCGAGCCCTCGGTTGATGGTCTTCCAGTCCCGTTCTCGGTTTCGGAATCGGTTCCGAAACCCTCTTTTCTTCGTTGGCAAGCCATTGCCCCCTCTTCGTGTACCGCGCTACGATATCCCGCACGCTTTCCCATGTTTCGGTGAGGCCGCTTTCGGTGGTCGTGTCCTCAAGAAGCACTCCGAGATCTTTCCGGTCCCGGACGTCCACAGCTCGCAAAAACATGATGACTTTGTCCGGTGCAAGAATAGTTTGATCTCTCGCGGACAACCTCCCGAACCGACTTTCGAATGTCGAAAACACTTCGAGGACCTTCAGCCCCTTACCTGACGTTTCCACCCAATCCTCGAATCCCCTCCGCGTTGCCTTGGAGGAGTCCTCGATGGCAAACGTGGTCTTTAACGCCTCTTCGAATGCTTCCCACGTCGGATTTTGTTGTTGCAACCCGTGGATACTCCCTTGAAGCCCGTTGGTCGCCACCCGGTTAAAGGATGTCACTTGCAGTCCTTCCGAAGCCCGGCACCGGAGCATCTCCGCCTTGTAGTCCTGCAAATATCGCGACACATCCTTACCATTAAATTGCCCGTTGCGTTGCACGAGCCGCTCTACTGATGCCGAAATCTCCGACATCGTGCGTTGTTCTTGAAGCATCCGTTCGAACATCGCCATCATATTGTTAGCTTGTTGAGCCTCCATCTCCTTGCCACCCGTTTTCACGTCGGGTTCACCAACTGTGTCGTGCCTTTCGGCTTCGGATCGTTGCGTGAGTCGGGTGGGAACCACAGAGGTCTTGGACTAGGAGAAAGAAGTTCGTGAGATAGAGATTAATTATGAGTAAATAGCAAAGAGAAAGACAAGAAACTCGTGAATCACACGAGTATACTATATTAATTGGTACTTAGGGTGTTAAGAGAGAAGTAGATGTATAAATCGTGAATCCCACGAATAATTTTTGTATTGATTAATACTTAATCCAAATAATCAACAACAACTACAATGTGCTCCCCATCCTTATATAGTGATGGGAGAGACTAAGCATAGCTACATGCTTTTTCTCATATGTTCATGCACACTAAATGTGCATGTGATGCTTTTTTATTATTATTATTTATTTCCTAAGTATAGGGCTCATGCACGCTAGATGTGCATGAGTTATTTTTAGTGTCTCGTGTTTTTTCTTTTTCATATATTAAAGAAATACACGATTTACCTTTTAATAAAGGTATGCATAAATAAAGGTCTTATACATATTAAATCTATATTTAAAACACTTAAGATAATTTAATGTAATGGTAAGGTTGGGGTTTGTCAACGTGGAGGTGCAGAGTTCGAATCACGCCCTGCGCAGTAGTGAGTATTTCCTTTTTTTACATTTATGTCTCTTTATCCGGCTCTTCCTTGCCGGTATGCCGTTTTCTTCCTTGCCGGTATGCCGTTTTCCTCCTTGCCGGTATGCCGTTTTTCCTCCTTGCCGGTATGCCGTTTTCCTCCTTGCCGGTATGCCGTTTTTCCTCCTTGCCGGTATGCCGTTTTCTTCCGGTTCTCACCGAGCACTCCATTCTCTATCCGGAGGGACAAAAATATAATTTCCACATAGTGTGCAACCTACACTACGACACCGTCTCTCAGCGCGGTCCGTTTCATCCTTCCTTAGCCGTGCGCCGGCAAGACCTTCCATCATTGCCGCCCAGAATCCGTCTTTGCCCTCCTTTCGGGCCTCGTTGCACCCGACCCGAATGCCGGCCGACGCCGAGTAGTGGATGGCCTCCACGTGTCGGGCCGCTGCCTCTTCCATCAGTCTCTTCATACCTCCTCGTCCGTCGTTTCGGTTCAGGGCCCTCCTGGTGTCACCGGCGTGCACCCGGCCTTCCCACAGGTACACCACCCGGTTCCTCAACGCTTCTGCGAAATCGCCGCAGTCTTTCCGGATGTGGCCGACCTCGTCGCACCACATGCACCTGTTCCCTGTTGCTGGCCGTCGGTCACGAGCCAGTTCGTTGCCTTCCCTTCGAGTCTGGGCGATCTGGAGATCCTTTATCGCCCGCGTCAACTCCTCCAGCGCTGCTCCTCCGGACGAGCCACTGACCATGCCAGTCGAAGCCGGACCGGTTTCGAGCCATTCCCGGGTTTCTTCCCTTCGCCCTTGCGGTGCCGGTTCAAGCCTCCTTGCTGTGACAGACCCCGCACCGGCCGCCCCGTTATCAGCCCATTCTCGCCGTTTGTCGAAACGGCCACAGACTCTCTTAACCGCTGCTCAGTCGGTCGTCAGCCCGTCTTCGGTTTCCAGCAAGGAGCCGACTTGATCCCGGTCCCGCTCGTCCACCGTCTTGACGAACAATAGGACCCGGCTCGTATCTAGAATGGTTCGGTCAAGCGCCGAAAGGCGCGCAAAGCGTTCTTCGAACTCCCGGAGGAGTGCCGACGCGTTTCTTCCCTTGCCGGGGGACTCCACCCATTCCATGAAGTCTCGTTTCGAAAGCCGGAGCGCGTCGTCCAGCCCGTATTTTTCCAGGAGTCGGCCTTCGAACTCCTCCCAGGTACGGCTCTCCGCCCGCACCTCGAGCACCTCCGCATGGATGCTCGGCATCGCCACTCGAGGAAACCCGGCAAGACGCCTCTCTTCCGGAATGTCCCGCATCAGCATCTCTGCCCGTAGGACGCCAAATACTTCGTGGCATCCTTTCCGCTGAACCGGCCGATCGTACCGACGACCCCCTCAATGGCTCTATCGAGGGCGCCGGAGCCCTCGCGTGCGCTCAATATCCGATCCACGGCCGAAGCCATGGCCTCTGCAAGATCCGACCCTTTCATCTTCTGCTCTCCTGCCGCCTCTTTCACGTCGGGTTCACCAAGATGTCGAGGTATTCCTCGCGGATGCGTGGAATGAGGCGGGACCTCGGGGGTCCTGTACCAAAGAGCAAGAGAGAAAGGAGAAGATGCCCACTACGTGCGAGAGTAGATTCACAGGGACACAGCCCTTCGACACAAAGACGCGAGTGGGACAGCGACACAGGGAGACACAAACGTATGTATGTATTAACAAAGATAAACAACAAGAACACGAAGACAACAAAACACGAAGTCGGTTACAACCGAACAGGCCGGCGAATAGATGCTGATACCTGCTCGTAAACGCACAGAGAGGAAGGAGTAGGTTGGAGGTGCTGCCGGAAGCACTCGGGCATTCCTCAGAGCAGCGCGAGCCTCCCGAAACCTACACAGAAGGAAGCTATGGCGTTTGCAAACCAGAGAGAGAGAGAGAAGCATTCGCACGCAAACCGACAGCACTTCGTCCTCGACTCTCCGCGATCCCTTCGCCCCTCCTCGTCTCTCTCCTTTTATAGGCAAGGAAGGAGCCGTTTCCCCCCTTTACTTCCTACCTACTAAATCTACCCGCCTAGGATCTTCTATGGACAACATTCGAGAAGAGCCGGTTCCTACGCTCCTGTGCACCGATTCCGCTCGTGGACGGTTTTCTTCACGACAACGGGGTGATCTGGCGACAGCTGTAGAAGCAGAAAGGCGCACCACGTTGGGTGGTGACGGAGAGAAGACCAGACGATGCTATTGTCGGAGTTCCACGAGAGCCATTGGTCTAGACACCGAGGAACATGCGCAATGTTCGAGAAACTGAAGGACAAGTATCGGTGGTCGAGGATGTACAAGGACATGCTCCATTTCCTTTTGACGTGCGAGAGCTGCCAAGTGCATTCAGTAATCCGGCATCATGACAAGCTCCACCCGACCTACCCGCCAACCATTCATTTCAAAACACGTTCGCATTCACAAGTGGAAGGATTGTGCATTCCACTTGTAGAATCTTCTTAAAACGAAGCAAATACACCCTCTCTACAAAAATTGGATGCACTAGTATCACATGTTCCTCAACTTGATGAGAATTTGCAAATATAAAAATACATGATAGGTCTACGAGTGGAGATCATTAGAAATCATTCAAGTTTGGACGCGTTGATAAGTTAATGTAGGCATAATAAAGTTCAACAATGGCTCAATATGTCACTACTGTGCGACAAGGGAAACACTAACTTAAAGACTTATATTAATTAGGTAAGTTTTACAAAAATATTAGGTGTACTTGTATCCATACTAATAAAATGAGTTATAATTTATACTTTGACCCATACGTGTATGTATATAATTGTGGAAAATGTAGGATAGTGCACATTAGGATAAGTGATTGGAATAACTAACTTATTAAAGTATTCAATACTTGTATTTAAAGTTGATCTAATCTATTCCTCAGTTTGTTCATATGGGATCAAACCATATGTATATAATTGTGGACAATGTAAGGCAGTGAACTTTAGGATAATGTCGTGGAAATAACAAACCTATTAAGGCTTTCATACCTGTATTTAAAATTGATCTACTCTATTGCTTATGTGATTCACACAGGATCAAACTCCGAACGATAACACAAGTGGAACCATTATCAACACACTACACAATCTAAGCAGCAATGGAATAGAAACATAATAGTTTTAACAATAGAAGACAAAGATCCATAATAACAACATGGACAGTCATGGCAACAATTGTAGGGCCATGTTCTGTTAAGGTTAGCTTGGACCAAAATCAGCCTCAATTTAAACTAATTCATGTTTCTCCATAAATATGGTAGTCAGCTATGCACACGGTGAAACCAATGTCATAAATCTACTAACCAAGTATATAAAAATGAAATTGAAACATATAGAAGATTATAAAGAATAGAATCCACTAGGTAAAACCCAAAATTTGTATTAATAATGTGAAATCCAAACAAATCGTCAGTGTCATTTTCTTCATAGAGTCTATTACATAGCAATCAATTCATCAACGTCATTTTCTTCATCATCTTGTGTAGAACTCTCTTCGGTTATACGTGCATTGGCTTCCCCTGTTAGCCGAGCCAACGAAATATCTTCTATAAGCTCATCATCAAGCTCTATTAGCTCCCCCGGTTCGCCGGCTAACGGAGGAATAGGCTCTCGCGAAGCAGGTTGAAACCTTTCTATATTAGCGAGGTTCTTTGCACCGACCTCCTCATCCTGGTCTGGGCACTCCCACAAAGCCTTAATCCGCATATTAATAAATATAACATGCTCCTCGTCCTTCTCCAATGCAACTGTATTTCTAAAGAGCTTCACTGCACATGCAGACGTCGTTCCTGTGAAGTAAGTAACAAGAAGATTTAGTTGTCAAACAAAAAAGATTCGGTATTGGTTATCTCAAGATCGTTACCCTAGTTCGAGGAATACTTATGCCAGAAAAAAGATCTAATATCCAATCTCCTTCGATAGAAAACATCTCGATCAAGCGCATCATAAGTCACTGAGGTTTTTGATATGGGTTGACAAGTCCCCGTTCTGTCGTGGTGACATGTCGCAATTTCCGTGTCACTGCTGGATATACCAACAGATTTGAACCTCCCACTTCATTAGAATGCTCCTTGATTCTCTGTTTCTTAATTTCATCGACACGGTTTCAAATAGAAGCAATAGGACATCAGGTATTATTATACAAGCTCTACATATGATGAAAGGGTAATGAAAAACCACCAATACTAACCCAATCCTTGAATGCAATAAAATACTCTGATAACGCCTTATATGAAGACGTTAGAGGATAATCCTCGGTCACTTGTTCCCAAGTTATACATCCAAGTTGTTTCATCATAACTTCTTGGATCTTCATGTACACCTTATGACTGTAAAATTAGAAATCAAGATTAGAACTTTGAATTACACCATATAGACTACAATTTCAGTATTTGAAAGACTTACTTATTGAACTCAGTGACCATTTCTTCAAGGCTTAAATCTTTCGCCACAACCCTTGACAAAACAGACACAAGAAGCTGCTTGTCCTTAATACCTTGCATCGCTCTCCACAGAGACAGCTTCATGTCGTCTGCCGCTTCTTCAATTGTAAAGTCAACTTTATTGGCGGCTTGTGACTTTCACTCTAGTTGAGGGTCAACCTTACATTTCTTTTGTCGTTGACCCTTTACCTCCTTATTCTCCAACATTGAGAAGATTTGATCTTGTAGGTCCCATACTTCTCCATTGACAGGAACTCAACGCTCCTTATACACAACGCTCGGCCACAACCGAGCTTCTTTTCATACACAGGAAACAGGAAACGAAGAACACGCGACACAAAGGAGAGAAAAGGGTACACAGAATGTTTACGTGGAAAACCCAAAGAGGGAAAAACCACGGCAGCCCACAGGCTGCAAACTATCACTAAGTTGGAATGTACAAAACAGTGAGTTCACGAAGGCAACGACCTCGTGCTCACGATCTTCGCCACAGGCGGCGGTTACAACAAAGGCAGCGACCTCTTTCTCTCTCTCTCTCTGTACACTGTTACGTGCTCTCTCTCTACTTCTTGCACCAACAAGAAAAATGACAACAACTGTCTAAAAGTTTGCCCTAAGTCATATTTATACTAATATGACTTTACGGCTATTTACAAATGTAGCCTCGATGGGCTCTCAGAAACATATTTACAAATATGTCTCTTCCTCCGGTTCGCATCGGGTTTGCGTCATCCGGCTCTCCGTAGCCGGGTGCTCCTCATCCGGTTTTCACCGGTTCTGCACCATCCGGCTCTCCGTAGCCGGGTACTCCTCATCTGGTTCACACCGGGGCCTGCACCATCCGGCTCTCCGTAGCCGGGTACTCCTCATCCGGTTTCGGCCTCGGCCGAGATTGTTCGTCGGCACTGTTCTTCTCCCTTCCCATCCGGAGGGACCTGTCTCCCAACATCCATCTCTAAACGCCAATTGAAACCAAGACTCATATTTTCGAAGACCATCGGACTTAACATTATCATCTACAACAATACCGACTTCATGCAGACATTGACGTCGTAGGCCTGGATGTAACTTCACACCAAACTTTTGTTTCACGTCCAAATACTCGTGGTGGAAGAACCGTATACGCTCAATCGACAACATTTTCTGCCTATAGTCATTATCATTATTATGGTCCCATGCCAACAGCTTAGCCTCTTCGGTTGTGAGCCCAACATAAATTTTGCACTCGGCATACTTGAAGAAGAAAGTCGTTGGATGTTCTCTCACAAGTTGCCGACGTGCCTCCGCTGAATGCGATCCACCAATGACAAAGTAATTATATTGATCATGCTTTCTAATATCAAAATCTTCAATGGTTTCACATTCTTCAAGATCTACCATAACAATAAAAGGCACCACAGTGGCATGAGGATTAATTTTCATTTTTTTCTTGAGATTTTGAACATGCATACGGTGTGGCTCTCTAATCTCAAGTGGTCATCGACCTATTTTTTCATCAATAGGGGGCCGATGGATGTGTGTTATAGGCAAATTAAACACTTGCCCTTTCCTAACCAGTTTACGTTGCATTAACTCTCTCCTTATCTTATTCTACTTGGATGACAAAACACCCGATGCCAGCTCAGCTCCTGGCGTCCCCTTATTGTCCTCCTCTTCGTTTTCACTTGTTGAATCGGAGTCCGACATTTTGGTTGTCTTCTTCTTTGGTGGTCTTGACTGGACTTTGGATACCCTTTTTGTGGCCTTCAATGGAGAGGGCACTTCATCTCTTAGAGTTACATGGCCTTGTATATAAGGCCTCAAGGTAACAATAAGGTTTTGTGAGCTGTCAAGATCTTTTTTGAACGCGTCTGGCCCACAAGATTCCTTTACTAAAAGATCTTCTAAAAATAACACTTTACATACCCCCTTGGAGCACTCTATCATTACCAGTATGTTGGCCGAATCTGCATCTTCGTAGTCAAATCGTAGAATACGGCCATACATAAATGGGGTTTCCTTTCCAAGCTGCCCCTCCCCCTTCTTCTTTGTTGTATACAATACGACTTTTTTCTTTGAGTCGATGTATTGCATACACCATTCCTTGTCCGTTAGATCACGATCAGGAAGGTCTTCACCTCCAGTAGCTACTACAAGTTTCTTTTGGCTAACGTCAATGTGTGGTTGAGATTTTGACTCCTCGTTGAAGAGAAGCTTTTGTCCTCTCTTCATGGACTCGGGAGCTACCTTGGTCTGTGCTTCGATTGGAGAACCCTGTATGCGAAGCTTTATTTTCTTCACGGGTCTGTCTGACAGGTTCTCAAACGACCTATTTAAGAAAGTGTTGAAATTCCGTGCTCGGCCACAACCGAGGAATAGGATCGATTCACAGAAAACGGGAAATACAAGAATGCACGAAAACAATAGAGAGAAGGGTACACTGGATGTTTTACGTGGAAAACCCTAAATGGGAAAAACCACGGGAGTGCAAGACTCCAACTATCACTATACGCGGGGAATGTACAATGGCGAGCTGCAAGGCAACGACCTTGAGCTCGCTGTCCTCGCCACAGGCGGCGGTATTACACAGAGGCGTCGACCTCTTCCTTCCTCTCTCTCTCTCTCTTGGCTGCTCTCACTTCGCTCCCTCTAGATAAAACAGAAAAAAAATGAGCAACGACATTTAAACTGTTTGCCCTAAGTCATGTTTATACATATATGACTTTCGGGCTATTTACAAATATAGCCTCAAGGGCTCTTGGCAAAACATATTCACAAATATGTCCCCGCATCCGGATCTCTCTCCGGGTACATTCGTCATCCGGCTCCGTAACCGGGGTCTTCAGCATCCGGCTCCGTAACCGGGGTCTTCATCATCCGGCTCCGTAGCCGGGGTATTCATCATCCGGCTCCGTAGCCGGGGTCTTCATCATCCGGCTCCGTAACCGCAACCGGGCTTGCCGTCATTCATCTCCGGACATCCGACCATCCCATCCGAAGGGACCGTAATCCCAACAAACTCCCCCTTCACTTCGGCATGGGATGTCTCTCCAATCCGATCCTCTTCCAGCATGCTTCCAGCTTGTCGGGTGTGAGCACCTTGGTCAGCATATCCGACCCGTTCTCGTCCGTGTGGATTTTCGTCAGCACGAACTCCTTGTCTTCTATCCTTTCCCGGATCCAGTGATATCTTCGCTGGATGTGCTTCGTCCGGGAGTGATAGGCCGCGTTCTTCGCAAGGTGGATTGCACTCTGACTGTCGCAGTAGAGTCGGTACTCCTCCTGCCGGATACCGAGCTCTCTAATGAAGTCCTTCATCCATATTATCTCCTTGCCGGCTTCAACAGCCGCCATGTACTCCGCCTCTGTGGTTGACAACGCAACCGTCTTCTGCAGCCTCGACTGCCACGAAACAGCTCCCCCTGCATACGTCATCACATACCCTGATGTGGACCGGCTAGTATCTGCATCAGCCGACATATCCGAATCGGTAAAGCCGTCGAGTTCGGGCTTACCGGAGCCGAATCGGAGGCACACGTTTGCCGTGCCCTTCAGGTATCGGAGTATCCACTTGGCCGCGTTCCAATGCTCTTTGCCGGGATTGCTCATGTACCGACTCACCACTCCGACTGCATATGCTATGTCCGGTCGGGTACACACCATTGCGTACATCAAGCTCCCGACGGCAGAGGCATATGGTACTTTCATCATGTCCTCCTTCTCAGCCTTTGTCTTGGGGCTCTGCTTGCTGGACAGCTTGCAGTTTGTCAGGAGGGTCGATCCGACCGGTCTTGCTTCCGACATGTTGAACCGTTTAAGCACCTTTGTCACGTACTTCTCCTGTGACAGCCACAACTGCTTCTTGCTCCGGTCCCGGATGATGTGCATCCCTAGTATTTGTCTCGCCGGACCCAAGTCCTTCATTGAGAAGGTTCGGTGAAGAGCCTTCTTCAGCATCCGAATCTTGACCTGGTCCCGTCCGACGATCAACATGTCGTCCACGTACAGGAGGAGTATTAGAAAGTCTCCTCCTTCAAACTTCTTCACAAACACGCAGTGGTCGGACTGCGTTTTGAGGTACCCTTCGTCGGTCATGAAGGAGTCGAACTTCCGGTACCATTGTCGGGGAGCCTGCTTCAGTCCGTAACGGCTCTTCTTCAACCGGCATACCAGATGCTCCTTCCCTTTCTTCTCGAATCCTTCCGGTTGCTGCATGTAGATCTCTTCTTCGAGGTCACCGTGAAGGAATGCCGTCTTCACGTCCATCTGTTCTACCTCGAGGTCCATGCTTGCCGCTATGCTCATCACCGTCCGGATGGAGGTCATCTTCACTACCGGGGCAAATATCTCGTCGAAGTCGACGCCCTTCTTCTGCTGAAACCCCTTCACCACGATCCTGGCTTTGTATCTCGGGGGGTTTCCGGCATCTCCCGGTTTCAGCTTGAATACCCACTTGTTTCGAAGTGCCCGCTTTCCTTTCGGCAACTCCACAAGTTCATATGTGTGGTTCTCATGCAGGGAATCCATCTCGTCCTGCATGGCACTCAACCACCTGCGGCTCTGGGTGTCATGCTTTGCTTCTTCAAAGCTCTCCGGCTCCCCCTCGTCGGTTAGCAGCACATGCTCTGGTTCCGGAAATCTCCGGGGGGCCCTTCTCTCTCTTAGAGGATATCTCCGTTCCGAAGCTTTGGTAACCGGTTCTTCCGCTTCTTCTTCATCCGAATCCATTTCGGGATCGGGGCCGGTTCCGGTATCATTTTCATCTTCTTCGGCCGGTTCTGTTTCTTCACCGTCTTCGGCCGGATCCTCGAGTGCTAACCGGTCCCTTGCCGGTCGGGACTGCTCCTCGTAGAGTTGATCCTCACCGGTCGACTTGGAGCTCTTCATCTTCTTCTCCGACTCCCAGTCGGCGAGTGTCTTGTTCTCCATGAAGATGATATCACGACTCCGGAATATCTTCTTGTCGACCGGGTCCCATACTCGGTAGCCGAACTCGTCATCGCCGTAACCGAGGAATATGCATGGCCGGGTCTTTGGATCTAGCTTTCCTCTCCGGTCCTTAGCCACATGCACGTATGCGAGACACCCGAACACCTTCAGATGCCGGTAGGATACTTCCCTGCCGGTCCACACTCTCTGCGGCGTGTCTCCGTCCAAAGGTACTGAGGGTGATCTGTTTATCACGTATGTCGCCGTCGACATTGCCTCAGCCCAAAACCCCTTGGGTAATTTCGCATGCGCCAGCATACTCCGGACCCTCTCCATTATGGTCCGGTTCATCCTCTCGGCCAGCCCGTTCAGTTTCGGCGTCTTCGGCACAGTAAACTCGAGTCGGATTCCCTTCGAGCGACAGTACTCCGCGAACTGCCCCCGGTATTCCCCTCCGTTATCCGCTCGTATCGCTTTCAGCTTCTTGCCGGATTCCCTTTCCACTCTCGCGTGGAGTTCTTTGAAGACGCACAACACTTGGTCCTTTGTCTTCAACGGTGCCGTCCACAGCTTCCGGCTGTGATCATCAATGAATGTTACGAAGTACTGGGCTCCGCCATGTGACTTCGTTTCTACCTGACACACATCAGTGTGCACCAACTCCAATGGTGCGCTACGTCTCGTCGGTGGCCTTGAATGGAAGGAGGTTCGGTTCTGCTTACCGGCCAGGCAATCGGTGCACTTCTCCAGGTGCACATGCTTCACTGGAATAAGGTTGTCTTCTGCAAGCCTCTTCATCCCCTTCTCACTCATGTGGCACAGTCTCTTGTGCCACAGCTCACCGGCAGTGTCGGCTGCCACGTTCAACTCTTCCGGACACAACCAGGCATTCATAAGGTACAGTGTGTTGACTTTCCGGGCCCGAGCCACTATCAGGCTCCCCTTGCTGAACTTCATTACGCCGTTCCGGATGCTACCAGTGTAGCCTTCATCGTCTAGCCTCCCGGCCGAAATCAGGTTCAATCGAACCTCCGGAACGTGTCTGACATCCTTCAGCAGCATTTTGCATCCGGTCGAGGTTGTCAACCACACGTCTCCTACACCGGCAATCCGGCACGTACCTTCATTTCCCATCCGAACACAGCCATGCTCACCGGCTGTGTAGGATGAGAAGTATCTTCTTTCCGGGGTCAGGTGGAACGACGCTCCGGAATCGACCACCCAGGTAGTCTCATTGCCGGCAATGTTTAGTTCACCTTCTTCGGTGATGAGCATGATCTCCTCTTCACTTGCCTCGAGTGCCGTCGTTCCTTTCCGGTCCTGCCCTCGCCGATCCGAACCATTCCGGTCCGTAGCTCCCCGGTAAGCACCGTTCCGATCCGAAGACTTCTTCGAATCGGTGTCGTCGGCTCCGTTGTCTTTTCGGTAATGCCGACAATTCTTTCGGAAGTGCCCCGGCTTCCCACAGTGGAATCATGTGGGTCTTCCTCTTGACTGCGACCGGGTCCCCGACTTCTCCCGTCTTTGCGGACTCCGGTTCCATTGTCTTCCCCGTTCCGATTCGGTAAGCAGCGCCTTCGAGTCGGAGGCCGGTTCTTTATCTCTCCGACGCGCTTCTTCGTTCAAAATACTCATCTTTACCGTTTGTAGGGACAAGTTATCTTCGGTGCAGGAGGTGTTGAGAGTCACCACCAAGTTCTCCCAGCTGTCCGGCAATGTACACATCAGAATGATGGCTTGCATTGCATCCTCCAACGGGAACTTGATCGCCGCAAGCTGGTTCACGAATCCCATGAACGTGCTTACGTGTTCCACCATACTCTCGCCGTCCCGGTACTTGAGGTTCACTATCTTTCTCATCAGGGAGGTCCGGTTCAACGCATTCTTCCTCTCGTAGAGGCCCGACAGCTTCCGCCACATCTCATATGCGTTGGTGTCGTTCGCCACGTGTTGTAGAACACTCACGTCGACGTATTGCCGAATGGTTGCAACGGCTTTCCGGTTTAGAAGCCTCCATTCCGACTCAAGTACCCCCTTCGGTATTTCCGACCTGTCAATCGGTTCGTACAGATCCCGAACAATCAGAAGATCCTCCATCTTGATCTTCCAGTCGGCGTAATTCTGCGCATTCAGCACCATCATCCCCGGCTGCCCGCTGCTGCCGCCTTCCATTTTCTGTGTTACCGTTGCTCTGATACCACTTTGTTGAAATTCCGTGCTCGGCCACAACCGAGGAACAGGATCGATTCACAGAAAACGGGAAATACAAGAATGCACGAAAACAATAGAGAGAAGGGTACACTGGATGTTTTACGTGGAAAACCCTAAATGGGAAAAACCACGGGAGTGCAAGACTCCAACTATCACTATACGCGGGGAATGTACAATGGCGAGCTGCAAGGCAACGACCTTGAGCTCGCTGTCCTCGCCACAGGCGGCGGTATTACACAGAGGCGTCGACCTCTTCCTTCCTCTCTCTCTCTCTCTTGGCTGCTCTCACTTCGCTCCCTCTAGATAAAACAGAAAAAAAATGAGCAACGACATTTAAACTGTTTGCCCTAAGTCATGTTTATACATATATGACTTTCGGGCTATTTACAAATATAGCCTCAAGGGCTCTTGGCAAAACATATTCACAAATATGTCCCCGCATCCGGATCTCTCTCCGGGTACATTCGTCATCCGGCTCCGTAACCGGGGTCTTCAACATCCGGCTCCGTAACCGGGGTCTTCATCATCCGGCTCCGTAGCCGGGGTATTCATCATCCGGCTCCGTAGCCGGGGTCTTCATCATCCGGCTCCGTAACCGCAACCGGGCTTGCCGTCATTCATCTCCGGACATCCGACCATCCCATCCGAAGGGACCGTAATCCCAACAGAAAGTACATGCAAAAACATAAGTTAGGTGGTCACGTAGATTAAGTTTGTATATTAAAATATAAATAAGTAGATGAAGAACGGTTCTCACTAGCAGGCGATTAGTGGTGAAGTGAAAATATCAATCATGCATTCAGAGTACATAGTAGTCCTATATTCAAAAATCTATTCTAGGCAGGGCTATTCAAACTAGAAAATATATATCGTAATAAGTATACAGGGTTCTATATTCTTTTAAAGAGGAGGTATGACTTATATTGATTCCAAACCTATATTGAGGAGAATTTGCTATCATAAAGGTAATTTGTGGGTTATTTTCTACTATTTTAAGCTATAGTAGGTCATAGACCTATAATTAGGGCATGTTTTTTTTTTAAATTAAGGCAAGTCAACATAAAAAAGACTGATTTTGACAGACAGTTTGATATATTTTCCACACAATAATTAATTGTTGCCCCAAAAACACAATTTTTCTCTTTCAGGGCCTTCTTTTATACAGGAACTTGATACGGCGTATCGAGTTCCTGTTTAGAACGCAAACATAATCCAGGAACTCGATACAGTGTTTTCTTTGCTTTTTAAACAGGAACTCGATACGCCATATCGAGTTCCTATTTAAAACCTAAACTTTAAATGGGAACTCGATACGGCGTATCGAGTTCCTGTTTAAAGTGTCGAGTTCCTGTTTAAAAAGAAAAAAAAAAATAGGAACTCGATACGCCGTATCGAGTTCTTGTAGTTTGTATTTTATACAGGAACTCGATACGGTGTCGTGCCTTTCGGCTCCGGATCGTTTGTCTTCAATCGACCATCCTTCATCGGCCATGTCGTTGACAAGATTCTCATCTTCCTCTCATCATGTCTTTGGCATACCCTTTGGACTTCGGCCCAATCTTCGGTAAGACCATTCGTACCGTCATCGTCTTCGAGTTCGATCCCGATGTCCATCCTTTCTTTTCGATCGATCGATTTTACGAACATTAGGACTTTATCCTCCCCCACCAATCGTTGTTCCCGCTCCGAGAGTCAAGCAAGACGATGCTCGAACTCTAGGAATGCTTGTGTTGCACTTCGGTGGGCCTTCTCCGATGCCACCCATTCGTCAAACTCGCGTCGATCTCGTCCCTTCGATCTCTCGTAGTCATATGCCTCTCGTAAAGCTTCTTCAAAGGACCCCCATGTTGGATTTTGTTGCCGTATCTTGTAAATTCTTTCTTGTAACTCATTTGTGGCTACCCGATTGAAGGATATCACTTGCAATCCTTCCGGTATCCCACCTCGCATCATCTTCCCTTCGTAGTCACGTAGATAGTGTGACACATCATTTCCGTTGAATTCCCCATTTCGTCGCACAAGCCGCTCTACTACCGCCTTCATCTCTGTCATCGCGCGTTGTTCTTGTTGCATCCGCTCAACCATCATCATCATCATGTTCATCGCCTCTTGTTGATTCTCCATCCCCTTGCCACCCGTCTTCACGTCGGGTTCACCAACTGTGTCGTGCCTTTCAGCTCCGGATCGTTGCGTGAGTCGGGTGGGAACCGCCGAGGTTTTGGACTAGGAGAAAGAAGAATATGAGATGAGGCTAGTAATGAATAGATTATTAGAAAGAGAGATAGAAATTTCGTGAATCCCACGAGTGTATTGTATTCGATTAATCAATATTTAGATAAGAATATGTATTTAGATTGAAAGAAAGATATAAGAAACTTGTGAATCCCACAAGTATAGATTATATTATTTTCGTGAATCCCACGATTATATTAATCGGTTGGTGTTTTCGGAAATATATCCAATTTCCAAATATTTCACACACCTATTACATTGTGCTCTCCATCCTTATGTAGTGATGGGAGAGACTAAGCATAGCTACATGCTTTTTTTTTCTAATATGTTCATGCACACTAAATGTGCATGTGATGCTTTTCTAATCCTTGCTTTTATTTGCTAAATATAGTGCTCATGCACGCTAGATGTGCATGAGTCACTTTTTAGTTGCTTGCGTTTTTCTATAAAATATTCACGCTCTCTAAAAATGCATGATTTACCTTTTAATAAAGGTAGGCGCAAATAAAGGACTTATAGTTATTAAATCTATTTATAGAACACTAAAGATAAGGTAGCATAATGGTAAAGTTGAGGTTTGGCTATGTGGAGGTATAGGGTTCAAATTTTGCCCTATGCACGTGATAAATATTTTGATATTCTTATTTTATTTATTTATATGTAATTAAATCGGTTATATTATTTTTACTTTTTCACGTAGTGTACGAAATACACTACGACAACGGCGTATCGAGTTCTTGAGCCAAAAAACATATTTACAAAAATGTCCACAGTGTCAAAGGCCTACCTGGAGTCCTCGCGCTCGATTCTCTTTGAAGACATGGTTGATCGTGTGGCAGTGGAGGCGGAGATCGCGCTTTCGTGCTTCGTGCTCTGTGTGCTTTGTGTGCTCTGTGTGCTCTGTACGCTCTGTGTGCTCTTGTATGCTCTTGTGTGCTCTTGTGAGTGAAATATGACGAGGTCTTCCTATTTATAGGGATTGACCACATTGGTTGAAGTAACCATAGTCACCTTAACCAAGGTTAGTAAGTTTGAGGATAGTTAGTTGGTAACCACAGTCACATTAACTAGAGTAACTTATGATTGCATTAATGATTACAAAGTCAAACTAACATATTGATCAATCTTTTATCGTCATAACAACTTGCAATGACTTCAAAGGTCATGAAGGAGACAATGATAGAGGTTCATGAATGTACCAATGATTGATTACTAAAAGCAACAATTTTTATGACTCTCAATTGTTGTGTATTAAAGATGTGGGCATGAATTAACCAATGATTGATAAGTCTAATATTTAAAATGGTGAGCATTAAAGAACCAATGAGTGAGAGGTTCTATATCAAATATGGGTGCCATTAATTAGCCAATGATTTTAACATTAATCCAACATATTTATGGCTTGGTAATGATTAGATTTATATTATACTTGATTTAACTTCATATAGACGTAGTTTAAATAATTATTTATATTTTAAATACAATTACTATATTAAAAATAAAATTTTTATGTATTGTATTAATATAATATTAAATAATATAGACATTCTATTGATTTGGCTTTTGTTTAGAGAGAAGTTTATGTTTAGAGAGGAGTTTATTAGTTTTTTGCCTTACCCTAAGCACATAACTTACAGAGCCCTATCTAGACCTTAAGCCATGAGTGAAGATTCACCGTTCTCGATTGAAGAATATTGTTTGTCATCAGACTCATCGTTTTCTACTGAAGAGTATTGTTTGTCGACAAACTCACCATATTCTATTGAAGAATATTGTTTGTCGACAGACTCACCATATTCTATTGAAGAATATTGTTTGTCGACAGACTCACCATATTCTATTGAAGAATATTGTTTGTCGACAGACTCACCATATTCTATTGAAGAATATTGTCTGAGCTCATCTTCACCTACAGGGAATGTAAATAATGACACATGTGAAGAGTTCTCTATTGAAGAATACGATATTAATAAAGATACGGAGAATGAAGGTAGTGCCAAGGAAACATTGAATAACATTGGCGATGATCACAACAAAGAATTAGATTGTAACAAGGTTACACCAACCTCTATGCAGGAAGAGAAATTTGGGAGCCCTATGCATATTAGAAGAATCCCACGAAGAATTCGTCTGGCTAGATTTAGCTTGGTGACATCAAATAAACAGATTGGATTTGATGTCAAAAAAATATGTTGTGCCCGTGGTTGTATGTCTATGATTGGAAAATCAAAGTTGCGAGAATTAAGGCGATACTATTTTTCGATGATCAGTGATGAGCAAGACACTTACCTCGGGTCACATATGCAACTAGTATCTAACAAATGTACGGGGATCAAAGTATCATTCGAGTATTATATCTTCCATGCGCAACAGATATGTAGAGTTGCATTCAAAATTGTGTTATGTGTTAGTAACATGCGGCTACATAGAGTACAACAACGTCTACTTAGCGGGGATCAGTTGCTCAATTGTAAAGAGGTTCCAAGTATGAAAGGTGCAATTGGAAGACATGCTATTGGTTGGATGAAAACTTACTTTCAGTTAAATTGTGAAGTAATGCCCACTACAGGTAGGATGCACCTTTCTGATAATTATACACGTCGGGAAGTTTATGATGTCTATCGATCTGATATGATGGGCTCACGTAATAAGTCTATCACCTATAGCCAATTCACAAGATTATGGAGAGCTCGGTTTTCAAATGTTATCATTCCTCGTAAAGTAAGTATGGGGTATTGCTCTATTTGAGCAAATCTTAAAAGTTTGGCTAAAGGTGCAAAGACATCAATGGAAAAGGATATGAGTAAGAAGTTACTACAAGAGCATCGTGAGGCACAATCGTTAGAACGAAAGAAGGCGATGCATCATAGAGAGAAGTGTTTGAAGAGGCCCGAACAATACATGTGCTTAATGATAGATGGCATGGACCAGAAGAAGACGTGCTTGCCACATATGCGGAGGCTCCCTAAAGATGTCAATGATGAGTGCCTTGTTCAAATGCACTTGGTGGGATGCTTGGCTTATAATAGGTCTGTTGGACCTCACGTCTTCATTACATACCCCAATGTTCACAATGACCCTAACCTAACAATTACAGTCATTCACCGAGTTTTGATGTCTTGGGGCCAACCTTTCCCCCCTATTCTATACATTCAATTGGACAATACGGCAAGAGAGAACAAAAATTCAACTGTGTTTGGCTATCTAAGTATGTTGGTCAACCAAGAATTGTTTAGGAAAGTGAAAGTCAATTTTCTTTTGGTTGGCCACACACATGACCATATAGATCAGATGTTTAGCACATTCTCCAGACAGTTGTCTCAGCATGATGCTTTCACTTTACCTAAACTATTTGATGTCATTTGTGATGTATATACACCACGCCCAAAAGTGTTACACTTGAAGGAGGTATATGACTTTAAGAGATATATATCAGATGGGGGTGGTGAGAATGTTAAAGTGCTTGCTCAGTTAAACAATATAAGTTTCAATCACATTTTTATGATAAAGAAAAATGGAATAAGTGGTTCTACACTTTTGTATGCTAAACAATATTCATCTTCTACAACATGGGAACCTGAAGGTGGTTGCCAGTTATTACTTTGTATGCCGAGTACAATTGTCCATGGAGCTAAGCAAATGCCAATTGAGAAGAAAGGACAATTGCAGAGCGACTTGGTATCAGAACAAAAACGGTCATGGCTCCAAGCCTTAGAAGAAAAAAGAAAGCATATTGAGGCCGCCAAGAAATATGCCGCACAATAAGACACGTCATGGTGGGATGTATTTTATAGTGATCAAAAAGGAATTATAGACAATTGTGTATCTGGTGATAATTGGATTTTGGAAACGCCATTCACATGGTCGCTGCAACATGATCGCGTAAATAGAACTCCGGAGCAACTAGCAAATGCGATTAATGACAACTTGGTCCATCCACAACAAAGAGTCATTTATGTGGGACCAAGGATAACCAAAGCAGCCGAAGCTAGATGGCAAGGCAATTTGCAAGAGCTCACCGTGGGGATGTTGATTGCAACGCTGGCTGATGAGAACTCACATGGCCACCAATTTTGGGTTGGTAAAATTCTAGAAGTGCTAATGCATGAAATAGAAAACACGATCAAGTCTATAAATGTTCATTGGTACAACACTAGAAGTGCAAATGCTTTTACAGGTAAGTATACATTGGAGATGATTGAATGCCCAACAAGAAGGGGAGGTAGGAAGAGGAAGCGAAACATTCGTAACACCTCGACCCTTGATATCTCTGATGTGGATATCATCGTGTATGACTTCACACTTACAAAAGCCGGACGATTAAGGAAGTCAACAATAGATATAATAAAAGAAAAATTACCATGTCTACAAGGTGGCTCGAGTCAAAGGCAAACAAGATCTGCTACATATAATCTAGAGTCAAACCATTTGGTTTATGACGAAGATAATGCACTGATTGGTACATCCGAGGATGACGAGGAGGAATCGTCATTTTATATTAGTTATAGTAGTGATTCTCTGTAAAGGAGTGATCATGAATCTATATTTGGCTATTAAGTGTAACTACATTCCGCTTGTAACAAATCGAGTAATATAAAAGCATGTGTTTTGAATTCTTATGATTTCTAAAAAATCGTTTCTTATAAAATAACATTGGTTGTAAAGTTTGTGATATAAATTGAGCATGTAACTTTTTGAAATTCGTCTTTTTTTAGTTACTTCTAAATCACGAAAATAGTGGATTTTTAACCTTTTTCATAGTATGTTTGAACATGTATGATACTAGTATCAATGTGTTTTGTAAAATCATTGAAAAAGCCCTAAAATCAACCAAAATTTCCCTTATCCTTCCATTTATGCGCGATCCTTCCACTTGTGAACGCGAACGTGTTTCAAGTGGATGGTCAACTTAGTGACGATGCCGATGGGGGTAGGGCAAATGAGGTACTTGGTGCTTGCGAGAGGAGATTTGACGAACCAGGTGGAAGGTCAAGCCTTAACGAACAAGACAACTACAGTGGTATGTTGGTTCCTAATCGAAACTGTAATCTGCCGGTATGGGTGCGTCGGGAACATAGTAGCCGACTGATGGGAGTTGGATGCACAAGAAGCCGAGGAGCTAGTTCGATTGACTAGGGGTCAAGATTTCCCTCACGACGGCGTACAATCCGGAGGCCAACGGGAAGGTCGAAAGACGACACGGGCCGATCATCAAGGCGATAGTGTGATGCGACGGAAGAGTCTGAAGTTGGCCAAGGATCCTACCTTATGCGCTATGGGCGGACCGAAGTACGTAAAGTTTGGTGACCGAATACATGATGACCAAGCTCATGTTTGAATAGAAGCCGATCATGCTGGTGGAGCGGATGATAACGTCATGGATGTCGGTCGACTGGTCAGACAAGATGAGTCGGGAGGAGCTGCTGGCAATGCGAATACGACAACTCGAATGAAGGCCGGAAGACGTGTAGAGAGCAAAGAAAAGGGTGGAGGAAGCTACACTAAGAAGCAAAGGACAATTCGACCGGACGCACCAACTCCAACCGAAAAAGATCGAGGAAAATGACAGGGGGTTGGTCTACGACAGCAGCCTCGACAAACAACATCGGTCAACCCGAAAGTTCGTGAGGCAGTGGTTTGGGCCATATGTGGTGACGAGTGCCAACGATAACGCAACATACCACATGGCTGAGCTCGACAGAACGAGGATCGCGATGCCGATTGTGGGAATGCAAACACGAACCCGAACCTGATCCGGAGGTGGAAGAAGAAGACAATGAGGCTGAGGAGCCGGACGAGGATCCGATTGACAACGAATCGGGAGAGGACGAGTGAGGGACGGACTAGAATCCCCACTGCTTCATTAGATCAGCACATACCGGAGGATGTGCGATTTGGTGGGGTTGGATGTCATGAAGTATTCCGGCCATAGGAAGAAAGGGGAGCCGGATTCACGTGAACGAGTGTGTGCAAGGAAGCATAGGAACAAGGGTTAGGTATATATAAAAACAAATGTTACACGTATCGAGGTATAATAAGTACTAGTCTATATGATTTAGATGGGTACTTTAATGTCCCACAGAAGGAGAGGAATAAAATGCAGGAAGAGAGAAAATCCTGGGGGCCAATCTCTAACAATAACGGTTGACTTTGATGACTGATGTAACGTCCTCTCCTTGAGCTAGAAGAAGAGGCCGCTACATCAGTCATCAAATCAGCCTTTGGCCTCTGGGCACATCACAAATCTAGCTACATATCATTGACAATAATAAGTGAGTCTCTCCCAAAGGCTCATTCACACCTAGTAGTAGTACATGTCCTACTAGCCTCGCTCACTTCATTTGAGAGAGAGAGAGAGAGAGAGAGAGAGAGAGAGAGAGAATCCCTTCGGGGACATGTGATAAAATTGGAAGGCTCGCTCACTACATTTGAGAGAGACAGAGAGAGAGAGACAGAATCCCTTCGGGGACATGTGATACCCCGGGGCAAGGATGACACGCACAAATCGAGAAATGGTCCAAATTTTTAGAGAGAGAGAAGACGACACAAAAGCCTACAAAATATAAAGTGGACGAGAAGACGACACAAAAGCCGACAAAATGGCAAGTGGCTACAATATATCTATGAAGAGTGAACTCACAGAATACGAACTGGAACTGCTAGCTACTAGCGCCCCCATTCATTAAACAAATACACGACCAAATCCACGACGCTACCACTCATGCCTTCATTCCAACGACTCCTCCTATCTGAACCACAAACGTCTCCTCCGCCGCCTCACCACCCCCAATCCCCAAACCCCCTTCCCTCCTACCATGCCCACCAAGCTTTGGCCTCCCTGCTCCGCACCAGCACTTGCCTCCACCTGGGCGGATTATCGTCCTGCCCAACCAAGACTTGGGGTGCCCACCAGAAGCTCGCGTGGTTGAGGTCGCAGGTCGTCGGACGTGACGCGCACATCGACACGCCCTTCGCCCGCCACAACATGCTCTACGCCGACCACACCGCCAGCGGCAACCCGCTCCACTTTCTCGAGGATTTCATGCTGCACAACGTCCTCCCGTTCTACGGTAAAGTACATATAGTATAGTGCTAGGAAGGGTTTTAATCATGTATAGCCCCAGCTCGCCCCGTCCCATCTGATTTATTGATGATCATGGATCAGCTACTCCCCCAGCTCAGGACTAATCTTACTGTGTTTAATATCATTTGGGCACTAGGGAACACCCACACTGAGGACAGCTACGTTGGGCGGGTGATGAGCCGGATGGTCCATGAGTCGGAGTCGTACATCAGGCAGCAGTTGGGCGGGTCGGCAGCGGAGCATGTGTTGCTCTTCTGCGGATCCGGCGCCACAGCCGCCATCAAGCGGCTCCAGGAAGTCATTGGAGTCGCTATATCCCCCCTCCTCCGATCCCACGTCCTAAGAAGCTTGGAAGAAGAAAAGAGTGATTGTAGTGGTATCCCGCGATGGGTTGTATTCATAGGCCCCTACGAGCACCACTCCAACCTCCTCTCGTGGCGACAGAGCTTGGCAGAGGTTTGTATCAATTAGTTAAATTAACTAGAGACGTATTACCATCAAGATTAACGTCGTTATATGTAACATCTATGGAATACTGACAATAAGGATCGGTGGTCATTAACGTTTAGGTGGTAGAGATCCCTGCTGATGGCGGGCAAGAGGGTAGGATCGATATGACGGAGCTGGAGAACGCTCTTCGCAGGTACTCCACCATGGACGGCCCTAAGAGGAAGCTTTTGGGCTCTTTCTCCGCATGCAGCAACGTGACGGGCCTCCTAACCGATACCCGAGCGGTGGCTCGCCTCCTTCACAAGTACGGAGCATTCGCCTGCTTCGATTTCGCAGCAGCGTAAGTAAGACCAACCCGACCGCCTGCATACCATTGATAATGACTGTTTTCTTTGTGGATTCGTTAAGCAGGGTACTGTAGAATGGTCAGGACTCCTGTTCATTCATTATTAACCCATGAATACACCTCATATTTTGCAGAGCTCCACACGAAGAGATCGACATGAAGACGCCGCCGCCGCCTTCAGCCACACGAAGAGATGAATTGTCGGAGGAGGCGGAGGAGGATGATGAAGTGGGGTATTATGATGCGGTGGTGATGAGCCCGCACAAGATGATGGGGGGCCCGGGGACGCCGGGGCTGTTGCTCATGCGCCGTGCCCTCTATGGCCTGCAACATACGCCGCCATCTACGGCAGGTGGGGGGACGGTGTCGTATGTCAACGGCTTCAATGAAGAGGTGGTGTTGTAGTGAAGTGATATATATATATGTGTGTGTGGTCCTTGTCTCTTCTAGACTTGTGTAATTCTCAAGTCAAACACGGAATGCCCTTTGACTCACCACTTATCACTTATGCCATTCATCAGGACACGTTGTACCACGACGATATCGGAGCGCGGGAGGATGCCGGCACTCCGCCAATTCTGGGGAAGATCCGGTGTGCTCTCACATTCTGGGTCAAGGAATTCATTGGAATTGACACCATCCAACAAATCGAATCATTCTACATAAACAAAGCCATTCGGCAACTGTCGAAGAATCCAAATATAAAAATATTAGGCAAAGAGACAACACCAAACATGCATAGTCGGGCATCTATCCTGTCATTTTATGTTGTCCCTCACAATTCTGAACCTTTACATGGTCGATTTGTGGTTCGACTTCTCAATGATCTGTTTGGAATTCAGTCTCGTGGGGGTTGTGCTTGTGCTGGACCATACGGACATTACTTGTTAGGCATTGATAAAGAGGCCTCTTTAATTATAAGGGATGGGATAAAAAAGGTTTGTGTGCTTTTAGATATCTTGTGTTCCGGGTTAATATGGGGACTAACTTACAAAAGATAATTTGGATAATGTATTTTTAGGGATATGAAGGGCTCAAACCCAGTTGGACGCGTGTAAGTTTTAGTTACAACATGTCAGAAGAGGAGGTGAACTACGTGATCTCATCAATTGAATGGGTAGCCAATTATGGCCACCATCTACTTTCGGCATACCTTTTTGATTGGAGAACAGGAAATTGGACATATAACTGTCCTCCAGACCTCAAGTGTCTAATTTTGAGTAGTATTGATAGAAAGTTGAATGATCACAATTTCTTACAAGCCCTCAAACTTACTAGAATGACATTGGAAGACACGTTAGCAAAACACGTAGTAACCTCATGAAGAGGAGATGAAGACCAAATTTACGTCAATAATCATTGATGAGATTTCCTCCATATCCTTGAGTACATACTCCGATGTTTCCATTCTATCATATCAATGGCATGTTAATTACTTTTGAGTTTTTAAAATATGAGCATGTAACTAAATGTAATTCAATTGATTTAAGTCACTAAATGCCTCAACGTATTCCTCATCACTTTTACACACAAAATTGGCAATATTTCAGCTTCACACCTTCATCCTCTCCGGTACATCATATTTTCTATGTTTCTATGACTGTCACAATGATAACACATGACATCTTCTCTTTAAGCCCTTAATGATAATGTTTTTTCTGCAATCCAATGGTGAACTTTTAATCAATGATTGGATGCATTAATTTGGGTTATCTAGAATATTAATTCATTCCATATAAAGAAACATATGGATTATAATACAAAAATATGTTGAGTGTGTACTTACGAATTAATTTTGTGGCTCCAATTGTTTCTCTAGCCAATCAATAATAGATAGACTTGCCAATAGATGCATGCTAGCAAATGTACACTAGTGACAAAAATATTTAGAGACACACACATTGATCAGAAAAAAAGGGGATTTGTTTGCATAGTATAATGTGCATTGTCTAGTTCTGGTAAAGAGATTTGATATCATGTGGATGACATTATAGTACAATAGATAAAATGAAGATGTGTGCATGTGTAAAAGAGGAGACGATTATAAACCAAAGATCATACATTCTACTAAAATAACCAAATAAACCAACAAAGGCAAACTAGTCAGCAACACACCCTAACCACGAAGTGTGTGTGTGTGTGTGTGAGAGAGAGAGAGAGAGAGAGGGCGGATTGGCTAGCATACACTGACTAATTTTGGAAAAGAGAGTTGGTAACATGTGTATCACAATCATTAATGTTGTGTGTATTATGTATGAGAGGGGATAGAATTATACACTAATGCGCTATATTAAGCCAAGTGGGGGATAATTATACAATGATGAAGCTACAAATGATACTAACAAGAGAAAATCAAATGAAAAACGGATAACCACTACTTTGTATAATGGGGGCATATAAATTTATATTGGACTTCTTTGTTATGGGAGATTGAGTATGCTATCTTAAATATCAATTTTATTAAAATGGAGAGATATCTTCCATAATAACATTAGTTAACTTGATTGTGGTCTTTAACTACACAAGCAATGTAAATGAAATATAGATAATGCATAATCAAAGAACACATGAAAGTTATGGTAAACTTACTAATTCTATAAGAGTGGGTAGAATATCTAGAATATTAGTTTCACTCAATACCGATATGCACCATTCATTAACTCAACATATGGTTAACACATGGACATGCCCCTTGGAGTGTAGTGTGCGTTTACAAATTAATTTTATAGCTGAAAATGATCCACCAAAATCATTTATTGAAAGCTCAATTTTAGATGCAAAAACAAAATACCTTTTAAAGCATAAATAAAAGGTGTCATGTGTCAATAAGCCTACATGTAATATAGAGGTGCGTGAAAGAGTAAAACAATAGTAATACTAGTGGTTTTTTTTTGTTGTTGGTAAAATCACACAATTATATTAATTGCATGTAAAAAAAAACCCCTATTACAACTTGTTAGTCATCTTTACATACATAGAGAGATGCATATTCATAACATTACCATGAATATGTCTCTCAACATCCCCTGACCTTTCTTATCAAACCAAATGACGAATGTGATGTCCAACTAACTTACATACTTGTTTCTCTTCATGATTGAATATGCTTGACATCTCCAACAATGAAAATTGCCATTCAATCTCAACACATAACGGTGTACTCCCCTTTGTTCATCAAATATAAAAGCATTTCGCATATGCCAAATAAACCAAAGCCCATAATACCTCAAATATTCCAAAATAATCTGAAAAGAAGGTGAAAGACCTCCTAATTCCACTTGTGCAAAAACCCATTTGAAAGGAGAATGAATCATTCATGTCAAGGACATCCATATTGCATTAATAAATTTCCAAACCATCTTTGTAACAGGACATGAAATAAATCGATGTCGACTATGCTCTACTTCCACTGTACAAAAGAAACAGAAACCATTAGCAATTTTCCTTTTGCATAAAGCATCACCCAATGGCAATCCACCAACCATAACCCTCCAAATAAACACCTTCGCTCTAAATGACAAATGTGTATTTGTACAATCCTATAACTAGAGTTGATTAAGTTGACAACAAAAGGGAAGGAGGCTTTTATATATTACAAAATAGAACCTCATCTCCTTACAATTCCTTAAATGCTACCCATAGTACATAATATACTGAATGCATGGGCAAACATTTTTTTTCTGGCGAATGCATGTGTGGTTCGTATGGTTCATAATATGCTAGAACCCATCAAGCACGTAATAGACTTAGAATAACATATGACATGTCGATGACCTATACAAACAAAGCCTTCTATCCATCACTTCTCGATGATATTGACAATACTAGTCACAACTCCGTCTCTCTTCATCATCCAAATACCTAGAAGATTTGCGCCCACACCAAAGGTATCAAATTATTGTTGTTTGATTTTGTAATTGTGAAGTATATGTCTCATTCTATGACTATTCAATTGTGTCATGTTGTGTTCAAGAGTCTTTTACTTGACTTCCAAAATTCCTCTTTTATGCACTATGATGAAGAATGTAGAATGCAATTTTAGTCGTTAACTCTATCATGAGAATTTGCAAGAATGGTGTAAAAGATGTGAGTGGGACAACGAGGGTCCTAAACCAAGGAAGATGAGATTCGATGTATATGCATTCATAGTTGTCCCTAAAATTAGGCATGTGCAAAATGGCACATGATCATATACATCTAACAAATCCCCCTCTTAGTGCTTGTGAGAGCACTTAATATTGTGCCCTTGAAAATGTGTTTGCAGATCTCCGCCTGTATTTATAAATGGGTTTGTGAGATTGACAGTTTGTGATGAAGTACATATAAAAGAGAGTGAGTGTGTGTATGAAAATGAATGTGTTTTGATTTGTGGGTATTTGCTTTTTATATGTGCTTATATGGGTGCATTGGCTTGTATGCGAGATTGTAAGCGCGTGTGTGAAAATATAATTGAGCCTAACAAATACACCTTAGAGGTTAATTGTTGAATGCCTTCTAAGGTTCTTTCTTATACAACATATGGTTAGCATAAATGGTTACACTAGTCCATAATGAATTAGTACGTGCTCACACCCATAACTTCTCATAGACATTGTTGTAACTTGTTACTACAAATAAGTTAGGAACATTAAAAGGAAATCCCAAACAACTTTACTTCCTAAAGAGTATGCATTGGGATGGGGAGGTATTTTAACAAATCCAAAACCTGAAGGGTATTTTTATAATTATGGAAATGAAGGAGGCATTTTCATAAATTTCCCAAACCTTAATCGCCCTAAAACCCTCACCGAGCCCTAAACCCCCTTCCGCGCTAGCCCTTCCATCTGCCTTGTCATCTCTGAGCTCTGGCTATGGCGCAGTTCTGCAGGCGAAAAGGCCTTTGCATCTTCTCTACATATCGCACGCTTCTGACGAACTGCACTCGAACCACTTCTTCGTCATTTTCTTCTTCTTCTCTCATTCCATCCCCTCACGCCCGTATAACCTCTTCACAGGTCAATCTTGCAGCACGGTTTCCATGGATCTCGACGAAGAGGGAATTCCAATCTTCAGAGGCGATGGCTGCCTCGCACGTCTTCTCGCGTAGCAGAAGTTACTCTACTGCTGCGACTAGTACGGCTGATTCTGATTATCCTCCTCCTACGCCTCCACAGGAATTCTCAGGTTCGGATGTGGCTGAAGAATCATTTGAAGGAGCAGATCTGAACATTGCAGACGATGCAGAAGCTATGAACGACCCAAGCATGTATAATGTCGATGGAAACTATGGAGATGCTGAAGAAGAAGAAGGTGAGTATGAAGAAGAGGAACCTGCTCCCGATCCTGAAGCAGAAGCGCTCTTCAGCCCTGCAGAAGAAGACTAAACTTTTGCTTGCTTCCACTATAGCCACATCATCATTAGGCAGTGATATATTAATAGTGTTAAGGTTAGATACTCTCTTCCTTCTATCATATATCTGCTTTTATCAGAAAATGATTTTTTGGTCTATTTTGATGGGATCATTATGCAATATTAAGATGCGTTCCATTAGGCTAGTTTTACATGACAATATATAATGCAAGGGTAAAAGAGTTATTGCTGTTGAAAGACTCTATGGATCATCCTTGTTTAGATTGGTTGTGCATTTGAAATTAGAGAGGGGAAAGGTGGTCTAGGTTGTGAATCACTCCATTGTAATGGGCTGCTTTCTTAATGATGATTAACAAGTGTGAATTGGTTTAATATATTTTGAATGATGATTGTAACTAGCGTGAGGGGACTTGTGATTTTGAATGATGTTGACTAGCCTGTATTTGGTTAGAATCGTTTTTTTTAACATTGAAGTAGTGATTATTGATTCTTATATCATGAACGATGTCCATCAAATGAATTGATTTAACCCATGTGCTATGTGCTATTTAATGATTAGCATTTGATGATTAGCAGCTATGTGCTATTTAACGTCACGTAAGCAGTGGTCACTTTTGTATAGCGGTTAATGTTTCTCATATGATTATTATCGAGCATGTTAGTGAGTATTTCCTAAGTATCTTTTACCATTTGTGTATTGATTGTTGTATCTGAATTTTTATTAGCAAGTGCGGATTTGATTAACTTGCATCTGTAAGGTAGTGAGGAAGCATGTGATCATTTTATATGTTTTGGTGGTGCACAGGAAGTGTATTCAATTGCATCTCTCGTCGATCAATAGCGAGTATATATATTTTGTATGGTTTCAAAGATGAATAGCAATCACATGCACGTTTGTGTGTCGGTGATGATTAAAGCTCATGTGCACATTAGTTTGTCTTGATGATGATTACCATTGGTGGGTGTGTTTGTGTCTTTTGGATTTTTGTGATAATGAATTGAAATCCTGTAGTTGTATGGTGATAATGATTAACCATGACATACTCATTTTTATGTTCATTTTATGCTTAGCAATATACTTAAATCTATGTGTGCATTCATCTGTATGAATTTGTGATCACCATCAGTAAGCAATCGTGGTTTCCTTGTTTGTGTGATGAGTGACTATGAACTAATGATGATTAGCTTTCATTAGTATTTGAGCTATGTGAGCCAAAATAGCCACTGCTGTTTCTATTACTAATTGTTCGCTGCTCTCAATGAATAAATGAAGAGGGAAGCAGCTGGAAAGAACCAGATCTTTGCGATGCTGAATTCCATCTCCTTACCACTTTGATAATGTGTAGATAAAATACTAATAATTTGTTAAGTCTCTTCCCTCCTATTTCCGTAATAATGGAAAGAGTGTATTCATTAGTATGTCTGAATGATGATTAGCAATATATTTATGATGACTACTAGCAATTGCATATTCATTAGTATGTCTAATTGATCCCCAGCCATATGCTACAGAGGATTGTCAAGGGTGCATTCATTAGTAATCCTTACTATTGATTGTAAGCAATATATCAATTATCATTAACTTCTGTATTTTATTGATTGTAAGCAGCAATGCATTAATGATGATTAATAACTCTGCATTCATTAGTATATGCCTTGTTGCTGGTTAAGGAGTGTATCTTTATTATTATATCTCAGTGATTTTTGACGCTTAATATGCATTAGATGTGGATTGTCAAGCTGATGTTTATGGGTATTCTATTGGGTAGTAGCTTTCTGTAGAGTATAACCCTCATTCTTCATGTGTGGCTTTGCTTTACTCTGTTGTAATGCATCCATCATCTTGCAAAACTTTTGTCTGCTTAGTATTGCATATCAGATTGTGTATTATATTGTGTGTAACCATTGAAATTTGACACCTACTCTCACTCTGATGAATTGCGCTTGTGCTGTGATTAATTTGGGAAGGTCGTTATTGTTAATTGATAGCATGTAGAGTATCCTCATCTGGTTTATGAACCTAATTATTTGATCAATTGATTATCATGATGTTATTGTTGATTAATTGCATTGCAGATACTGTATTGAATTGATGCTTTCTAGTTTAAGTGTGACATCATATACTATTTGATTGTTTTGTGCAAGTATTTCATTCTCAAAATCTTTATTTACTATTGCGAGCTGCAAAAATTATTCTCAAATCGTTTTGGTGATGCTAGACTTTGGGTGCAATCTTTTCAGCAAATTGTAGACTGTACGCCATTGTGAATTACTCGCCACTAGGAATTTGAATAATGTGAAATGACACCAAATGTTTTGGAATTGGTATACTCATGGTTGAGCAATTGTGATGGGTTACAACTTACAACTCAGCAAGAAACCTTAACTTTAATGTGCTTGAACAGCCTTATGCTAATTGTTGGAATTTGTGCAATATCTTGTAATGAACTAAAACAATCTTGTTGAAACTTGTCAACTGTGATGAAATTGAAAAATGGAGGTTTCAAAACAGACCCAAAATATGGTGGGGAGAAGAGAGAATAAGGAAAAGAGAGATTTGATTAATATAACTTAAGCATGATTAAAAAGAAGATTAGTTCCAAGCTTCTTAGAGCTACTATAATTAAGGAGAGAGGGAGGAGAGTTTATAAATCCGGGAATGATAAAAATGAGGATAGTCTCCTCCATATATAGTCCAAGGTTGGCTCTTGGGCTCCCTTGGCATTAGGCCAAGAGGTGTCTTTTGGGCTCCCTTGGGTGTTAGGCCAAGAGGTGGCTTTTGGACTCCTTTGTGGCTGGTCGTTGCTGTTGGGACTGTTGCTTTTGTAGCGGGGTCGGGATTGGGTATTTCCTAAGTCCCAACCCAAAAGTGGAACCCCTTCTTTGGGATTTGGATCCCTTTGCGGGTCCCAACTCGTTATCCTCTTGCCAACCTCAATCATGACTCCTTGCCCCAACTCGTTTTGGGGCTTCTTGAGTCCGTCATGACTCACCTTGGGGCTGGTTATGGGGTGCCTCTTTTTAGGGACACCACATCAACACTGCTTATATGAGTATGGCCCATATAGGCTCCTTTTGCTAGAACCTTCAAGATTTACAAGAAATTAGAAAATCAAAATTTCTACTAGTAAGAGTAGTTGAAACAAACCAAACCATTGCATTGTCTAAGGTTTAGAGCATCATGTAGTACATGTTGAGTTTGAATGTATCATATGTACGAGAAAAGGTCAAACATTAAAAGTGAATAGATTACTTGGAAGGATTATTATGCTTATGCAAATACATGCTAGTGGATTTTAGACAACTTGAAATTATGTAGATACAAATGGTTTATGATTTTGAGTCCATATTTTCATGTATAGAAGTCATAAATGTCAACTTATTTCATGAGAACAATGGCGTCAAGTAGATTAATTAGGGAGAATTCCTACTAAAGAGTATCCTTACTCTAACATTTGTCATTTGCATCGGTCAAACATCACTCTACTTTTCACTATTCTTTATCAAACATTACGAGAAAATATATTTGAGATGATGTTTTGTTGAACAACAAAACCATAAATTTTAGAATAACAAAAACAATTTCAAAGTGCATTGATCCTTAGCAATGGCGTGTCAAAAAGAGTGTCACATGTGCATATGCTTGTGTCAGTGTAACCATTAGGTGTTTATGCCAAGAGATGGATTTATGGGTTAATATAAGTCTAGCCATGCTATGGTTGGAGTCTGGGCACATGGCGCCACTTGGCATTAATGTATTTTCCTAAGATTATAAAATAGGTTGAATGTATTTGTGCAAAGGTTTCCCCATGAAACTTTTTGTTTATCTTTAAACATGTTATTGCTTCAAATATTTCCCTTATTGGTGATCAGGATGCTTTATAAAACATATGTACAAGGTTCAAATTGCATTGTCGAACATATTTACAATCTATTTAAACCCAATTACTCTCTTTTGTTAGACCATGCTTACAACCATTTGTTTTAGAGGCGGTTCACACCTTGCGCCATCGGCAACACAACACTTGACTTCGCTACCTTCGAACTATGCCTCAACCAAGAATGTTTGAATCACATAAGCCACATACACAGCTTGAACTCACACAATTCAAACATATCGATTAATGAGATCTAGGGTCACAAAGGGGTTCAAACTCTTGATGTTCAAAGCACATCGATTGGTTTATCCTCCTGATTGTATACATGTGTGTTTTCATTAGATCATGAGAAAGGATCATAATTGCAAACACTACCCTTATGTTGAAGACATGAATGTTTTTTGTACTTAACATTGGAATACCAATGGAAACCCTCAATGTGAAAGCAAGCAATGGATATGTTGAAGGCCGATAATTTGGTCCCCTTTACCCTATTGCTCTTCTATGTCTTGTCATGGAGCACGTAGAAAAGATTGAAAGTCTGATATTCCCACATGGGGAAAAATACTCTTGAAGATTTGCCCTATTTCTTGGAATGCCCCTAGATTCAATGCATTTGTTTCCAAACTCTAAAGACATCTTTGAGAGATGGACGAATCATCGCCTTTTTCTCAAATTCAATCGATGTTTTTCTTTTCTACCGGGAGAGCAAGGGCCAAAGAACGAGTAAGGAATGGATGTGTGGGTTGGGTTGGAGGGAGGGAGAGAGGGGTATTTGGGGAAATAAAAGAACAGAGCAAGGGGCATCCTTCAGAGGTTTCAGAAGTTAATCCTGCAGAGGCAAAGTTGTATCCCGAAGATAGAAAACGCATTCTTCGTACACAAACATCAACTGCCTTGCGCTGTTGAAAGAGGAAGAGGAATAAGGAGGAGGAGGAGCAATGGGAGAGTTGGATCAGTCGCATGGAGGAGGAGATGGAGATGTTGGTCATGGGACAGCGGAGGAACTATCACGCCAGCATGCCCAATTCCGCATGGAGAACACCATCCTTTCCGATCATCTCGCGGTATGTTCTCCTGTGACTTGTTCTTCATATTGTGATTCCTCGTCTATTCTTTTGGAGCGATTGAGAGATGTGTGGATGCGGATATGTAGAGCGAGATAGATACATAGATAGAGATTTACGTCTACTAGAGACCAAAATTGGCCGATGAGGCAAGTTAATATTACAAAGAACGATGAGTTCATATTATCCATTCTTAAATTAAAAACAAAAGCTTTAGCTTTCCTAGAGCTCTGTGATCGTGTATCTTCTTAATGCATCTGGTGGAATGATTTTGGAGATGTTGTACAAGCACAAAGTGCATATCTGATATGTATGGGTTGAGTCATGGTGATTGGACATCTTATCTGAGGTTGGTTGGTGCAGTGGAAAAAGGCTATGAGGAAGTTCAACAAGTGCATCTGAGTATCCTCATATGGGTCGAACATGGTGAGAAATTATCTCCATGGTGATGGTGTGGCCAACGTGACTTATATCTTGGTACTCACGGTCTTCATTGTTGTCGGCATTCCTCTGATTGCTTTATGATGACTCTTTGCCACATCGTTAGTGGTGGTGCTGAGCTATTGAAGTTCAAATATGATCTAGGGAAACAAATGCGAAATTGAGTAGTGAATTCTCTCTCTGTTCAAGAATTTGACTAATAAATGTTGCAGTCGAGAGTGCACATTGTGAGTGTGAGAGGAGTGTGTTAAAGGAGCGGGCTAGATTGACGATGTGTAGAAAGCAAACTTTAATGTGGTTGAATGTAGTGCGTTCTAGCAAAGTGTAATCCACTGACTTCCGAACTGGTTTCAGGCAAAATATGCACTGTCGATCAGTCTCCTTATCAGCAGCCCAACACCCCATCTTATATTGAAGAGAATGTAAGCTAAGTCATATGGAAACAATGGTGCAGAAGGCTCACAAAGGGATGAGAGAGAGAGAGAGAGAGAGAGAGAGAGAGAGAGAGAGAGAGAGAGAGAGAGAGAGAGAGAGAGAGAGATTGTAACATTGATATATTAATGTCCGTGGGGTCCAAACATGACTAATGAGACAAACAAGTGTGAGGAAGCTCTCGCTCCCAGCCTTGTGGGTGTGGGGTTTTAATGTTGTAGAGAAAAAAGAAAATCCCTTCTCTAACCGTGGCCAGTCCTTCTCATTCTTTCAGCAAGAAAGTTTTTTTGGGGTTTTCAATGTGATCCCGTGTTTGACACATGTTCCAGAGGTTTTTAAACAGGTCAAAATGTTAAATTGTTTGACTTGAAGGTTGCAAACAGCTATGGAAGAATTCATTACTGTTAAAGGATGTGGTGGTGCTTATTTGGAGTTTCCCTCATTGGAGTGCTGTTAGAACCTTAATTTGTGGCAAATGTAGGAGATGAAGATTTTTGCTGATGTATGGTGTTTCATATGCTATCGAAGGGTCCCCGCTTCGAAGCCAATTAACATATTATGAACAACTCCGAGTGGAACCGAGGAGATTTTATGATGCCTCCACTTCCGACATATTTCTCACAATCGAGGAGAATTTTGTAACTCAGGATTAAAAGTACTACGTACATACTGAAGGTTCTCTTCCAGGATTAATCAATTAATCCTTCGAAAGCCGAGTGGATGAATTTTTCATCCCGAGGGAAGCGACCTTTACTTAGGCGGGTTACTTAGATTAAGTCCGGCAAAAAAACTCCGCCAACTCGACAATCGAAAAGTAGTTTCTTTTCCCCATCATACTTTGTCTGCACCAGATAGAATAACATAGAACAGAACGTTTTTTTTTGTTTTTGGAATAGCGAGAGAGGTGTCTCCCTGCAAGCTCTTTCATGCGTTCCATTCCTGTGTGTTCGTGAGATTTATTTCTTTTCTTGTATTTATAGCTTTTTGTTGTTTTGTAAAAGAAAAGCACTCGGTCTCGTCTTTCTGCTAGTCTCATTTGCTCGGCCAATTCCCTTCCCTTTCATTTCAATCATTTTCGGCAATGCCGGAAAGCAGCAGAGAAATGGCTAGAGCGAGCTTTGAAAAGTGTAATTTGGCGGGCGATAATGGCTAAGGCGAGCATTACTACGGGCGAGCAGTGTTGCTTGCAAGGTCTCTGGGTTTTTGCCGCCCGCGTCCCGGAACTTCTTTGTGATTTCCCAGCAAGCAAGCAAGCAAGCAGTATGATTCCGAATCCTCGAATCTAAATGTAATTTCCTAACTTTTCGGGAGGAAAGGATCGACAAGGAGGCTTTTTTTTTTTTTTGGTAGGATGCAAAGGGTTTGGTAATTTGTAGGAGAGGGAAGAGGGGGAGATAAAAAAAGAACAACAAGGAGAATTTCTGATGCAATATGTGAAGATTTATCTCTCTACAGCCCCCGTCATTGATACTATATGGTTTGGGTTGTTAGCTGGTTTGTTGATAGAAATAAATCGTTTTTTTCCAGATGCCTTAGTTTTTCCCTTCCTGTGACCCATTAGATTAGGCGCCAAGAAACTATTTCAAATTTTTGTTGATTCGACAGATGAAAATCCCAAAGAAAAGAATTCTCCTCTCTTTTGTTTGGTGAAAAAAAGAAATAGATTTCTTTTAACCAGTTCGAAGGGAAGAATATATAATAGTATAGAACTGATGGGTGAGTTGATTGACAAGCGTCACTGTCTTAGAAGAAAACTAGTCATTATTGGAGAATAGAAATGATGGTTTTGTGTAACATCTGTCTGGAGAATCTTCCTCACATCACTGATACTTTTTATGCCAAATTACCCGAAGCCTATGCCATCTTCGATCCAATCGTCGATGTAATGCCAGTTATACCAGTATTCTTTCTCCTCTTAGCTTTCGTGTGGCAGGCTGCTGTTAGTTTCCGCTAATAGAAAGTTACCTAATTCGGTCCGATGGATTCTACCCTACGTGCGCCAAAGAAGAGCTTGATTAAACAGAATAGATAACGAAAACTTTTGTCGTTTGTGATTCGGACCGAAAAAAGTAGGTTGAAACAGTCAGTCCTTTTGGTAACATGTTTGAATTCTAACTTATATCGCACATAGACTGGGGGTGCGAGTGATTACAAACTCACTCCCGCACTGACGAGAGATAAATAGACGGAATGATTTAACCTCTCGGCTTGGAAGAAGTGAAGATGCATCATTAACCAACTCGAGTTTTTTTTTCAATTTTTATCAGTTTCAGAAGCAAAAAAAGCAAAGGATTCGTTTTTTATTTGTATAGTCTTATTTAGAAGATCAGACTTCTTCTTCATCAGGAGAGAACCACTTTATTACTACAAATAATTTATCATTTATTATTATCATTTCGTGCTCATAATTTCACAGTTCTTTCTGTTTTTTCTGCTGCATACTTCAAGCTCTCAAGCCATCAGCTATTTTCATTTTATGGATTGAACTTTGGGCTCTTTGAACAATATAGATTTTTCACAACCAACTGCAGTATGGTCAGCCTATTTCCAACACAGATTGGAGTTTTACTTTTTGACTTAGGCGATATTTGCATTTTTGCTGTGTCTAATCTATCAATGCTTCATTCTATTCTGAAGACACATACTGTGCCTACTCATCAATTCTCTGTAATCAAATTTTTTGAGGGCACTAGGTTTTGACATTGATTTGTGGGAGCAAGTGGTAGTAGGCATTTGTCAATTTTACTTGGTGGTAAGTGTCAAGTGAGAAAGCCAGAGTTCTATGTGAAAGGAAACACAAAAGAAAGAATTATAGATATATTAATGTCTCTTAGGAGGTTAAATAGCCATTGAGACCAAAAGAGATTTTGTACCTGGAAATGTTATCTCATCTTTGTCCATGGATGAACAGATAGGCATTCTTGTCGCACGAAGCATATATGGTTGTGAGCTTAGATATACTGACACTTCTCTTTCAAACAATGTTCATCATGATCCAGTTCAAGATGGACAAGTACTTGAATTAATGACAGCTCCTTTGGTGTCAAAATGATCATGGCTGTTGATAACATAGTAATAAGGCCATGGTCTAGGCTATGTCAAAACGATGATGGCCTTGTTTTCTGTTGATAAGGGTGACAAGATCGTGGACAACATCTGCATCAAATTGCATTTGCTTGATCGTTTGTAACCCCTTTAGAATGTTGAGACCCTACTTATGCTGCCGTAATGGACCTTTAATATGGGAGGTGGGGTGATGGTGCTAAGGAAGACCAAGGGTGTTCGTATAAATAACAAATCAAGTGCATTTTGTACATAAGTTAAAAATCAGAAGTATCTCAGGGCTTCTCCATTTGATATAGCATAACCGAATTTGCTGACAATCTTGGATAACACAAATTTATGTTCATGATATCCTGATGATGCAGCGGTTAATGACATTAAAGGGGAGTGACCAATTCCATTTACAATTGGAGGCATTAGAAGAAGACATTAGACAGGCTGAAGATGGACCTGAATTACGGAGAGCTAGTCGAGCCAGTGTTAGAATGCCTTCTGAAGATGGTATGGAGAGTTTTGGGAGGGATTCTAAATTAGGAAGCTCACGGCAGAGTCGCCAAGGATGTGCGAATGCTCAGCCATCCTATGCACCTGAATTCCTGATTCCTCTGAGTTCAGAAGAAAAAAGCGAGATAGCAGAAGATGAATGTGCAGCTGTGAAGCTGCAAATTGCTCGTTACACGGATGAAAGCGAGCGTGTCCTAGATGATCTTAAAGCTGTGATGGATGAGACAGAATTAAGCATTGGTGAAATCAAGAAGGAAAAGAATAGCTTTCAAAGGGAGGTCATGTTTGAAGCAGAGATAAGGAATTCAGAAACTGCCAGCAGTGACAGAATCCTGAGGTATATAGTTTGCGTACTAATTAAACTTTTTAGATGTTCTTTGAACTGGGAATAAAATGGCTGAGATAATAGTTATAAATTTCTCGCAACAAGATATGTGATTCCTTTGGGAAAAAATTTGCAGACATTCCTGTATACTTTCTTACCATGGTCAATCATAGGGCATGTTCTAATGCGCCAACATTACATTTGGTCTGGTTTTTGCAGATATATTGTGTTTGTTGTTTCTAGAGAGTCTCGAACAACAGTTGGCAATAGATGACATGATATTATCTAGTAGCTAGGCAGTAGCAAGTGAATACAGAGGCATGATAACTTAATGAAGTAAGACACCTCTTGAATGGTTCCTGATTTGAACTAATGTTTCTGTGCAGCTATATACAAGACAAACTCAGGGCAAAGCATGTCCTCATTTCCAAACTCCAGGAAAAAAATGATCTTCTACAGACGCAGATATCAGATGCAGAGCACCAACTTACATCTAAAAAGGATCTAGCAGATATACTACATGCTGTTGATTTTGATCAGCTGACTATACAAAATCAGCAGTTAATGAATAAGATCAGGGATAAAACACATGAGTTTCATAGGATGAAGGCTCGCAGCAACAAGGCTTTACAGGTTGACTTTGTATCTATGCTGTTGAGACATATATACATGTATAGAGCCAAGTAAAAGAATCTGTGGCACTTCTAATATCATGATTTCTGCTTAGGCGCTAGAGTTAGTACAAAAAAATCTGCAAAACCTGCAAAGTGAAGGGATTGTCGTAAAACAGAAGCTTAATGATGATACTGTGAAACTGAATCATGTCAGAGAAGATATTAAGAGCAGCAATAAAGCCAAGGTTTATTGTCTACTTCTGTTATGGAACAACCTTGTGTTTGCAAGATAAAATATTATGCTGGTGTTTTTTTCAGTCTTTTGAATCCTGTTTATCCACCTGCCTTAACGTATTAGAGAACATGAATGTATATAGCATTTGATCTTTTCTTATATGCTTTGCCATTTGGAAAACCATGAATAGTTTTGTATTACAATTCAAAACTTGGGTGTCATCAAGCTGTCTCTGAAAAGTCATGTAGGATTCCAATATTAAAAATTACTAGCAAGGACTGCAATAGTATGTGCCATGCCAGATTTTGACTTCATAGAAGTACTTCCCCATTTTATCACTAGAGTTTGAACTTAAATCAATAACATGAGCGTCATTCTTAACATTAGATTGATGTGTATCCTGTTTTACTCTTGACATGTTAAAATTGATATGGGAAAATATCATTTTCCTTTCTTTTTCTCTTCAGCAAATGAAAGAATCCACATACAAGCCACATACATACTACATTGCTTTGAATACGTATGCATCTGCTGTTTTGTGTCATCCGGAGAATATTTGTGACTTAAATTAGGGATAGAACATTCAGGATTGTTATGTTTTTGCTTTATGTATATGCAGCATGCGTAAACACTTTGATTGAACACAAAGGTACTGGTTTTTTGCCGCACTTTATGCATTTTAACTATCCATGGGGTTGATCTGATATTCTATTTAAATAGATTCTGCTCTTTTTTTGCAGAAAAAATTGAAGGATCTTCTTGATATCAGTACCCAAGAATCAGATGGTCCGCCTCCACCTCATGCACTAGAGTATATGCAGCTCAAAGAAACAGCTCAGAGGATGCACAAAGATGTGGAAAGGTGGAAGAAAAAGGTAAAGAGGACACTTGAAGGATACTCTTTAATCTTTAGTTTGCAGTTGATTTGCCGTTTTGTCTCTACTCCATTTGTGAAAGGATCTCCACCCATAATGGTTTAAATCTAATTATATTTCTGAACAAGTTCTTGGTTTCCATTCTCAATAGTGTATTATTTCTTGTTCCAATTCATAGATAAAACTAGGAGAAAGGGTTGAGCGATTCCACATTTGTGAATGATGAAAATCACGTTGCATCTGAAATCAACTAAGGCCATTCCACCATGTTGTAACATCTTAAACACTTGTGTTAAGCATTGCCTTTCATGCAAGAAAGTTCTGTATGGAAAGTAATATATTCAAGGACACCCTACTATGCTCAAATATATGCCAATTCCATTATACAGCCAGAAATCTGTGAACGCTAGATTAGGCCTTTCCAAAATTTAAGATTTAGGCCTTGTTAACATAAAAATATATGACTTTTGTAAGGTTCGACTTTTAACCAGGATAGGACGTGGATCCATATCTCAGAGGCATTGCAAGAATATGAATGTGCTGCCAGATCCCAGGGGCTCACTGTAGATTGTTCAGGGAAAAAAGCACTGGCCTCTGCCTACGTGGATATAATAAATAGAAAAAGGGTAATGGAGGCAAGTTTTGGCGGATATAATTAATAGAAAAAGGGTAATAATAGAGGCATGTTTTGGCCCTCCCTCCTATTCCTTTGGAAAAGTTAGCCCCCAGTTTAGACGGACATTACCGACTAATTTTATAAGCATCCAGCCGATAAGCACAACAGCACTTACCAACCTGTGCTTGGTTCTGATGAATCATGCGTGAACTGATCAGATGCTTCTGTTGATTCCCCTTGATGCAGCTGGGCCTTCCTAGACTTGAATTAGAGACTTCACACGTGAAGTGAATAAACACACCCATACAATACTCAATTGTTATCACATCAGAATCCATAATGGCACATTTGATTTTCATATTAGAATGACCTTGTTAAGCGTAGCCTAAGTGATGCATTGCCTCTCATACGAGAAAGTTCTGGATGGATTCATGCAATATATTCAAGTTTGTATGCTTGAATATATGCCAATTCCATTAGAAAAAGCAGAAATGTGAATACTAGATTAGGGCTTTCCAAAATTTAAGTTTTAGGCCTTGCTTGACATTGCCACATGAATTTTATGTTGGAATGACCTTATTTAGCATATAATTTTATTATGAAGCTAAAGAAAATAAAAAGAGGCTTCATCACTATACATCTCATTGTTATTTTGATGGTAGGTGGAAGTAGCTCAGCTTGCATCTGCCCAGCTAGAAAAACATATGAAAAGCATACCCTCGGATAGCAACAACAAAAAGTAGAACATGGAAAATACGCTTTTTGTCATTGCTCTAATGACATGATTTAATTGATAAGATGTTGGTCTTGCAATTTCACGACAAACAAACTTTTCAACCTCTGAAAATTATGCCAAAACTATATTTTTGTTCATAAGAATTAATTAAAACAAACCCCCAAATTGGAAGATGATGCTATCTTTTGTGAAAAGTTATTTCAAATGAGAATACATGGAGTTAACAAAACGTATTCGTAAAGTTTATAGGTGTTCAATAAAGAAAATCTCGTACTCCCGTTGAACATGGAGCAATCAAATATATAGGGCAATTGACCAAGGTATAACGTTTGAGTGTTGCACTCCTTGGTGTACACGAAAACATTTTGGTAAAGTTTAGAGATATCCAATAAAGAAAAATGTCATATTCATGGAGGTTCTCTCTTTAAATGTGTCATTTTCTCAATTTTATGGTAAGTATTCTCCTTCCAATAGACAAAATGTGTACATTGAGACTTAAATTGACCATATTGGGTGAGTGATTACATTTTTTTACTGGAGGTTGAAATTTCGTAAACATTGGTCCCCATAATCCCTCCCATACATTACCTTTGATGATTGCATTTAATTCAATCACCACCATGTCTTCGTCTTTGATAAAATAGCCGACTGTCATGCTGATAATTTGATTTTAGTGATTAGCCAAGCTTACTTTTTGTACTCATTGTCTAAACATGCATAGTGTAAGTTTTGTTCTCATTACTAGAGCAATCAGTAAATTTATATATTTTTTTCTCTTCAAAGATTTTCCTTAGTAGTATTAAGAAAAAAACATTTGAATGCTACAACTTAAGCTTGTCTGCCCAAAAACTTACAATTTTTCATGTACAATAATATACAATAATCCTAAGACCAAAGATAGGACTTTGTAAAAGGTGTTGAAATTTGTTGCTGCACTCTGCCATGATTCACTGATATTCAAGAAATTTGAGCAATCACTAAATTAGGGGGTAGGGATTTTAGTGTCAATTCAATTAGGCAAGTTAGGGGTAGAGAAAGTTAGAGATTGGTATGAGTTTGTAAAACAATGCATGTATTGAGGTTCAAGTTTATTCTTTTTTATGGAGATTTGAGATAATACCAAGGTTATTGGCATTAGTTTCATTTAAACATAATTAAGGAAATATTAGTGTATACACCTAGTAGAAAGGAAGAAGTAACACACAAAATAAATAAAAATTCCTTTTACTCAAAAGTAGAAAGAGAATTAGCGCTTACCTTTTTACTCTACTAGTTTTTTTTTTTCCAAAAAAAACTCCTTCCATTAGTTATAAAATTTTACAAATGAGACGATTATGTACAAATCCCTAAAGGGACGCGATAGTTCCATCTTATGTGAATGCCCACTGACTCAAGAAAGGGAGAGGACGACCATTGTTGGATGAAGGCTATGCGTTGTCTTTCAACTCCTTCGGAGCCGCCCTTAAGGCCATCATATTGGTTCTTCAGAGTGGCTACAATTTCACTCCATATCTCTTGCAGTAACCTTGTTGGATGTGCGGTTTGGTTAGAGAAGACTCGCCTACATCGTTGTTTCCATAGAATCCAAAGGGTTATTGGGCTGACCAATTCCAACACCTCTTGAGATTTGGCATTAAGAGGAATAGAGTGGACATTGCTGCTCGAGGAGAAAAGAACCTCTTGTGCTTTTATCACTAAAGTCATCCCCTCCTCCTGATGCTCGTATCAGCCAATTGTAGCCTGCCATGATAGCCAACATATATTTCCCCACTTGATTGAACCTTGCACCTGGCATAATTGCAACAAGCGGCTTTACTCTACTAGTTTTAATTAATTAATCTATTATGAGCACACATTATGCTTGTGAGAACGAAACCCCTTGGCATTATTATGATTAAGAGGATGCAAACTTGTTCGGGTAGAAAACCTGCATGGAAGTAAGTTGTATGGAAAGGATGCAAGGCAAATTGTGTACAACTAGGGGATAACTCTTAGGATGTATGATTGGTTGATGAATGTGCACAATAGACATGCTTAGATACGCTTAATATGGTTTTTTAGTGTTGTATAATTTATGTGATATAAGGATGAGCCTTTGTTTGTCTCCCAAGCCATGATGCATTCGATTTGCAACAAATCCATATCCAATTTGCATATATTGAGGCATCAAAATGAAGTAAGCATCACATGTATCCATCCATCTTCCAAACCATTCTTTCATATCTCACATCCATTGAAAACTTGATATTTGTTTCTTTGTCTTTTGAACATTTTTTTACTAATCATGCAATTCTTCAAACGCAATACGAGGGTTTTTTTTAATCTTTGCTCATGCATATGATCTTGAGGTGAATTGATCTAGTATTAAGAAGTAATAGCATCTCTAGTGTTTGAAGCTTGACTTGGGAGAAACTCTATGAGAAAAAGTTTTTGGAGATTTACAATCTCTTTTAAAGTGAACTCTAAAGATGCTATCATCCCATATATTCAACCACATAGAGAAGCATTAGTATCGTGCCTAATTCTCAAAGAAGTATCTCTTGAGAACCCGACAATTGATTTCGCTTATCTTGCACATGTTTGCACCACACAAACTATTCTACACTGTATGAATACTACAGGTCAAAGTTAGCCTATTTATTAGTTACATTCCATCATTGTACTAGATTTAGAAATTGTTACAATCCATTCGACATTCCATGCTAATTTTCTTCTTTTGCTATTTTGTATTATGTGGAATAGTGGAAAACATCCACTTTGCTATATTTGTCTTGTCCCATAAGGTGATTTGGCCTCTAATAGATGATGAAAGTCAAGTCTTCTTTTTTCTTCAAATGCATCGTAATCCCCCTTTCCCGATTCCAAGGTGACCAACATGCTCATTGTATTGATAATTCAAATGAGATGGATGTGCAAATGTTCATGATATTGTTAGAAAGTAACCAAAAGTTCATGTGTACAACCCCCTAAATTCTACAAGGACAAGGCTCACCCCCTAGATAACGATACTCAAGGTTTGCACTTATGTCATAAAAAAAACTTGTTAACTCAAAGATGAGCATAATGCTATGACTCGAGTCACATGACGCAAGCAATATTGCTCCCATGCAATATAGCTTGGATTGTCCCCATTTAAACATAACCAAAGTGGAAAAGAATAGAGTGATCTAAATTGATATTATCAAATTGGATATATGAAGGATATAGATAAGCCCCAAAACATTTCTTGATGAGAAAATAACCCACTTTTTAGACTTATTAGATTATGGATTCATCAATATGGCATAAAAAAACTTGTTAACATAGAGATGATCATGTTGGTATGCTATGACTCAAGGTCACATGACATAAGCAACATTGCTCCCATTCCAACGTAGCTTGGACTATCCCCATTTGAACATGACCAAAGTGGAAAAGAATTGCGTGATTTGAATTGATATTATCAAATTGGATATCTAAAGGACATGGATAAGCCCCACAACATTTCTTGATGGGAAAATGGCCCATTATAGAACACACTTTTTAGAAACATTAGATTATGGATTCATCAATAGGCCCTCTTTTATGGATATATATCTATCACATGCGCTACATGGTGTGATGGGCAACTTTGAACCTTTTCACATTAGTTCAACATTGAGATAGATAGCGATATGCATGCACACCTTTGGAAGAAAGAATTTGCCAATTGTGTCATCTCGGAGTGGAATTTGAAGAGCACTATGTTTGCTAGTGTACTATTTTTTCTAAAATAAGGAGATACCATTGCCTCTTTAACCGGGATTTGGCCCATTGCACAAGGTAATGAAATAGGAGGACCAACATGGCTTCAGAATAGTCTTGCTAGAACTAAAGAGACACAAGAAGAAGTTGATAACTACAATCGCAAAGTGCATCACAAAGAACAATCAAAACTTTCTTTAACCCCATCACTCCTAATGCTACAAGTCAAAAGCTCTACCAAAGGGGTTCTAGACAAGGATATTTCAAAGGGGTTACAACAAATCGGGCAATAACAATTTGCCATGTACGTGCACTGGCATCCTTGTCATCGAAATATTAAGGCGATTATCTATCATCATCATAGGTGCTTCCCTCGCTTCAAAGATCTATCTATTTTGGATCAACCTATGCTAAAGATCCTTCAAAGATAGAAATTACAATCTATCTAATTTGAGAATCTTTCATGTATGTATAGATAATGAGATTCTTTAGTCACTTCTATTTTTACTTGGTTACATTTATTTTGGTTTGTTGTTCTCAAGGAAGAGACACCATTTTCATACTATGCCGAAAACAGTATTCTGAACGACGAGCTCATCTCATGGGTTGCATTCATGAAAGCAAATCCGGAACATTGTGCGGATTGCAAGATCTCTAGGCTTTGGTAAAATATTCAAATTCTAGAGCTTCTTACTCGATTCTTCTGACCCACCCCTTCTGCAACTCTAAGTCATTGCTCTTTTCAGTCCTTTTAATCGGTTTTTAGAGAGCCGTTACGTTTCTTGCACGAACTTGGGCCTCTTGTGAAGGATCGCGCATTCCGGCATTCCACTTTGGTAGCTAAGGCAGTGATTTGAGTTGTTAAAACATTGCTTGCAAGTTGTATGTGAAGTGATTTGTAGGCTTTCAATGCACTACATGAAGTCTGAGACAAGGATATGTGTATATACTATAGTCTATATATATACACACACACACACACACACATATTAAAGGGAAAAGGTAGTGAACAGTACATAGTAACCCATCTGCTGAGGGGTTGGATGAAGAAACAATGCTTCAAGAATGCAATGATTGTCTGTCCAATTGGGCATAAAAAGAGAGCTGCAAGGTATTATTGTAATCATGGCATCTTATATCAAATCCTTACATATGGTCCACATTAATTACTAAGGCAGATGTGTGTATTGAATTCCACCCCCTCCCCACATGTGCATGCCCAAATTACACTGGCAATGGATTAGATCCATGTACGAGACAAATGATTGATTCCTTTAATGGCCATGTAGAACATACAATGTGGTGAACAGTTAATGGTGTTGGTAGCAAGTAACTTTAGCGATGCCGACCTCCTTGCTACTTTATTAACAACCCAACCACAGCTTTATCAACAATCCCCTGGGTCTGGATCTGGGACTTGGTCCCTCCCCATTGTCCCCTTTTTTTACTGTGATTCTGCCTGCCAGCAGAACCTTTGGACTATAACGTGATTATGTGAGCAAAGCTTTTGTATTTGTAATAAAGCCTGCACAAAGATTCTAATTCTCAACCGTGGGCATAACAGAGTTTAGTACCTACCAATATATGAGCATCATGAATGTTCTGGCACGACCAAAGTGATGAATCGGTTGATGACCTTAATTCTTGGCTGAATACAGTAGGAACAACATATAAGTCCCGAATCTCTCAAAGTACCTACTGTATGTGTTTGTGCCGAGAATGCATTTCAGCCCAAAACATACATTATAATGCTACACAGTGCACATACGCATGATTCTGAATTAAATAATTCTTGGGTAATCTCATCATAAACCAAGCTGTTGACATCTCAATAATGATAATCAATCCAATGATTGGTATACATGATTTGACTTCATACATAAGAAGTGGCCAATTAGAGGCAAAAATGTAAAAGAATTTGTGGATATGTAAGAAGGATAAAGAATAGGATAATGTGGAGGTAAAAGGAACATTTGAGTTGGATGGAAAATTTGGTACTGATGATGCTCATCAAGGGTTGTAGAATATACTTGTACACAATTGTTCAATATAGTACATACAGTAAGTAATGATATTGCAGATCTAGCTCCAAGGATATTAGAGGAATGTAAACCGATTGTTAAACCCAATGAGAAGACATAATGTGTGGATTTCGGGTAAGATTCAAATGGATTGCTGTAACAGATTACTGGCTAATTGGGTACTTAGAAACATCCATGGTTTCCTGTTTATCTGGTTTAATAACATGAGCTCCCGCTTTTGAGTCATCGCCATTAATTGTATGCTCTTCTTCGTCGTGATCTTCTTCACTGCTTGATGATGGCTCGTTGTCCCTACCATCATCATCTACATTTTGCATATGCTCCAATGAAGGATTATAGGCTCCTTGGGATGGTTTCACACTGGGGGCACTAGAGCTACCCAACATCCCTTTCTTATACAAAGCATTCAATTCATGGAAATAAGGGCAAGTCTTGGCATTGTCAGGCCGAGGCCTCTTCTTCGACGGCTCCTTGCAAGCTTTCTTGAAGTATTTATTGATGTTCTCCCATTTCTCCTTGCATCTTTTGGCACTCCTGTGGGGATAGCCCAATTTGGCCATGCCAGAGGAGATGTCTTCCCAGAGGGGGGCTTTGGGGCCATTTGCAGTGAATTTGGAATGCACATCACTATGGAGCTTGATGAGAGCAAGGACTTCAGGTTTTTCCCATCTTTTACCGCTGTTTGGATCAAATGGTTCAATCATACGATCTTCTGCCCGGTATGTTTCGGGCCGCAAGTTCGGATCGACAAGTGTTGTATGTTCAGACCGCATTGTGGACAAGGGAGGGGCACTCTGCACAGGCTCTGCAGCCAGAGGGGCTGTATTGAGTGCATTGCTGCTAGGGATTGACCTAACCAAAGACGAGCTCTGTGGATGGGGCAGGTTTATTATTTGTCCGGTTACCTTCTCTAGGAAGGAAATGATGGCCGTGTCCCGATCTGCAGCCGAGCTTCGCTCCTGAGCCCTCAGATCGTTCTCTCGGCTCATCCTAGCCATCTCTTGTGCCCTCCACGCCTCTTCTCGGATCATGCGGTCCGTCTCCCTCTTCTCTAGGGCTTCTAACAATCTCATTTGCATTTGCTCTTGTTTGTCCAAGATTTTCTTCAACAAGCCCTCGAACAGGATGGCCATCTTCGAGATTCTCGTCCTCTTCCGCTTCTTCGAGAAGCGAGACTTGGTGTCAGGATTCGGCGCGAGATTACCAGGAGTTTCCCCGGCACCAATACCTGGGTTTACATCACCTGCACCTGCACCAGCACCAGCACCAGCACCAATGCCATTAATCTCATCATCGGCTAGCTCCTCGTCTTCTTCATCTTCTTCTTCGTCAGGCCGATCGGAGGAAGATTCATGGGACTCAGAGATCTCGAGGCTAGTATGAGGATGGCTTGCATCTGTGGTAGCTCTAGTAATACCAGTGCCACCAGGGTGTGAAAGGAGATAATGATTAGTAGTACTACGATCATTAGGAATGGGATTAGCAGGTAATGATTCAGTACTTGGTGTTGCATCGGTAGCATTAGTGCCAACATTGTTACTGTGGATGGGTGTTTGCAATGCTTCCAATTGAGTGAAGAATCTATAGCTTTTCCCTTCTTGCTTTCCTGGGGTGGTTGCTGCAGCTTTTGATCCTTCTGACTTGCAAGTCCTCTTGTAATATTTGTTCACATTCTCAAATTTCTCCTTGCATTTCTTGGCACTCCTCTGGAACCCCAGCTCCCCCAGCTTCCTGCAGTATTACAAACCAAATCCATCCATCAAGTTCCAAATTAGATCAAATTTTCAAATCTAATCAAGAATATTAAGTTAAATAATAATAATAATAATAATAATAAAGCAAAACCTAAAAAAAATGCAGGCGTTTAACAGAGCAAGAAAACAACACGAACAAATTCATTGACGATTTTTCATCCATGATGATATAAGGAATTTCATTTCATTTCAAATTAATATTCATTCATTTATTTATTTTGTTTGTTTGTTCACCTGGATACTTCTTCCCAAAGTGGATGTTTGAGATTCGAATCTCGGAAGATTCCATCCATGTCTTGGCGAATCTTCAGAAGGGCCAGGGTTTCCTGTTTGGGCCATCGATTGATCATCAAGGAGGAACCTGACCTTTCTCTATCTGGGAAAATGCTACTACTGTTACTATTATTAGTAGTAGTATTTGCCCTCGTAGCAGTAGCAGCAGTATTGTTTTCCAATTCTGGCTCAGCACCAGGACTGGTCATTCCTGCAAATCCTGATCGATCAGCAATAAAACAAAAGAAAACTGAGAAGTTAAGAGGATAATTTATTCAATGTATTGTTGCAAATGAGAATTGGACTTATTTATATTCTATTCACGGTAATTTGTGCTGTAATTAGTGGTGTGATTAGGACTAGAATTAGGTACCTGAGTCATCAATATATATTGGTTGGGCTGAATCTGAAAATCAACCGCTTCTAGCAATAATTAGGGTTGAATATTTTGAACTTCGATTTCTGAAAATTTTGGGTTTTTGACAGTACACAGAAATAGAGTATAGTTATCGGAATTTAGGGTTTTGGTTAGCCGCAGAAAAAAGTAGAGTTTCTATATTGGAATTTAGGGTTGTGGGTAGTCTGCAGAAACAGGGTATATTGGAAACTAGGGGTTTAGGCACTCTTGAGTAACTGAGGATAATCGATTAGAATTAGGGTTCGTGAAGAGATCAGAGTACTATAGTAATAGATAGAAACTAGGATTCATTTGGGTACTGATCTGAAGAAACAAATCTAGTACAATGGAAGGATATTTTGGTTAAATGTGAGTACGAATTTGAGGAAACAGAGTCTAGTGGATGACAATAAGGATTTGGGTATAATTGATGGGAACGAGGGCTTTCAGTAGTACTCTGAAGAAACAGAGTACAATTAGGGTTCGAGTATTTAGATACCCTAAACAAGAAGTGTATAATTAGGGGTTAGGGCATAATGGGGGGGGGGGGGATTAGGATTTTGGAAAGGTGAGGGGGAGGAGGGTGGAAAAGAGTAGTCAGTCATAAAGAAACAGAGTGGTAAGAGATTAGTTAAAGTCACCATAGCCAATCTAAAAGGAAAGATGAAAGACTAGTAGAAGGAAGGCCCATGATTGCAATGATGATGGTGATGATGATGATGATGAATAGATTGATTGATTTAGGTGGTCTGTGTTTTCACACACCTCTGGAGAGAGAGAGAGAGAGAGAGAGAGAGAGAGGAAGAGAGAGAATCTCATCTTTATCTCAAACCCTAAAAAAAGGAGGTAATAATAAAAATAATGATAAGAAGAAGAAGAAGTAGCTAAGGAATCAGTCAATCCTTAGGAAAGAAAGATACTCTTCTTACTTGCTTTAGAGAAAACCCAAAAAAAAAAGCACAGAACTTGTTTTCTACCTTGAAGGAGGAGAAGGGGAGAGAGTAAAAAAAAAAACAAAAACATAGAGGTATTTATTTACTCTCCACTCCGATCGTCCGAGATAACAAATCTCCTTCTCTTATCACCCGATCGTCGAGATAACATTTTGCCTTATCGATCGTGTTGGATTGCAGATTCAGAATATAAATGTGATCAATGTTCAGTCAGCCACACACAAAGTTTGGACTCGCCGATTGGGGACCTTTTGAGACTATGGATGTAGCATTTGAGCACATTGCATGGTCTGGAGCAAGGTAGAACACTTCATTTTCCTTGGTCAGTTTCGAAAATACTCGGATCAGTAAGGCATTTCTTTCGTAGATCAGCTAGGCATTTCGTGAAAGAAGAATACACCGAGCGTGCCTAGGAATAAAGGGTTGGGGGTGGGCGACTATCCATCCTGGCTGCTTATTTTTATTTGCTAAAGCCAAAGATCCTATCCCATGGAGATCATAGGACCACCTCGTGCACATGAATTTCTTGTAAAATTCTATTTTACTCATGACTTTTGGTATAAAAAGGTCCCCACTTGCCCAAATTACCATTTCTTTTCATGTTATCTACCTTTCCACCTCTCCTTTTCAGCCTCACCATGCATGATGTCAATTTATTAGTGACCTTTGAGCATGTTGTGGTTAGAAATTTAAAGAATGATGTCGAGGTACTTAAAAAAGATAATAGTAGATAGTAGAGAGCTTGAAGACAATTTAAGAGTCTTTGAATTATTGGTAGACTTCGGATCAACATGTCATGTTTTTGGTGTTTTCCCCCGATTAGCAATTCCGCCAGAGAAAGAAACAAACGAGGGCACTCAACCATAAGTTTTATTTCACAGGGGAGCAATGAACAACCAAGTGTCCTATTTGGTTATTTTATTTGAAAAATCTAAGATCCCCTTCTCATAGATGAAGTAATCAACTTCACTAACAAATTGGTTGCATATAATTTACTAGGTCTACCAAGTCTACATAAAGCTCTTTTAAAAGGTAAACTATTGAAGGGTTTCTCAAAGTTAAAATCAAGGGGCCAAGAGGAAATGCTAGATCTCAGTGAACCCACTAGGGAAGCCATGTGACAAATGAGGGAAATATTTGATCAAAGATGTATAAACCATCGACCTTGTTAATAAACATAGCCTACTATTTGGCAATGTAACTCAAATAATCGAAAGAGATAAATGTATTCACATTGCTAATTAGTGATGATATTCTAGGGTCACACCACATCACCTCAATATACATAAAATTAAATGTTGGCCATTTTATGTCAATGAGATCCCATGTAAGTGAGAGAAGAACCAAGTTTTTGCCAATCATGCCAAACCCTTGTACAACTCACCAAACTCATATGCATCCACCTTAACAATAGTATTCCGAGGTTTTGAAGCATACACAACTCAAAAGAGCTATCAAACTTAATATCAATGGGGTTCAATGTACAAGGGTGTGGGTGTATTCAGATGCATACATACATCTACGTATACTAGCCACTAATCTCAACACTTTAATCCTTGACTTTGATATTAAAAAACAACCACCGACTTAAATGCTTGCATCCTCATGTGCATCTTTTCAAGAAGGCAACTTGGGAAATTGGGCAACCTTTCTTGAGGACAGTCTTCAGAATTGTCCTCTTATTATTCCACAATTTGCTCAAAGTACAGGCCAAAAGTTTTTCAAGTATTTCTTATATGAAGTTATCGATATGGTTACGCAACCATGCAATAAATGGAATGACAACTTTAAAAATAAGAATTAAGCATATATTATTCTATCCTACATTTTACATGCAAAGGCCATGTGAATACCTTCTAGTTTGCAATGTTCCTTCGATAGATGCATTCCACATAAAAGGGTATCTGACATTTCTTACCAAATGGTTTGATTGTATTATTGGTCCAGTCAAATGCCACTGGTTCAACACTCGAAGAACAAGGGTGTAAAAAGGGAATCGTTAGCATAGATCTAACCAATTAAAATGTCACATTTCAAAGACGTGGATCGCGCAACTTACCATGTTAGGTTACATTGTCAAGATGAGTTGCACTTGCATATAAAATAGCATAAAGTGGATGAAGTTATATTAGTGATGTTTTGAATGGCCAATCATCTCTAAGACCAAGAGATATTCTTCAAGATTTTGATACATATAGCTCCCAGCGATAATTATTTAGCCCCATTGCACGATATCAAAGCTTTGGATATGTCTGTTTTTGTTATACCGAGATTCAGGGTCAGGTATTAGGAGAAGATTGAAGAAAAATGATGAGTGCCAATTCTCCATTATTCACGTTCTTAAGTCTCTTTGTTGTATTATCCTTCCCATGGCTGAATGAATGCATGCAAGGGGCATCATAGATGTTCACATAAGAATCAATGAAAGATTTTATGCAAATCAAAACCTTGCAATGATGTCTTGTATTGTCCTTATCTCCAATGATGAACAACTATGCGCTCTTTCATTTCTTGTTCTCATGGCTGAATGAATGGATGCAAAAGGCATCACAGATGTGTGCATAAGAATCAACAAAAGATATTGTAAAAAACACAGTCAATTCACTAAAATTATAAATGATATGTACACAGAATGGCTAGAGTGCCCACATAATCAATTATTAAGTCCTTCACAATTTACATTTTTTTGCTAAATTGCTTGATGACAAGCACTATAATATCTCTAAGATGTCTCGTTTGCACCATCAAATTCAACTCATGTTTACTCTCTGCTCCAATTTTAAGATGAAAATCATCCAGCCTATCTGCTTCAGCCTATCAAGGGGGAAACCACACCTTCCTCAATAAATATTTCTTAAAAAATTACTTTTTTATTTGTTTGAAATATTTAGTTAAGAGTTCAGTTTTAGTTTAAGATTTATTTGCATCAATGAAAAGAAATTTCACTAATCTCACATAAAAAGGAGCTGAAAATGCTGCTGCTTCGGAAACAGGGGAAGCTTTTGAACCATGGTTCATGACCTGGATTCTCAACCTATTGACATCGATCATACATTTCCCGAACATTGTTTGACTTGAATCCTTATTCTGCTTCAAAGAATGTGCTCTCTATACGTGTGAGCTTAACAAATACCTTAAAAAGTCTCACAGAACTGGTTGTTAAAATACTTAAAAAGAAAGACATGGTTTTCTTACCATTGCTGTTGTTGAACGATGTCTATCCACCAAAGCCTGAAAAACACGTGTGAGTAGGTTTCAGATATGACTAGTATCCATTATAGGACTGAATAATTCCTCAACCCACAGCTCACCGTAAACCTCAGAAAACCCAACTCCACCCTTTGCTTTACTTCTTCACCAATGGAAGGCTCTGAATATATTAAACAACATCCAAATGTCAAGAGGGAAAAATTGGAAACAAGATTCAAGCCTCAATAAACTGAAGTTCAAGAATAGAGAGGGAAAGGTGTATGTAGCACACCAACTGCAATGGGACCAATTGAAGCTGAAACAGGATCACCTTCCATGCCATCTTCTCTGACAGGAGTATAAACTGCAACAAGTCGGTAGCCAATGTCCTCGATTGTTGCTTCATACATATGCCCCTTTTTCCCTGTTAATGAGCAACCATAAATAATGTGAGATAGAATCCCCTTGTTCTAATTGCAGAAAGACAACTTCATTGAAGAAAAACCCATCAAACAAACTGGAGTAATGGATTTTTTCTTTCAATTGGATATCCTTGGCCATAACTTATATCGTTCAAAACATCCTTCTGATGTTACGATACATCAAAGCCAGATATGGTATCTATCTATAGCAGACACAGCTAGAAAAAAGAATAGCAAACAAAGCAGTTATGTATTGAGGACATCATCCACAAATATAAACATGAGGCTCTTACCAAAAATTGGAATAAGGTCAGGAACTCGTGCCAGTGCTCGGAACCACTGAATAACACTTTCACCTTCTATGCCCCCACTGTAAATCCCTCGGATTGCATACATGTTTGTGTGGTAACCTTGGCCTTCAATTTCTAGTTTACTGACCTTTGGCATCCCTAATACACAAATATGGAAGCATTTTAAAGTAATCAACAAGCTCTTCAAACTAAAGCATATTCAGGAAAGCACAAAAACAGTAACATGCTAGTGACAAGGCCACTACTTGCGAGATACTGCAGTTATCGGTTTGGATGCTATTATATCAGTTTCTAGAGTTATATAGGCCTGTTTTTCTAAATCATAAAAGCAAAGAAACTGGGATCACAGCTTGCCTGGTTCAACTATTGGTGAGATAACTGAAACAGGGATAGAAGATCTGCCAAAAACATCTTTGACAACACCTTCACATTGCAAATAAAAACCAGTGTCCTCTGTACGGATGGTATATGAATGGCCTTGTTGGCCCCATAAAGTTTCGAAAGAATCCGGTAAATCAGGTGAAGATGACCTTGACCTACAGCCAATATAAAATGATTACAAAATAGATTTGCATCAATGCAATCAAAACAAGAGTTTACTAGAGATACATACCATCGGTAGGTTATCTCCTTTATATATTTCTCCCAGACATGTTTCTGTTTATTATCAGCAGGTAACACTTCCTTAACCTCCAAAACTTCTCCTTCAATTGTCTTCCCAGTTAGAATTAATTTCTGTAGGCTTGGTAATTCTGGAGATGAAACAGATAGAATTCTAGCAATACAACTCAAAAAGACCTTTACTAAGGAGTCTACTGCACATAGTACGAATCATAACTACAAGAAGCTTACCAGGCAGAATAATATCTGTTGGATCTGATAATACTGATCTTCCGGCAACTCCATCCTCACGAACCGGTGTAAACCTAACGCACATATATTCATTTGACAGTTGCCTCGACATGTAAAACTAGGAAAACCAACATTTCAAGAAGGTCCATGCATACTCACCCAAATATCAAAGAGGACGCGTAATCATCATCGGAAATGGCATAAACCTTCGATATTGCTCCTGGAATTGGTGATACTGTTCTATCTATTCCAAATCTGTACCATCTCATTTGGCTCATTCCTTGTGTCCCTCCATGGTAGATTCCCTCACCAACAAAGAGCCCTGAAGAAATTTCTTTGACAACAACATTATGCACTGCAGGGGGAGCTGGATTAAAAGGAAAAAGGACAATTTAAGAAAAGCATGCCGGCTTGAAATCCTGATAAAAAATGTGAAAAGAAAGAATGTGCACATAAGAATGTATACCTGGTGCAACCTTTTCATTGCTGCAAGCAAGGTACGGCTTTCCCTTCTTTCCATCCATGCGTGTAGGGATCCAAAGAAGTGCCAGATAGGATCCCACATCTTCTACTGTCGGAGTGTATGTTCTACCAGATAATCATTGTTCTTGTCAAGAAATGATGTGGAACAAGGAACCCATAAAATCTCAAGTTAAATTTACAAATGGAAAAATGAACTTCAGAAATCGCAAATAATATGTTTTTGGAGAGTTTGGTGGATAGCATGAATCATTGCAAAGAGCTACACGTTTTAGTTCTTGATGAAAATATCTAGCCCAATCCATCTCATGTCTCACACTAAGCGTTGGACATAATGTAAATTCAGAATATACAGTGATTCTCTATATTCACTACAGAATTTGTCTTCCTATAACTATGTTTTCATATACTGGATTGGCTCTTATCTTTTTCTTCTTTCTGAAATTTTCTCAGGCTTTGCACCAAAACTTAAGTAAAACCTCTGTAAGCATTAACACACTCACTCTGATTTCCCAACTACTTGAGATTTATTAAAATTCAATGATCCATGTAACTTTTCTGACAGCCGAACCCACGTGAAATCACTAGTTCCTTCAACTCCACCAAAATAAGATTTTTTGGGTATCACTGTGACATCTTCATATCCATTTGGAACAATTAGATGGACAGCCATTGGATCTCCTGGTAGTAAGAAAGAAAAGATAATGAAACCTATTACTCCAAATTGGTAAAGCTATAATCTGAATACCCATTAAACATACCATCATTTATTATATCAGAAAAAACTGTCCTAGGAACACCTCTAGCACCATCATTCCGAACTGGAGTATATGTCAATTTGATGCAGCAGCCTACATCTTCTAATGTAAGATTTAGGGTCTCTGTATAGACAAGTCAGTATTATAAGATGCCAATAAAGTAATATAGCATCATTCTGAATGGATTTTAAATTTTATTCGTAGAACGTACCTTTACTACTCAGTTTACGTTCCAGTCCATCTGGCCTTTTTCTAGTCCATATGCAAGTACAAGCACCTTTTACCCTGCGCAGAGCAGAGTTGAAGATTAAGAGTTCATGGACAAGACGTGTATGTGCTGATATACAGATTCCAAACACACACCTATTAGCACAATAGTATTGAAGAGAGACTCATTTGCACACGTTTCTGAGTAACACATTTATTATTATAACAATTCGGAGGGATGCAACTGACCCTCCTCTATAATTTGCAGTGTATGTTAAAGTCGATCCTTCAATTGATTCGCCAAGCAACTCCAAAAAGTCACAAGCTGGTGGAGCTGGAAAACATATCATTTCCATGTATGAAGCTTCTGAATATTAGCCTTATCTGTTCTTCATGAGCAGAACCTAATTATTATGCTCTTGCATAAGTATTTATTAGATATTCCAGATGATCCTAACGCAAGAAATAGCATACACTGTATGTTAATATGGAACCAACTAAATTTACAGTTATGAGTACACAAAGTGTCAACGATATGTTCTTCATGCTTTGATTCAAATAATGAGCAACCAATCACATGCATGAGCATTGAGTATTAAATTCCACAACACTTGGTAATGATGGATATCAAGCTTGTAGAAAACCTCTCCACACTAGAGAGCTCATGGGAAATGCCATCGACAATGTTTATGAAATGCTCATAATAGAACAATATGGTAGTAACTCTCACATTAGAAAGGCCAGATGCGTGCAGCATGATAATAACCCATGCCTCTATATTCAAATCATGCAAGCATAACATCCATACAATGAACAAGGTGATACTATGAGAAAAGTGTGCATCTACATTGAGATCTTCAACTGGATTATCTCCAACAAAAGGTAGAGGAGAGACTTTGACTATTATTAATACAGAGTATCCTTCAGATTATATAAACAAGTATGGTTGGTATATACAACATGCAATCCAATTCAATCCATTCTGTCATGCAATCCGATTCAACCCCTCCACTGACCAAAAAAGCTGAAAGAAAACTGGACAGAAACTGAAGAACCATATACACACAATGAAAAAATAATTAAAGAGGAGACAGGAGAAGAAAGTCATAGGGGTTGCGTTACATCGTGAGCATGGTCAATATGCAACATCAAATGAGATATTATATATTATATAATTTTTCAATCCATTCTCGAGGCTCTGAAATTTTAAAGCTATTATTTCTGCTTTCTGTTGATTTTAGTATTACAAAATTTTCTACATCTGCCACACTAAGAGCATGAATGCATCTATTGATGTTAGAATGATGCCTTTGGAAAGCTAAAAATGTTACCCGGCAATACAGGACCAATTGGTTGGGAAAAAACAATTGAACCTTTGACGCCATCAGACCGGTATGGTTCATAAGAAACATATATCATGCTGCCTATATCTTCTGTAGAAATTGTGTATGTATAGTTTGTAGCCCCTTCAATGGCTTTCTTTATTCTATTACGATTCATCTACATCAAGAAAATATATGAGAGATTATAATACATTGTCGAGTTAATGCACACCCTATGGATGTTGAGAATCGGTAACCTGGAACCATTGGATTTTAGAGTGTCCTTCAAAACCACCCCAATAAAGCTTCATGACTTGCAAATGAGATCCTTCCAATGTTTCACCCATGACATTGAGCGAAACAAGTTTTGGAGGTCCTGATCAATACAGGATTGAGAACCAAAATACACAATTGAGTACGCATAGATTTGTTTGAGGAGATAGATACCTGGCTTTACACGTTCTTTTCCAATCAGGGTTCTTTCCTCTCCAACCATACCATCGTCACGCTTGGGAATGCACTTGAAGGACACGAATTTGTTTATTGCCTCTTTAGTGATATGACACCATAGACCATCACCTGATACTGCTATTGGTATGCCAGGAGCACTTTCATCCTGTATAAGAAAATCTCGAGATTGTGAAGTAATGATTTCCTCTTGAATAATAAAAAGTACAGAACTAAGAAAAATACAGAAATAAGAAAAGGGATAGCAGCTTCACCTCATGTAAGTACCAAAAGTATTGACTGTTGCCTTCATATCCTCCAATGTAGCCATAACTTATCATCAAAGTTTCTCCTTCTCTGAACTCCCCCTTCATTGACAAGAAATTCAGGCTTGGGGGCAACACTGCAGTGAAAATATAAATATTGAAAGAAAACAATTAATTGTAATGTTGCATATACAATATTCTTTATGTAAAAAGATGAACATGAGAATGTAAATTTGAAATAATTGTACTATTGTAAGTTCATGCATTCACCCTTATTTTTAAGGAAACGTGATTGTATATAATCTGTACAAAAATCCTTCAGAATTTCCATGCTGCCTAATTCTGAAAGACGTTTACAAAGCATAAATATATAGAATGGTGGTATCCAAAAAACGCAGCTATATCACTGAGAGTAAGATACTATGCACAATAAATCATGGTGGTGTTTATCAAAATCAAAGAAGTAAATACAACCCCAAGCTTTGAGGAAAGCCTGCCTTCTTTTCTAAGCCATCCTGGAAGAGCCAGCTGATGCATCTCACTGGCACAAGCTCTTCCAGATGTACCATAACGAGATACTAGCAACCATGAAGAAGTTTGTATCCCTGTGATGATCATGAAAGTCATCATGTGGAATTGGAATACCCAGAAACTATCAACATTAAAACATGATCTGAGAAATGCCCATCTTGTGCTGCAATCAGAGCTGAGAAGATTGATCACCAAGAGACGTAACTTGTGTTGGAATAGAAAACATGCTCCCAAGAGAGGTAAACCCATGACCACGCTACTTCCTCTTTTTGTATTGCAAGAAAATATGGCTAAATGTAATATGAAATCCGTTGGATTCTGTGTGGACAGAAGTATAAAAATAACATTCACATATATAACAACCAGAAAATCAAGATGGTTGTGATGTGTACAGCCATGTATTGCCGCCATGCAGCAAGATCTCAAAAAATAGATGAGAATACTCCATGACACGAGGAAAAGCAGCATAGTTCCTCTAACAAAGATTGGTGTGCCCGAAATTCTTATTGCCACATTTATGAAAGATGACAAGATCCAGAAAAAAATCATTTGTATTGAGTTGAAATGGAGAAAACTTCCTGTCCAAGAGAAGACCATGCAATGGTATGTAGATGAAGAGCTCACAGAAAAGACATTTCCATGACGGTTCATGGCATATGAGAACATTTCATGGGACGATTTAGCATGTTGAATATATATTTTTTATCAATCATCTATTCATTTTGGGTCAAGGGTCAGGTATAAAATGGTATGTTTGAAGGATCCAAAGTGCTATTCCTTGGCACCAGATGACCTTGTAAATCCTAAAAGGTGAACATTTGCACTGCTATTATATACAGCAGCCAGCTAGACATTTTCTTTCTAGAAGTAGCTCCACATATGCACGAGAATCATGTATTATAACCACTCATTAATTTATTCATTTATACTTTAATTAAATAAATGAAAATTGTTATCCAATTCCAGGTATCCGTAATGGCTCATGAAAGTGTATATCTCTCTCTTTTCTTTTCATGTTATTTACTTTTATATTTACTGTGTAGTATTTATTTTATTTTGATTTGTTCTCAAAAACGAGACAACACTTAAAGATGTAATCTCTTATTTGGTCTTCTAGGCCATTTTGGCCTCTTAAAAGACGTTAATATTTCTTTCTTTCTTTCTTTTCTCTTATAAAAACAAAAGATGAAAGAGACGGTTGCTACTCCGCACATCATGTTAAAACGGGCCTTCGTTACATTACTTCTTAGTTTCCTATTCTTGAGAAGAAAAAGGAGTTTAATCTAGGATTCATGAATCTTACTTGTAACACGAGATTCTGAAAACACAACAGCAGCCTCTCCTATTACCCCATCTGATAAAACAGGAGTATATTCTGCTGCCAAATAGAAACCGGTAGCAGCAAGTGGTATGATGAAATTCTGAAGGCAATCGATATTACCCACATTAACCACAAATATGTAGAAATACAATATGCATGAAGATGGATAAATGGCAAGACCTCTGGTATTCTTGAAAAACCAAGTTCTTCCAAGTCTCCAACTTCATCTTGGTTGTGCACCTTGAACCATCGGATATGACTCGCACCTTCAATGCCAGTACCTGATATAGTTGCACTGATGTTCACCATACTACCCTCACGTAAATCTCCAACAATCCGGAGATTGGTGACCTTTGGTGGCGCTGTCCAAAGATAAATAGTTTTTAGAAACCTGGCCAAGAGTTAGTCTTACTTTCAAATGTAATGAAGCAGTATACCATGTGAAACTTTTTCAGTAATTATCGAAATTGGTGTCCCTTGCAACCCTAGCAAAATATCGTGTAGCACATTTGTTAGTACAATTCTATTGTCGACCATGTTATTCTCATCTCTTCTGTATTAATTTGGAAACCTTCAGAATTAATGGGAGTATATCGGAACATAATGCGCAAACCAACATCTTCCTCAGTCAAAGTTAGGTCAGTTGTTCCTTCTTTTATGAGCTTCAATCCACTAAAAACAAATCAACATCAAAAAAAGATGAAGCTTCTTAGCATTCATTTATGCAGAGCAGGATTTTACATTTTGCTCAGATTGAAAACACCATAATCTTCATCATAGTATTGAGGATGGTCTAGAAACATTGGAAACAAACATTTGAGTAGAAACAACCCACCATTTGGATAGATATACTCATGTATATATGGAAGGTGAGAATCTTCCACATTCTCTAGGTTCTGTATGAACCATAAGTACATGATCAATCATCCACAATTGAGTTGCTGCTCCATGTACTATTCAAAACGGTATTTTCCTTTATAAGCAAGAAAGAAAAAGATATATTGACGTCTTTAAAGAGGCCAAGATGGCCTATAAGACATCTTATGTGTTTTGTCATCTTTGAGAACAACAAATCAAAATAAATAAATGATACTAAGTAAAAAAATGTAAATAAGATAAAACGACACTAAAGAATCTTGTTATCTGTACATGTAAGATTCTCAAGTAAGATACATTGTAAGTTTTGTTTTCGAAATATCTCTACCATAGGTCTATCCAGAATGGAGAGGTCTCCAAAGAGAGGGAACCAACTGCAATGGCAGGAGATAATAGTCTTTATCTATCGATGACAAGGGTGGTGAGATCGTGGTCCATGAGGCCAGGGCCTACGTGCACAACAAATTGCTATTGGCCGATCTATTGTAACCCCTTTTTATGTCCTGGTCGGGAGACCATTATTGCAGCCCTTGATTTGCTTGTAGTATGAGTAGGAGTGATGAGGCTAAAGAAAGTGTGATTGTTATTTGTTAATGAGCTTGTGTGGCTGTACTTTTGTCCTTCAACAACTTTTCCCTGTGTCTCTTGAGTTCTAGCAACAAAAGCCCCAAGCACCATTCGTCCTCATATTCCATTACCTTGAGTAGTGGGCCAAACCTTGCCAGAGGCAATGGTATATCCCTCCTAGCTCAAAACAGGTATTGTATTCCTCACATAATATATGTTCATCCTTTAAATTGTGCCACATAATATCGATATGAAAACTCACTATCATCATACCTCCTATATATTGATGCATTCCCAAAGGCAATGATTTCTCTTTGTAGCCACACTAGGAGCAAGACACTGTTATTATACTATTTTCAGCCATGTTCCTATAGGCTGTCAGCTAGACTGCTAATCAATAATCAACAAATAAAAAACCTTTTCTTCTATAAAAGACTCCTGGAGATATGAGATGGATTTCAATGAGATCTCACTATCTGCGCGAAAGGTAGGTGCTTGCTTGTCCATTACTCTGTCCATCTGATCCTGCTCACGAGCCTCACTAGGTCGGCAAGAAAGACAACATTGAGGGGTTCTCTCCTCAATCTGACCTCAATCTGACCACATTCTGATCAATGGCATCCTTCCATGTCCAAAGCCTCCAACTCTACATTGTTGTGATGCTCTTAGCACACAATGTGCACTCTGACCAACAAAGCCTTATATTCTAATAATAAAAGGGTGGGTAAAATGGGAAAATAATACTCTTCATCATCTTTTCTTCTTCATGAATTTCTCAACTTTTATCTTCATATTTTGTCTTGTAAGGTGGGGATGTTTTAAAAAGAGGGGAAAGGAAGTTATCCCACATACAAGGAAATCAGGCAGAAATCAAATACACGCAAAAGATAAGCTACTACTCTAAAAACACTAAAGAGAAAAAGGGAGGCATATGCTCCCCCATTCCATCACATTCCTACATGCTCAAGGGGTCCTATGTGACCCATGTGCTCCCCTTTTCCACAAGTGTTCTTGGGAGTGCTACGAGCCAACAATGTGAGTCCTATTACTATGTGCTCTTGGAAAGACTGTGTGATGATGCTTTAAGACTGAGTTAGTAAAGGAAGATGCCTATGTAAGCTAAAGTAGAACAAACAAAAACAGGAAGAAAAAGGTATAAAACAGAAAGGGGCGAGGATATTAAGCTTCTTCTCAGTTTTTGACAAAATCGACTAAGGAGCAAGAGTGTACTATGTTTTAATGGATTAATCAGCAACAGTTGTTTAACCTTATTCTTCGCTAATTGAAGCATACAAGCTTCCCTTAGGAGTTAGCTACTGATTGCTGACGGAACATTTACACCTTTTCTTTCTTCTTTTGCTTAGACTTTAGAGTCTCACTTACCAGAATCATGCTCTCACGAATTGTAATCACACACTCAAGTTTTGTACTCAAGCTCTCCTTTACTATATAAACGGTGGCTTGGGTCTATATACCACTTAATTTTAGTTCAAGAAGAGAAAACGCTAACAACACCTTCCTTCTTTGTACTTTCCTTTCACTTACCAGAATCATGCTCTCACGAATTGTAATCATTCTTTCACGTTTCGTACTCAAGTCCTCCTTTATTATAAACAGTGTCTTGGGTTTATATACCACTTAATCTCGGTTCAAGAGAGAGACAAAGCTAACAATTCCTTCCCTCTTTGTAATTGCCTTTGCATATTGTAATCATCCTCAATTATTACATATTGTGTAAATATTGTTTTGTTAATCACTTGAAGCCTCTGGTGTATTGTTAAACTTGACCACCTAAGCATGTGAGTTCTAATCATCTAGTACAAGCATTGCCTTTTGAATCAAATAACTGCTGGTTTAGAACCCCGGTAATTCCAACTCAACACACAAGTATCCCACTGATTATGCAACAATGTGGAAAGGGTCAGGTCTAGATTAAATAAAACGTCTGTTTTATGTGGCGATATAACCTTTAGACTATGAGGAATGAGAATCCAGACCTCCAGTATATCCTCCTCTTTGTGTAATACAAGTCATCATCTCCATATAATAAAAGCTTTACCTCATTACTACTCTTTTGAAACCATTATTTTAAGTGGATAAATTTTAAATAAGATTAGAGTTTATGCACAGGAGAGGCAATTTCATCTGTAAACAAAACTTATAAACCACAATGACCCTCTCAGTCATCTTATCATACTGCAAAAGATTGGCTAATTTTCTGTTTGATATAATAGTGAATAGATCTCTTGGCAGTAAGTACTTACCCTAATATTATATCCTCTTGAAGCCATTCAAACTTGCTCAAGCCTTCTCTTCCTCCAATGTACTTCCCAATGCCTTTGATTGTATTTCCCTCTACCATTTCTCCAAGAATACAAAGATTCCTAACACATGGATTGGCTGTAACCAATTTAAATGTTAGTTACACAATCTCTTTCATAATCTAGATGTCAAATTACAAAAAGACCAAATCACCTGCTCGTATCACTTCACTTGTGGCAACTTGAGTCTCTCCTTTCATACCTCCTCCACTAACAGGAGTGTACATGAGGATTAGCTTATATCCAACATCATCCAATGATACTGTATACTCCAGATCTTCTGCACCAGGAATCATAACTGGACTAGAATGCCCATCGTGTCTCAACCAGCTGAAATAAACCAAATACAAAAATGAAGTACATATTGACATTGTAAAAACTTGCATAAACATATCAGATGAAAAGTATGGTTTCTTTTCATGAAATAGATGTGTAAACGCAACATAAGTAATATTGATGTGAATTGTGACATCTTTTTTATATTTCAGTGCGACTTCAAGTTGCAGAATAAATATAGTATGAACCTAACATAGCCTTTTGTAGCTGTTCCACCACACCAAGCAACTTCAGCATGCGCCTGGATAATGCTCCCTTCTATGAACTCCCCAATTATGCTCAATTTTAAAACTTTTGGACAGCCAGCACCTGTGTCAAATGTCCTTGAATAGTTAACAATGTATTCGTATGAAAACTTCCTTTGATTTCACTGTGATACCTTTTAGACAGGGTGTCTCAATGCATCAGAAGTTGTGAAAAGAGGTTTACTCTATGACCTTTCAGGCTACACAAAGCTAGAGGCTGCAATCATTACCTTGAAGCACAGGAAATGAAACAGAATATATTGGTGGGTATTCTGTTGATCCAAGAGCAAGAACACACTCCACCTTCAAGCAATGGCCAATATCACTATGCCTCGGCCAATAGACCTGGAAACATCAAAAAGTATAATACAGGAAACTAAAACATGCCCAAAGTACAATATCCTACAATTCAAGGGAAAAAAAGACTCACCTCGTTTACTGCACCTTGAATTGGAATAAAAGAGAAAGGAGTCTTTCCTCCAATGAACCACTGATATCTCAAGGATAACCCCAGTGCCCCAGAATTACCATTGCTTTTCTGGAAAGAAAACTCGCATTGGCAAGGAAACTCCTCAGAAGGTTGCACAATGAAGGCTTTCTCCAAAGAATACCCTGGTGGAATCCTATCAGCCCACTGGTTCACAAGAAATCTCATAGTGGAAGCTGTTTACAAAGCATTTATGTGAGTGTTATGTATTTTTTTTTCCAAACAAAAAATACAAGTGTTATGTATATTGAATGTAAATAGAGAATATAAGAGTTTACTACTTGTCCAACAATTACCAGATGCTTCTTCAACATCACACAATTCCCATCCATCCCTAATGCATAATCCTGTATGAGGAGGATATCTACTGGCAAGCTCCTGCTCCTCTGGAGTCAGCTCTACCATCAAATAGAAAAAATGAACACAGTTTTTCTAAGAGTATAAGTGCATCAGATAATCAATTTCAAGGTGATATAAATTGACCCATGTATACTTCAATGATTAAAAAGTTACATGACTTGAGACTTGAGACAAAGTTTCCAGGATCTAAAGATATATCTTAGGCATCTGATGGGGCAGTAAACATTAAGGCTCAATGTGTCTTTATGATGTGATGTTAGAGAACATGTGACTTCTGTTAGGAGACTTAACAAAGAAAAATGAATCTATCACACAAATGTGAAAGCGTAATACAGCCAAGGAACTAAAATATAAGATGCAATAAAACCAAGTGTGAAAGCATATTTTTATCTTAACAAAACACCCATAACCTATATGAACAAATAAGATCAAGTCTCATTTGACAACATATTCCAGACAGTTATTATCTGATAAACAAGTACAATTAATGTTATTCTCACCTTGGTTGTTGAATAATTTCAATGTTGGTCCAGCTAATAGAATTGCAGCTATTTCAACATGTGGCATCTCTAATAAAGGGTTCTCTTCAAGCCTTAAATGCTGATGAAAATAGATTCATAAAATAAATTGTATGGCCAACAGGTCTTTATTTGACAATCTTAAAGGTTACACGTTAAAAATTTCTGAATTAACCTCCAGGGAAGGCAAATGAGGAAATCCTTCGAAGGTTGAGATTTTGTTTTTGCTTGCTGCCAAAACCTTTGAATTTAAAGTGAAAGAGAAGCCCCGACTTAATTTAAAGGAAAAGACAAATTATAAAGAATACTGAACATAAATAATTTTAAGATTGTGAATACTGAAATTAAGTAGGTTTATCCCAAATAGAATTTTATCTGTGACTTATTGCATACCTTTAGCTTGGGTTGTGAAACCATTGCCAAGGTCTTCAACTTATTTTGAGACACCAGTAAAAACTAACCAGCACAGAAGTAAGCATTGAAACTCATAAGAGCCATGTTTCATTCATACCATTATCAAAGAAGAAACGTGCATTTTTTCAACACACTCAGGAAATTTTATTTGTTCCTTTGTGATTGCATTTAAGTACAATAATCCAGGACTATTATATTCATGGAAGATGAAAATATCCATTAAAGATAACAAAACACTCTGGAAACTAAAGAGATCTATACGATGACAATTGCTACATCATCAGGCAGGTGATAATCACTCATGAAAACGTTTACCACGAAAAATACATTGTTAGGAAATAGGCCGTTTATAATGGAATACCACACATCCAGAGTATGACCACTCTAGTGCTTTCCCCCTCCCTCCAAGGGAAGTATCCTCTTTAACAACCAGCAGAGGGACCCTGGAAGAGAGTTACGAAACAAAGGCGCGGGCAGCAATCCAATCGTACATAGATTAGACCCCAGAACAATTTAGTGCAAAAAGATGCATATGGTTTGCAAAGTTGCATATTTAAATAACTTAATTGTTAACCATGATTGGGCATCCAACATGTCATATCGCACTGTAGTCAACCAACTGAGGATGATGGAAGGGTAATCATATGTTCAACGTTTCTATTAGATTTTTTGTATTGCAATTTCCAAACTATGTATTTTTCTCTTCGTAGCTTAGATCATAGGAGCTTTAACATTGCAACCTTCAACATATTATAATTAACAGTCAATAAGCACAAAATCTATTCATGAATAGCTTGCACAAAAACTTTATTGATCCCTGTTCTTGCTTGATAAGAGGATGATTACAACATTCAAATGATTATCTACATCCCATTAAGATTTAGTGGGGCTGAGAAGGGGCCTCATAGTACAAAATTCACGTCAAACTAAAGCTCTCAGGTGAAACGTCAGTAAAAGTTACCGCTGTGGATTGGATTTAATAGATTTTTCTTTGAGAAGCATCATCTGTGATTAAAGGCTTTATTTTATTTATTTTTCATGGCTACCTCAGTAAGTTCAAGTTTGATTTTAAAGTTAGCATCAACTAAAAATGATGTGGAATGGAGCATTAATTGCGTGGAGACAATATATCTTTCTAAGACAAAACAAAGAATTATATACAGGTAAAGTTGTTACCTCTAGATTTGGCAATTGCGGTAGGCTAACTAGTGATGCCATCTGATTGCCAGCAAGGTAAAGTTGCTGCAAAACAGATTTGATTTGAAATTAACATAATTCAATAACCTTATAAATTATCATTGTTTGCATATATTTACCTGGAGTGCTTTGCAGCTTGCCAAAGGCTCCATACCAAGTCCTTTGAACTCATTTAAACTTAGATCCAAAACCTGCAGCGAAAAAATTTTAAGGATTCATATTGATAATTGCCATCAAAAAAGGCAAAGCAGTTTTACTTTAATGAAAGCAGGTATTGAAAGCAAAAAAAATGATCAGATTATGAGCAGAGGAACTTACCTTAACACGTCTCAACATTTCAATTCCAGCTAAATCAGAAAGCTTATTCTCCCTGAGATACACGAACTGTCATACCGCAAAAGAGATCAAATAAATAAAAAGACACAAAAGAAACATATGTTCCACTGTTTTCTTCTAATAAATGCAACAGTAAATTAGCATGAACATACCTCATATAAGAATCTTACCTTACATTAAAGTTCTATTCCATTATTTGGCCATTTTTGTATCATAAATGTTGAAATTAATCATCAAAGCATTGCATGTCTATAAGTGTTTATGAGTTATTACCTCTAATTTGGCTGTCAATTTGACCATACTGCAATCCAGGCTTTTAACCTTCTGTCCCCGTAAATCCAACCTCTGAATTAAGACATAGCTCATGAGTTCCAATACTTTATAAGACTTCAGAGTAAAAAACAAAATTCATAAATGTGGATAGATTTTATACCACTTCCTCTCTGACTTTTCCATCTGCCACTGGATTTGTTTTTCTCATGCTTTGAGACGTTGCATTCAAAGTTAACACAGTATTTAGAGATGTTCGTTTCAAAAAATTCTTATTCAGATGTCTGGTACCATTTTTTTCTAATAATAATGCCGTTGAGTTCGGCAAAGAAGCTTTGTTAAATGATTCCATTTGTAATGAGCACGATTGTAATGTATTTGGATGCTCCATTGATCTGGAAGGTGACCTTCCTATAGAAGTTCTTCTAGTACCACAACGCCCTTCTGAATTAGTTGTCGCATTGAAGTTTGATATCAATGATCTTCCAAATGCTGGAAAGGTTCCATTAACATGCACATTCCTTTCTCTGGCATTTTGGTGTAAGGAATTATAATTTGTCTTTCTATTTGCAAACATGTCACCATAAGTTGCATCAGCCATGCAGCAAGAAGAGGAGATACTACTGGTGTGTTTATGAGTTTTGATCAAATAGGCATGAGAAACTTTACCAAGTTGGAATTCCTTGACATCATGATTACTTGTTGCATTGCCATGGCACTTATTGCCACGCGATGTTTTGATGAATTCTGTCCCTTTGGACTTTACTTTAGTAATTTGATGAGTTTCCAAAGGAATGCCACTGCGTTGACGTACCCTATCAACCTTGAATTTCGTTCCATGAATGCCATAGGCATCATTCTTGTATTTAATATTGATGTCATTGGCCTCATCAATAACTTCAATGTCTCGGGGGGCTTGCTGGCTATGAAATATATCCTCATGGCATTTCATTTGTTGATTTCCACCCTTGTATTCTTCTTCACTAACAGCATTGTTATAGTCGAGTTTGTGTAGAGCATAATTGGATTCCTCTTCACAAACCCTAGTTTGGACAGCATGCTTACACTCAAAAATGTATCTATCACTGTCGGATTCTTCTTCAGGAACTCTGATTTGAGTGGCATCCACGCACTCGAGATTGTATCTACCACTGTCAGATTCAGCTTCACCAATGTGTCGACCATGATGACCATTGAAGGCATCAACATTCTTATGACCCAAATCAAATCCACATAAGAGATCATCATCCTCGTTTACTTGTCTGAAGGTTGAATTGCCAAAAGCATGAACAAGCTCAGACAAAGTTGGAGAATCCATTGACATAATTAGAGATCATTTGTGAATAAGTATATGCTTCCTCACAAATACACATACACACGTATATGTGTGTGTGTGTGTGTATATATATATATACACATACACACGTACATATATATAAATATTTGCATGTATATATATAAGGTAGCTAAAGTGAGGTAAAAGGCCATTGGGGCAATTTTTTAAAAGCTGATGAAAGAAGCAGAAGTTGACTAGTTACCTTTTATTATTTGCCTTTGATTATTGCTACTTCATTATGTATGATTAGAACAATACTCTGTTCTTTTTTTATCTGCTCCTGTTTTCCCTGTCAATAGTTTTACATCAACTCCCTTTATCTCTGTATTACCATTAACGTCCTCCACATCCACTTTTACATTTACATACATATGTATCTCCACTTCTACATTTACATAGGTATCTCCATTTTCCAGACATAGTCAAAGAGATTTCCAAACCTTGTGAACACATTTATACGCATGCACATGCCACACATTCTCAGGAAAGCTTAAACATATACATCCACCGTCATCTCTTTGCGATGGTCAAGGAATCAGTGTGTTGGATTTCACATTGGACTCTGCTCAACATATATAAACATATTGGTGGGTTCCCTTATTAGCATCACCTTGAATTTGTCACAATGCAATCTCTACAAAAGTAAATTTCCTGTATATTTCTCAACATAACACTGGATTTAGAGAAATCATATAAATAAATATGGGGTCATATTCAAAACAATTGACAAATAAGTAGACTCGTATACATTTAGATTGGTTTAAAAGAAAAGTCTATCATGCCTAGCTTTAATATGCCGTGCCGCCGACATAAAATATTGTGAATTGACAAAGCTATTTGCCGTATGGACTCATCACAAAAGTTGCTTTGATGTGGCAACAATAATATAGAATCACACACAAACCCTCCTCAACTTGATGCAATAAGTATAGGGTTGGATTTGTGGGATATCGTTTGTGATTCTTATTGAACATAACAAGAAGTTTTCATCTTTTAGGCATGACAACTTCATGAATGTAAGTTGTCTTTACCAAGGTATTTGCTTATTATGACAATTACTAAAAATTAGACAAAAAGGCATTAGATAAAGGATAGTTATGGCAAGAAATGAAAAAAACAAGGATAGATAAGAACTTATGAAATTGTTCCCTCATATATGTTCAATTCTTCATGAGTCCATGGGTTTTAACTATTTCTTGGTTATTTATGGTCATTTTCTTCAGAAAGACAGTGTGTTCTTCAATACTCCTTTATATGTATATCGAAATTCTTGCTCACTGTAAAAATAGCATTCCCTAGGATATACCGCCAATCACCCCAACATTATCTATGCAGGTCAAGTCATGAAGAATGAACGCTTGTCATGACAAGGATAGAACCTTTCTAGCCTATGGTAAGATACACCAACATATGTTTTCTTGTTTCATTAAAAGGGAGTTCCAGTTGAAACCACTCTATTGCAATGTAAACATTTAATACACCCCCTTCGTGTAAGCCAAGAAGTTTTTAATTTTAGATTTGTTGCCCATATTCACTAGTTTTTTCTAGCAAAATAGCTATAAAGCATTTGACGTGCAACCAAGAAACTACCCATCTTGTTAAATTCTTTTAGGAAGTAATGGATGGGACACATGTTGATCATGACATTGATAGTGAACTTGAAAATGATTGATTAATGACGCTTTGCTAGTCAAGTAACTATTTACTATGTATTATAAATTCAACTAAAATTGCCAACACTTTGTTAGCTCATATGTAAAGTATTTATTTATTCAGCCATCCATGTTTAAAATATGTTCAACTTAAGCAGAGTGTGTGTGGAAAGGATCACAAATTCGGGAGTGGGAGTCCTAAAGAAATAAAAAACATTCAGTAATTGTTTTAGGAGTCTTGAAAGTTTCCAAGTATAATGCACTAACGTGGAACCTATATTGTAATTATAATTCCTTTTTTAAGATGTGTCCCATATCACATTCAAATCAAAGTAGTTGCATCATCATATCAAGGTCATGTATCATTTTAAGTAAATATGGAAAGTAAGATGTGCCAATATATCTTTGTGGCAAACAATATGTAGAAAACTTTAAAGACAGGTATGATTCACTCATGTAATCAATATATGAAACAACCTAAAAGTTGAGACTATGTCCTTTATAATCGTGAGATGAACAAGTACACTTCATTTCCAATGTTTTAGTACTTTGCACTTCCCTTCCTAAATCAAGAAAAATCAAGTAATTGCTTTATTGAACAATTGAAAGAATGGTTTAATTATATGGTGTTTTGAACGAGACAACACATTAAGATGTGATAAACTTTTATAAGCGTGAGTTTACAATGATGTTCGTTGTTTTGTTTATATCATGAAAAAATCACCCACAAGAATCTTACATTTTATGGATTGTTTTCTTTCCCTCGTTCACATGTCATGACTTAATAGCATGTAGTTATCACAAATTAATATATGTACATTTATATGTAACCCTTATGGAAACAAAACACTATCATCGTATTTCAAAACTTTATGTGAATGTGGTAAGGCATCACAACTTTATTGTGTGGCACCAAAAAGTCAAGGGAAATGATCTATCATCTATAGATTAATCTATTTGGAACTAATCAACAATCTTACGTAAACAAATTTTATTGTTGAATTGACACGTGAGCAACAAGGAAGGAGCTAGGATGGTAAAGTCGATACTTTATACATTGATCTTTTGACTTTGCACTCTCTGATGATTTGTTATATAAAATGGAAAATGTTAACACTTCTTTTATTGAGCAACCACAATTTATTGAGCATAAATTAGAGAATTATATGACATGAATACCCATGAAACAAGATAGATATGTAACAAGGAAAACGAATTCCATTCAACAGTTTTAATATTTTGAGAATATGAAAGGAAATTGATTATTGTATTTCATCCAACAACCTTGAGTAATATACTCTATCATGATATGAATAGTTATGCAATAGTTATACATTATTAGAAATTGGGTGTATACCTTTGGCAACTAAATGTTGGAGTGCACTTTATTCAGTGCGTTGACATTAGACACGTATATGTATGGCCATATTGATAAAACCATGAAATGTAATTTGGCCAAAAGTCATATATCATTTGTAATAATCTCTTTGGTAGTCATGACTCCTCTATTTGTGGTGAAACATGTCACACACCATACATGGAGTTGTAAGTGACTCTTGACGCTCAAGAATTGTACTAATAACTATTACAATTAAGGATACACAATGTGACTACGAGAGAAAAACCTACTTGATAAGTTGGGATTAAAAACATTGGAAAACCAATCAAATGGGATTGAAGGTGGAGTTTGTGTGAACTTGTTCGCAAATATAAAATCGATCAATCTCCTACGCAATGCCCCAATGCACCATGTCACATAAAAGAGAACATGACTTAAGTCATGTAGTTCAGATTGTGGACAAGGGGGACATGCTCTAACATGTATGGATGAGTGCAATTAACCTATTCATAGCAAAATATTGTTTTGTAGATTGGTGTCGATGTAGGAGTGGTGCCATGGTGGCTTCCACCCCATGAATAGAAGTTACGAAGAAAGAGAGACCAAGATGAGAAGACAATTAATTCAACGTGTCACTTATTGACTCTTGATCGATTGTTTTTTTCCCGCATGCTAAAATAGGAACCCGTTTATAACCATCTTTTGACAATTCCCACGAACTCATAAGCTTCATTCATACACTAGCCTTATCTCTCCCACATGTTCTAACCTTACTAATACACCAATGGATTAAGTCCATCTAAATTATATGCCTACTTGTAAATTTTATCCTAGGATAGGTGTAAAACATTTAATTTGCTAAGTTTTGATCATTGACACTACAAAAAACTGTCATTCACCATTGAGACATCATCAAGCAAGAGTAATGCATCACATCTTCCAAACCATTGTTGCATACCTTGCATCTAATTAAGACTTTTTGTTCCAATCTCTTCCCATGGAATTCTAGTAAGTCAAACTATAGGATAGTTTTGCGCTTAAACATACACTTCATAATCCTCTCCTAGTCCATGGTCTCAATGAGAAGTGATGTGATCTCAAAAGGTAGAAGCATGTATGCCTATATATATATAAACTTCAAAGAAATGTATTAATTTATTCATTGTTATTGACATTTCTAATGGGAACCTCTTCAATGACTACATTTGTAATGGTAATCTCTTCAATGTGGTAATGTTGTACAAATTTTAGTGACATCACAAACCACACTAAAAAATGTTTTAGTCCTAGTAGGGCTTCAACTCATGAACTTTGGCTCATAAGAATGATATTGTAACCGACTAAAATACAACACTTTATATATTAATGGAAAATTACAGATTATCATGGAAAGTAGTAGAAGGTTCTGTAAGTCACGAAACTTCATGGATAGTTATGTGAGGTACCAGAAGGTTATATGGGTTGTAGATCTTTATGGGAAGTTATGAGAGATAGTAAAAGGTTCCAATAAGTCATTTCATACTTAATCACCTCCTCCAAACTTAATCAAACTCTCGTTCGTGTTTCATCACCACACTTACGAACAAACATAGCATATAAATATGATACTTCCCCTTTCTAGTCAACAAATTAATGCGACTTTGTTCAAATACTAGGATAGTTGGAGTTGGTACTCTTGATTGACACTTGTTGATTGTGACCTAGAGAGATCTTGAACATTGGTAGTCTTCCATTGTCACAGAGAGAAGGGAACATTGTCATTGACCTCTACTCTTTGATAATGTCTTGTGTACTATTTTAATTGGAGCATGCTCACACATAACATAACCGTATGAGGAAGAACAAAATATACACAAGAATGCAATGGTGATTTAATCAAATTCAACTTTCTCTTTTCCCCAGAAAAATCATATTACATAAAGGTACAATTGAGCAACATGCTTTACTTCCCAATTGACGTACCTAAATCTAAGGCTTTTAATATCCAATAAGCTTGTAACTATGCATTTGTGCTAATTAACAATATTGGTCTTTGTCAATTGGATTTAGAAGCCGCGACCATACAACCACTAGTAACTTTCCTATTACACGTATTATACATTTTCAGATCCACAATATATTCCATATTATGATATTAAAACCATATCATGAAACCACGATCCTCGATTGCCAACCAAAGTGACACCCACACAAACCTACTCCTCTTGGAAGCCATCCAAATAGATCATGTTGTTGAGAGGACTTGTGAGGTCATACATTTGGGTTGTGTTGTCCATTTGGAGATTCTACTTTTAGGGAAAAGCACATCTTTACTTCTAAGTTCTAAGACAAAAACATATATATTTATTTTTAAGAAAAAAACATTCTTCTCGCTCATGCCTACGCAATGTAGGTAAGGGGGTAGATCCACAATACTGTCAAATCAATTGTCTCATTACTTGGTCTTGTTCTCCTGATTGCCATGCATTCCTCTCATCAAATGAATGTACTTGACTCCCATGCATACCTCTCATCTTACACAAATTCATTTCTTCCAGTTACCTTGCCTAAATCTACTCAAGCATTCCTCTTGTGCTACATACATTCATTTAAAACAACCTATGCTGGGAACATTTTGAAACTCCCAAGTCCCATACACAAATGATATCGCCTTCTCATTGATACAAAAAGTTGCAAGCATATAATCACTACTAACTGGAGCTCAGCCATAGATAATAGAGATATATTTGTATAGTGAGTTAATATAAAACACATGATTCTCCAAGGTTTCAAGTGTATATCCTCTGCATCTTCTCTGTTTGTGGTTTCTAAGCCCAACCCAAAAAAGGAGTGACAAAATAATAATACTGGGGAGAAATGGTTCCAAATGAAAATTTCTCAAAGACAGTGGCGAGCATTAAGTGTACTCATGAAATACATGCCGGATGCGCAATGGTCCATTATCAGGGAATCAACAGTATCATTCATAAAAAAAGGCTTTTCATAAATATTATTTATGCAACAACAGAACAGAATCATGCCATAAATGATATTTCAGCTTTGGAAATGTCTTTCCTGTTCTCTCCCTTACAGAGCATCATCCCCAGCAACAGACGAGTGGAGCTGCAAATATTCTCCCCATCTGATTAATAACATAATTCATACACAATATCAACTTTTGCATGACTTTCGCCCTCTTATTATTTTGATTTAATACTATAATTACATTCACACATATATACGTCTTATTATCAAGTATATGTTTGATCAAAAAAGAAATATAAGGAGGCCTTGTACATACACATGTAAAAAAGCTAATGCCTACCCACATCTAAATAAAACCAGTAGAACCTAATCATAAATAGAATCTATTCATATATTTATGATGATGTTCCAAGCTTCCATGGAACTATTTACATATACATATGCAAATGTTTTACACATACGCTAGGCATCTATGTGTTTTGATCAATATCACTACATTTAAGAACACAAAAAAGAAAGAAAGCAAAAAATACTCAAGAGTACAATTCAACAACAATGGGGCCAAGCTATAGAAAATGGTACATGCTCTTCCTACGTGGATTCATATAGGTTATTGTGATGGTGAGGGTGCATCCTTAGGTTCAGGTTCATCAAATATTGTTGAATCTGAAGGCGATTCCACAAATCCTTGGGCTTCCATGGCTTCTTTAAATACCTCTGTTTCCTTAAAATCAGATGCACCTTCATTGTAATATCTTACAGCGACAAAGCATCCAGTAAGCTGCAAATAAAAAACATTGGAAGAAGATTTATTTATATCCACCACCACCGTACTTGATCCCCAAGAAACACATAGGAGCATGGAAAATGCAAAGCAACTTGTGTATAGAAAATGAAAGGATGAACATGGAAGTACCTAGACCTTATATATATATCCATACTGAGCCTATATCTATCTTATCCATAACTACTGATACAGGCCATGTGTGTGCACACTTAAACACGTCATAAACCACTCCACCTCTCTATGTATAGGTCCTTCAGATTAAATGACTACAAAAAAACTGCACATGCTGTTACTAGTTCATCGACATCATCGCATAACAACTATTGTCTACATCAAGGATGATTATTTCACAAACCATCTACTTTTATCGGCTTCATCTACATCATCAGTTATCATGCCTACATCATCGACTTGATACGCACACATCGTCAGTTATCACGTCTATAACATCAACTTCACATATCCACCTCATCATCAGCTTAACTGATTCACTTCTACATCATCAGTCCACACACCATATCATCATGTAACAGAGTATCCATCTCCCTTTAGCGTAAAGGATAAAAGAAAGGATAACTCACCGCTACAACAATTCCAATCGCCCAAAGATATTGGACAATGAACCCGAGGGCATTCCATTGTGGCCCTTCCCAAAAGTCTGGTTCATCACCGGGCAAAACAGGTCTGACATACTCTTCTTCATCTTCGTCTACGTCTTCATTTTCAAGTCTTTGTTGTTCGATCAGGTTTCTTTCTCGTCTGAACCTCTGAGAAGGTGAAGACCTCTTGGAGGCAGAAGGCAGCAACAGCGTTCTTCTGGATGCTGAGACGGAGCAGAAACGAAGGCATGGAGCCAATGACGAGGAAGAAGGAGAAGGAGCAGGGATGGAACCTTGTCGTGGGCTCAGGCAGGGTTTAACTGAGAGAGCCACGGCGGACAGAGACGACGCCATAGCCACGACCTTCCTTCTGCTTGGAGCTAAGATAAGGGTATCACATATAAACACATATATTACATATTTACTACTGACATACATACATGTAGACACTTCAAAAAACAACCCCACTTCTTCTTTATTTTCCTTCTTCTTCTTCTTCTTCTTCTTCTTCTTAGTGGCACTGGTGGTGGTGTCTTGGTCAGCTGTGTTGGTTGATCAATGATGACTAACTAATTATAGATCACACAAACTTGACCCTAGGGCGGGCGGGGGGCACGTCCTCCCCCACTTGGGTGATTCCTACTTGACTGAAAGAGTACGGGGTACTTGAACCCATGACCCCCCTTGATGTGCTTGTTAAACACTCATCATCATTTCACATTATTGTACACATTTTCATTGTTGGGTCGATCTATGCTATAGTTATTCGTAGCACATTGGGTGATAGCTAAGCACTATCACCAAATGGCAAACATGCATCACAAGTAGGTTGGGAGCATCGACAAGACTAGATGTATTGTAGGTGGACTATATCTGAATGTTGTCAAGCCAGTCTGGTTGAACACTCGTCTTTGGCATGAACGGTGTAATTCTCGTTCTTCTTGTCCATAATAATATGGCTTTTCCTTTCTTAATCTAATATTGATTTTGCCTTTGGTCATTGACAAATTGAACCAAAATCTTCTTCTTCTCTTTTCCAAGAACTTTGTGGAGCTTTTCATACTTATGGAGTCCATCAACAAGCAAGAATACATATGCCTCATATCAAAACTTGAGTTCCTCACAACCAAATTTGTAACACCAGAGCAAAAGAATAAGAGGTTGCATAAAGACTTGTAACAAGTTAGTGTTGAAAAGGCACATTGATACAATGAGCTATCACACTCGGTCTAACAACTAGAAACAATTCTAATTAACTTTGAAACAACAAACTTCGGAAGTATAAAATTCTCTACGAAAGCCCAAACCCCAGCTCCTAGCAAATTTGAATCATACACAACTATTGTTCCATAGATTTGTTGGCCTCCTCTCAATACCCAATCAATGTTTTCTTTTTTGTTTGTTGCTAGAGAATGTGTGCCAACGCAATTAGAAATCATGATTGCTCAATGATATACTTGTGTTATCTTTGTCTTGACGTGTCTTGAAGTACTAGCTCACTCTTGGATTTTATTTTATATGACATTTTGTTCTATATTTGCAACAAGCATAGACAGAAAGAAAATAGTTGAATAGGCAAAGAAAGGACAATCTCCTTGTTGCAATTTTTAGATCATATTGATCATTGTCCTTGTATTTCCTATAGCTCCAAAGAAAGCTTGAAATTCCTCAATAAACCATTTAAATCTTCTACCAATGGTGCGAACCACACTAATTTTGTACCTATTAAAAAGGTTGCAATGAATCTAACTCAACCCAACATTTGTTGGGGATCATGATTCAAATGCACCCCTCTTAGTACCCAACTAACGTTGTAAAACAATACCCACTCATAGTGCAATTATGTTTGAGGCTTGCAGTTGTGTAGGTAAGCAAGTCAAGGAATAGAGGGACCATCTGGACGAAAAAGATGCTTAATGTTGCTATTCCCTACCTGACCTATCATGCCTCATCCTCCTATTTCCATGTACCATAAAATTAATTAATAAAATCAATTATACAAGAAGTGTTGGGTTTACAAGCCATCGAGCCAGTGATAACCTGAAACACGATGGCATGGACCAGATCCCCATGTGCCACTTGTCATTCACAATTATAGTAGAACCCCAAGCACTTGTACCAAAGGTTACATGACATATAATATATATCTCCAAGACCAAAACCTTACAGTATATAAACATTTTGTCAACTTTGCCCGAGAAAAATTGTAAGAATGATAATCTATATGTATACCATACAAGATAAGACCATGACATGGAGATACAAGTATGGGTCGTGACCGAAGGAGAGAAAGAAAGAAATATTAACGTCTTTTAAGAGGCCTTGATGGCCTGTAAGACGACCAAACAAGATATTTACATCTTAAAATGTTATCTCACATTTTAGTACAACAAGCCAAAATAAAGACCTTCAACAAATAAAGGGAGCATACACATTTTCATCGCTACAATAAAGGCCGGGCTGCTGCTTGAAGCCTTGGCTCTTGAGAATGTCTCTTATGCCTTTCACAAGTTGATAGTTATTTACCGGTTGTTCATGCTGAGAAAGAAAAGTTTGAAGTGCATTGCTCATGGCACCATGTGCATCGCATTGCTGCCCAGTTGGAGTGGTATCGGCCGAGATCTCATTGGATTGGCACCCACTAACAAGTATCCCCATGTCCCTATGTGTCATTTCCATCAGATTTGGTGTATCGTAAGCGGGCTTGAAGTAGTCATCCGGATTTCGAAGCCGATTCAGCTTGTGTTTCAAAAGTTTCAAAGCCGAGTTACTTATGGTTCCTGTCCCTGAACCATGCAAACTAGCCCCATCACTTTTCTGCAAAATACCCTGGACCCAATACTTGACGAATTTCTTCACATTCAAGCTCGAGTCTTTCCCAAACATGTCGAAAAGCGTTGGCCGGACTGAGTCATCATCAAGGTCATCATTCCCTGTCTTTTGCTTCAAAATCTCAATGAGCATTGGAAGTGGTAGGGAACGGCTTTTCCTATAGCCTTGCAGACTCTCATAGTTGTTCGCATTTAGATGATCTTCATTAGAATCCTTATAATTCCGATGACCGTGATGCATGTAACTGCAAAATTTAAGTTTTAGTTCATGACGAATCCCTGTGACCCGTTGCGGAGTAGTGCTGTCACCGATCTGTTCTTTGGCATTGTTTATGAGACCCCCACTATGGCATGAATCGGATACCAATGTAAATGTCACACCTTGTGGAACCTTATCCACTATTTCTCTAAAGTCATCATCTACATTGTCAAATCCCAAACCAGCCAAAAGATTACCTCTATGGATCCATCAACGACAGATATACATATATTCGCAAATCTGTGTATGTACATCTGAATGATATATATTCATGAATCCATGTACATTCATGCATTCAAACATCCATAAGTTAATACATACATATATGTGTGCATAGATATATATATTCATATGCGTTTTTTTTTGTGAGCATCCATATGTTCAAACACTATCTATATTCATGTAAATCCCATTCTCACATTCATATATGAATCACTCTACTGACTCCATGTACATGCTGTTTTTTAGTAATTTTTAAATTACTGGTTGGAAACCTCAATATCTGGTAAAACAAAAACCATGAAATAGCAAACCCAGATGGTTTAAAGTGTTAAAAATCTTGTCAATTGGATGCAATAAGCATCGTTTTTGTGTCTTCCAAGTGTCTTTGTGAGGACAAAAATATGAAAGAATTTACCTGTGATAAGGTTCATATCAATTGGTACTATGCATTCATCGTAGCCCGTGGTGTCATTGGCTCCTTTTGGGATTGGCAATCTTACTCCATGGCCGCTATAATGGAAGAAGAGGACATCGCCTGGCCGGGCATTGGTGACAAGGTTGTGGAGGGCATGCTTGATGTGGGCACCAGTGGGCTGTGTGAATGTGACATCAGTGTCAATGAGGATGGTGATGTCCCTTTCGGCGAAGCCAAACCGATCCACGAGAGACTTGCGAATGCTCATCACATCATTGATGCAGCCCCAGAGCTCATAGCTGGTGTTCGGATAGTTGCATCCCACCAGAACAGCTTTCTTGGGCATGGCTAGATTTGGGCAGCTCTGCTATATCTACAGACTACAAATATGTGATCCGATGCAGAACAGAGTCCGTCTCTGTGTCTCTCTTATAGGCCATCATGGTCTCTTAAAAGACATTAGACCAAGTAAACGTGCCATTAAGTCGGTTGACCTTTCATACAAGTTCGTCAACTGCCTTGGTCAACTGTATTATTTGAGCAATTATATTATCTATTCATCCATGCCTCTATTTCGTACAAGGCGTTGACTAGAAAGGAGCATTTTGTAGAAGTAATAGGAACTTTCCGAATAATTGATTTGAGAATCACACTTAAGTGTTAAGTGTGCTTCATGGGGCGAAAGTACGGGCGGTTATGGCCTTGAAACAAACTTGTTTCTGTTTTTGTAATATGATATTGACATTTTCATCTACATTGCATTGGCAAGGATACCGATTCCACTACTAGACATGTTAATTCATGTGGGTAGGAGGGTTGTAAATTATTGTATGGATTCTTTGTAGCCTTTGGGCACCTTTTCATTAATACCACTATGAATCTCGACTTAAAATAGAACAATAATAATAAAAGGATACCGATTGCATATGAGTGTTTATAACTTGTAGCAAGTGTATGGGTTCATGTATGACAAATTACCAAGGTATGAACATGATTATTCCTTGTTCTATACCATATGAGTTATAACTTGTAACAAGTGTTATGGGTTCATGAATGACAAATTACCAAGGTATGAACATGATTATTCCTTGTTCTAGTATTACTATAAAGCTCCAACCTTCTCCATTATAATAGTATCTTCTTCCTACTCGTGGCTTCCTAAAACTTTAAATCATTGGATTGTTGATGGTAACCTTGTGAATTCCTGACGTAATAACATGTGTTCAAGCCATGTATAGAATTGCTTGCACAATAGGCAAGAGTAAGGTGTTATTCACATTTCATTATTGTTGGTACTGTTAGCAACTTGCATTGTTGGGCTTAATCCACGATATAATCTTCATGACGATTAAACCATAAAAGGCTAAAGCCTAATCGGTTCCAACACTCAAAACATTTGAGAGTCACTAGATCTAGAGAATGGAAAATTCAAAGTTTTTCTCTTTACTCTCACCACCATCTCAACCCCGACCTTATATTTTTACTTTACTAAGTGCACAATTTAAAACTTCTTAACAATTTCATAGTTGCAACTAATGACTTAGATGCATTGATCCTTACGATATATCTATTCGAATTATGTAGCAGTGGCGATGCAGAGGACAGCATGGATGCATTCGTGAGTGTATGCATATACTAGATAAAGCCCTTTGTTTCATGGGTCCAAGAGTTGAACTTCCAATCTTGGCCTGCCAAAACTTTTAAGGATATATATTTACAAAACCATCAATTACATCACTGTTTCTCGTAATCAACAACCATTACGTCAAAATGTAATAGGAGATACCATATTTTCATAAGCTTGCATTGAATTCTAAAAACGATTGCATTCATGACCAATCCCTGTCTCATTATTATGTGACCAATTACAACACATCTTACCCATGTGTTTCACTCAACAAATGTTCATTGTTTACTGTGACTTCAGTGCTTTTGGTATCAAATAGTGTTCTGATAAAGTCAAGACTTCTTATTTTGATATTCAAAAACTGCTCTTAATCAACTTGGAGGAATGCCGGATTCTTGCTTCTTTATTAACCCTCATGTTTTCCTTTCCATCAAATCAACATGTACAATATATGATGGCAAATCGCTGCTCTTAGCCACACGAAACTCTTGGCCAGATGTAGTCCATTTTCACCACGTTTCAGCATCCATTGAAATGTGTAGTGCATCTCTTCCATAATTCAGCTTCCATTGAAATTAAACATAGCATATGTCCACGTTTCAGAGTTCGTTGAAATTACTCATTGCATTTCTTCCAGGTTTCAGTCTTCATTCAAATTTCTTCTTCAGTGAAAATAACATTAAATATCAGTCTCATAAAACAATAACATCTTATATATACCACACGGCCTAAATGTGTGGACTTACCTGATAATCAAAACCATAAACACATCTTGATGAAAAGATATGGTGATTCTTATAGGTTTCTTCATGGTGACATGTTAATCTCCCCTCGAGCAAGTCTCTGAGCCAACGTTATGCAACATGTCATCGAGCAATTGGTTTTTACTGCCTTTGGATCAATTTGAGATCTACTCACAATGTAACCCTCCTGACAAAAACACAATGGATATATGAGAACAAACAAAAGCCATAGAATTTTTTTTTAAAACATTTTGCACACAATACAAGTTTCTTGAAGTCAAGAGTTTTGAGACGTTTTTGGTCTTGGTTTCAGTCCTCTGTTGCAATTGGCCTTAAAAAGATATAAGGATATAGATATAGTTCATGATGCTTATCGATGCCTTCTACCCTTTTTAATCATCTTTATTTAGAAGTCATGTTTCTTAGAAGAATTAAAATTAGAATTCGTTAATCATCCTTATCTAGCTGTCATATTACTCCGAAAGATTAAGATCAGAATCATATCATACACATAATTGCAAAGCACTTCAACAAAAAAAAACATTAATTGAGAAGCTCCAAAGTCAAAAATAGCTTACAGTTCGCAATGCCTGAATAAGTTGATCTCGAGGAGGAGTTTCAATCTTCCCACGCTTGGCAATCTGAAAAACAAAAAAGGATTCACTCATTTTAAGTATCAATTGCATTGCATTGCAAGATTAAAGAATAATAACCTGAACCGGAACATCATATATCAAAGGGGACCTCATCAAGGTGAATGTATCCAAATGGAAGTTCTGGGTGGCTCTCTTCTAACATCAAATCCAGCAGTGTCTCTAATTTATCAGCCTTTATTTTCGGTCTCTTCTCATCTGGAGGTTTTTCAGGTTTATCTGACACCCATCCCCACTGTTTCATTAACACGATCATCTCATGAATATCTTTAGCATTGTGGAGGGGACCTGTCCAAAGGGGACCAGACATCTTTATCGAATCTGACACCTACAAATGAAGAGATAATGTCAATCACAAGCAATTTATATTAGGAAGCACAATTATCATATTGCATTACTCACAGGTGCACCTTCTCTGAACATGGACAAGAGACCATTCCGAGCCTCTCCCAGTCAATGGTACCCGAATCCCCGCATTTACCACAATAATATACAAATTTATAGTTCCTATGAGCAGTACATGTTATATCAGATAAGATTTGTGCATAGGATGTACAGCCATCAAAATCATAACCAAACAGAGTATAATAAAGATCAAATACTAGAACATGTATGCCATCAAGTTCCTAACCAAATGTAGTATAGTAAAGATCAAATAAAAGAACATATAAATCATCTAGTTCAGAGCCAATACAGCATAAATATAGAAAAACATATACATACACCATCGAGTTCATAACCAAATATAGCATAGACTGGATACATACTTCATTTTGCTGGGTTTTCCCCTATTGACACGAAGTAAAACTCGGAATACAGGTCCATGTGGTGCATACACAGAAAACACCGGTGAAACTACCATTTTACGAAGAGCTGCCTCCTTAACAACAGCTCCAATAAGCATACGCAATCCAAGTTCATTTGAATACGGCATAGGCTTTACAAAAGCGCCATACGATGCCAAAGAACTACAAGAACGTTCATGTGAAGCTCCACAAAATGATAGAAACTAGCCAAAACAAGAAAAAGAAATGAAATTATAGGCTTTTTTTGCTTACTTTTGAGGCCGATGCCCTCCTGAGGAAAACCCGTCAGTGCAAGTTAAGTAGAGAAGTCCGCCATATCGGAGGGCTGAGAGTGCTGGCCCTATGAACAAAGAATCACTCCCAAATGAATCTATGTCAATAAGGTCAAAGAAATTCCTTTCCAACTGGCATTTAAGAAGCAATCTTGTCGCTTCACTATTGCATACTTGCCATTTCACACCTGTTTCAGGACCCCCAACTACCTCATGAATAGGTTTTTCATCTATAACCAAACGAGGATTTCCATCTCCGCTTAATCTAAGGTTTCCATCTACACTCAAACTAGAGCTGCCATCTATCTGCCTACTTTGTATGATGAAGCTCAAATTAGGATTTGTTTCTATACCCAGACTAGGGCTTCCTTGTTTGCTTAAGTTTGGGTTTCCTCCTGTGCACAAGTTAAGTTTTCCTCCTATGCTGTCTCTTATTACGCTAAAATTAGGGTTTCCTTCTTCTACGCTCAATAAATGTGGTGAATAGCGACCCAAGTTGTGCACAATGGTAGCATTGAGGTTAGGGTTACAGTCGTTGGCAAGGACGAAATCGGCCTGTGACTGTGACAAATAGCGAAGGGCCCGGACACCACATCCGGACATGGCATCCATAACACGGAGTTGCCCGTTCCTTCGTTTGTAAAGGGCTGCCGCCAGCACAACGAGGTCCCGCCCTAGAGAGCTTTGCGGCCGGTAAAATGAAGGGCCGACCGAAAAAGAGACCCCGCGCTCTGAGACCAAACCAGAGGGGTCAGATGCCACATGAAGATATATGTTCTGCTCAGGATCGGGGTCGGGGCAGATGGCGCAAACGAATCTTCGCCTCTCTAGCTTGGAAGCCTTAACAGTGGGCGCCGAGGCTATGCCGGCAGAATCGAGTGCGGTGAAGAAACAGCCACCTCTGGCAGCAGCAGCAGCGCCAGCAGCCGGAAGTGGCCATGGAGAAAGCATGGAAGCCGCCATCACTGAGGTGAAAATGTGGTGCTGGTCCTATCCATAGCAGCAGCAGAATGACAGACAATCGCCATCGCCATCGCCATCATATGCATGTGTGTATGTGTTTTGTGTATGTGGTGGTGAGAAACGTGTGAATGTGTGTCTCTGCTCCTCCAATGAGGAGATTGGATTTGCATAGGACAGGAAAACTTTGAGACCAGAAAGTAGGTCATGGGTTCAAACCCCACAGATGGCATCTAGTAATAGATTATGTATCTGAGTAATAGAGAACCCAAGACCTAGGATTAGTAATCTAACACATTTGGGATGGACGTGGACCCACGATCAACCCACGACACAAGACAAGACACGCACACATTCAGGAGTCCGTAACACCGGGCCCACGTGAACATACATAATGGACATTTCCCTCTACACCCCACCCCGCATTGATTAGGTTGAGGTGCATAGTGTCCGCATTGAGCCTTGCTCACTAACCCCCGCACATTCTTAGTACTTGACCAAACAGCTCGATAGCTAGTCTGGGTTGCCTTAGCTATACATGATTGCAAAGTCTTGTTGATCCTCCACTAGAATGAAGGGGATGTGCAACATTGCACTCTCTCCCTATTTAGACATTAGTTTGAGATGCACTAGGATCATGTTGCTTCTTATTTTGTGGTGACTATTTGATAGTCTCTTTCAATACCAAACTGCATTTTTAACTATGTAAAACCAATGAGCTTTTCCTCAACATAGATGGCATATCACAATATGTTAATTAAATATATAGGGACATCAATATAGCATTTCCTTCTTTCAAGCCAATTCTTGAGAGTGAATCACTTCCCATTGAAATTTTTTTTCCATTTAGAGATACTACTTTAGTATATATTTTTTATCTTTGGCTCGCCCGAAGGCTACAACTCACACGAAGTCATGTTTTATTAGCAGTACATAGTCCATCAGGGGGTGTACCGAATGGTACAAGTGAGATACATGCACAGGATGACCTCTAGGAGATATGATGAGACTCGCACCACGTTCCATCATGCAACTTGTAGACAGGCTACATTTTACCTTCTTCATCGTCGAAACCGTCATTGTTGTCACCGTCACCATCTTCGTCGTCGTCACTTACGGGCTCAAACCGCCCTTCACCATCACCATCTGTGTCGTTGCCACTATCTTCGTTGTCATCACTTACGAGCACAAACCGCCCTTCACCGTCACCATCTATGTCGTCGCCACTATCTTCGTCGCCGTCACTTACGGGCACAAACCGCCCTTCACTGTCACCATCTGCGGCGTCACCACTATCTTCGTCGTCGTCACTTACGAGCACAAACCGCCATTTTTTAGGTACCACATGTATGTTGGTGCAAGGAGACTCGAACCTCCAACCTAGCAGTTCACTTCCCATTGAAATTGTGGGCATGTTGGAGAGGATTATTAAAGAGATTCGTTGTAACTTGTAATCCTCAAACAAGTCAAATAGGTCATATGAATGTAGGAAAATCTGTCCTAAAAATGTCATGTAATGGTGTATTTAAAATCCACAAGTGGTTCTCTCTTAGCACAAACATAATCTAAATCCATGGGTATGATGGAACCATGTACATGGAGTAGAAAACTATTTGTATTATAAAAACTTAGCCTTGGAATGTTTTCATCTAATCTTCAACTTTCCTTGAATGTGAATTACTGATGAGTTTTCTTATGCAGATTGGTGCATAAGATAGTTTATTCGAATACATAACAACTCAATCAGAAGTCCAACCGACCATTAGTTTGAGAAAATTAAAATTTATAGAATTCAAAGAATTCATTTAATAGTCTGATACTTACATGAGATCATTAGTAGTAATCAATTCAGTTTCAACACATATATGGCATTGACTCTAATGCTAGCCATAAATCAATGTGTTAATGAATAAGACCAATGCACATCACAAAAACAAACGCATGGTCATTGGTAGCAAGAGATATTCAACATTATTAACTACAGGGTTAATAATATTGCATTTCATCTGTATAAAAACTTCAACATACCCTAGAAGTCACTATCATTCAATAATAGTAATCAATACATGATATAAACAAACTCAATTTCAACATAGCATAGAGTGTTAATTAATAATCGTGATACCAGTTTGATCTAAAGTGAGGAAGTGACCTTATGATCACAATTCACATATGCCACACTTAATAATGTCATACATTTATTTCCATCAATGCACATATACAGACGTTCTAATTCTTAAATAAAACACAATATTTATTATCCACCTTCATCATGGATTGATCCAAACAGAAGGCAGAAGACTTTTGAATCACCACATTTCACGTCTCAAACACTCACATATGTCACATTAGCAATCTGCTGCCATAATTCTAGCTTAATATACATTTCACGTCTCAAAACTCACATATGCCACATTAGCAATGTGCTGCCGTATTTCTAGCTTAATATACAATATCTTTCACCCAGCTTGATCCTGGATTGAATCAAGGCCTGGAGGGAGTAAACGTTTTCATTATCACAATTCACATTTTTCATGATCAAAACTCACATGCACAACTAGAGAAGTGCTGCATTTATTATTGTCCATTGATTCTATTCCTGCATGTAAGTAAGCCTTCATACATTCTCAACTCATAAATGATGTCGAAATAGAAAATTTAGAATGTCTTTTCTCTCCATGTTTCAGATCCTTGCAAAGAAAATGAATTGAAAACACAAACAACCAATCAAAAAGCAGCCCCAACTCCCAAACAAACAGCAAAGAAGAGGGAGTAAGACTACATCATTAATCAGTCCTTCACGACAGAGTACTACTATCTGAGTTGTTGAGCAGATGACGAAAAGAAAAGATCAAAAAATTGATGGAAAAAAATGCTCAAAAATATATCATATCTTAAAGAGCAATCCACCATGGGCAGCAAAGAAAGGAGCAAAGACAAGAGACTCCACAGCCATGAGTTTGATGAGGATGTTAAGTGATGGGCCGGAAGTATCCTTGAGAGGGTCGCCAACTGTATCACCAATAACTGCTGCCTTGTGCGCATCCGAGCCTTTGGGACCAAGAGATCTTGCATGCTCTGAAGCTCCAGCCTACCAAAATACCAAAGATTATTATTTAAACAAATAATAAGATAATTGATTAACAGACTAATAGACACAGTAGCTCTTTTTCAAACAGCCAGAGTTCTGGATTATTAACACATAAGAATGATATGGATTAACAGACTAATAGACACAGTGGCTCTTTTTCAAACCGTCAGAGTTCTTGATTATTAATACATAAGAATGATATGGAATAAAGTAACCCTCAGTGTCCTAGTTTTTAAGAAATAGAATAGCCTTGTTTAAGACTTGATGGACTTCTGGATTTTGAAGTCATCAGAATGATATGGAATAGAGTAACCCTCAGTGTCCTAGTTTATAAGAAACAGAATAGCCATGTTTAAGTCTTGATGGAGTTCTGGATTTTCAAGTCAAAAGAATGATATATGGAACTGAGTAACCCATGTTGAGTGTCTAGGTTTTCAACTCATAGTTATGAACGGATGAATGAATGCAAAACTGAGAAGAACTTGTTTTCAAGCATGGCTGTAGATTTATAAGTCTAACCCCCTACACATAATGAGAAACAGAGCCCCTACTAAACTTCAACGAAAAAACCCTGATAAATGCTGAAATCCATCATACAAGAAAGAGTAAATGCAAACCTCAATATATTTCTTGGCATTGTCCCATGCACCTCCAGTGTTTGAGGCAGAAATAGCAATCTTCCATAAAAAAACATAAATCAAGCCATACTCCATCAGCAAAACAAAACAAAATAAAGGAAGAAAAACAAAGCTCTAAACACACACAACAATGAATATCTGACCTGCACACCGGAGACCAAAGCACCAGCCAATACACCAGCCAAAGTCTCCACTCCAAACAAGATTCCAACAATGAGGGGAGTCAACATGACAAGAGCACCCGGAGGGATCATTTCCCTGATAGATGCATCGGTAGAAATCTTCACACATGTTGCGTAATCTGGCTTAGTGATACCTTCCATAAGGCCTGGAATAGTGTTGAACTGTCTTCGAACCTCCTCCACCATGCTCAAGGCTGCTTTTCCCACGCTCTTCATCGTCATAGCCGAAAACCAATAGGGCAACATGGCACCAACTAGCAGCCCAATGAAGACTCTTGCAGATAAAATATCAACCGACGTGAGGGAAGCACGACTCACATAGGCACCAAACAAGGCCAAAGATACTAGTGCCGCAGACCCAATAGCAAATCCCTACATACATGGACAACATCATATAATAAGCAGTCTCATGTAAGCAAAACACAAGATGGAATTCAACAGCAACATTGATATTGACCATTTGTTTCAAATATCAAGAGTTGAAAATGATGGAATAGCAATATGCAATCACAAAAAACTAAAAAGTGAACATAAGAAGCATTAGTTAATACCTTTCCTATGGCTGCTGTCGTGTTGCCTGCTGCATCTAACGCATCAGTCCTCTCACGAACATGATGAGGCATACCAGCCATCTCAGCAATACCACCAGCATTATCACTAATGGGTCCATACGCATCAATAGCAAGCCCAGTGGCTATAGTGCTTAGCATACCAAGTGCAGCAACAGCAATACCATAAAACACTGCCAACGCAAAGCTAACGTAAATAGCAATAGCAATGGCAAAAATGGGGATAATAACCGATTTGTAGCCCAAGGCCAGGCCAAAAATAACATTGGTAGCAGCCCCCGTTCGGCATGAATCAGCCACATCTTGAACAGGACTGCAAGACAATGAAAGGCATGAATCAAAACCCTAAATTAAAAGCTTTGCTAAGCTGCACAATCTTATTTGGGTTCAAGCAAGGCAAACAATGACCTGAACAACAGCAATAGATCACAAGAAAAGTTGTAAGCATGAAATGATTTGAATTGCAAACCTATATGCATTGCTTGTGAAGTATTCAGTTGTATATCCAATGATTAGACCAGCCCATAGGCCAACAGCAACACAAAAGAAGAGCTCCCTGACAAACCAAGAAATACAAAGCAGCTTCAAAACGATTTTCCAGAAGAAGAAAATAACCCAACTATTGCCAGAGAGTTACTATGTACATACCACCACTGAACCACTCTAGCTGTATTGCCAAGATTGTAGATCTCAAAGGATGTTGGGACAGCAACATATGAGACAATGAGGATACCAATTGTCATCAAAATTGTAGATATGATCAGTTGTTTCTTCAGAGTGGGCTCAATTTGCTTCACATCTTCAATCTCTTTGAATTCAGTGGCAAACAAGGTTGTGATCAAACAAATAATGATTCCCATAGAGCTGACAAGAAGAGGAAAACACATCGCAGTGAAATCATGGTTAGTGCCGAAGGAAGAAATGGAGGCAACAACCAACGCTGCACATGATGACTCGGCAAAGGAACCAAATAAATCTGAGCCCATGCCCGCAATGTCACCAACATTATCACCCACATTATCAGCAATGACCTGAAATTGAAAGAACAAAACAAGGCATTCAAATTTAATCAAACAGCCCACAGGCGTACATTATTACTGCATGTTTCAGACATTTAAGGATGCCTAGCACAATAATTAGTTGAAACATTAAGTATTCAATGAAATAGCACAAATTAAATAAAGCATTAAATGAGACATTGCGCAAGACAGATATTAAGCATGAAGCAAGCAATACGTGAATGAATGAAAGAAGCACTAATCGATTGACAGACTTATATATAAGTACGTATAAATATAAGCTTTAGATGAGCAACAATTTGATGCATGAATAAGAACTAAACAAATTGCAAACTGATGCAACAAACAAGCACTAATAATTCTGAAATTGATGCATGAAGAAAGTACTAACAGATGCATCAATTCAAACATGACATGTGCACTATACAATGCATTAACTGTGATTGGAAATAGTCATGGTGTTCAATCCTTACCGCTGGGTTCCGGGGGTCATCTTCAGGAATGTTGCGCTCAACTTTCCCAACTAAATCAGCACCCACATCAGCTGCCTTGGTATAGATCCCACCCCCAACTCTTCCAAAAAGAGCCACTGCCGAGCCACCAAGCCCATATCCAGTGATGGCTTCAAACAATCCTTCCCACTCATTGCCATAGTAAAGTCTAAAGACATTAATGGTAATATAAAGAACTAGGAGGCCATTGGCAGCCAAGAGGAAACCCATCACAGCGCCTGACCGGAAGGCAGCAATGAACGCCTTTCCTACACTCTTCCGTGCCTCAAGAGTGGTCCTGGCGTTAGCATAAGTAGCAATCTTCATACCAAGATATCCCGATAGAACTGATGTGATCACCCCCAAGATGAAAGCTAGGGTTGTGAAAGCAGCAGTTATGAGGGCAGGGGCACACTCCGCTGTAGTATCATAGATGCAAGCCTGCGGTTCAAGGCTGAAATTCTCAACCGATCCTAAGAATACAAAGATTATTACCGCAAACACACTGAGGAAAATCGCCAAGTACTTGTACTCTGTGAGGAGGAAGGAGTTTGCACCTGCATCAATAGAAGGAGAGGATGTTTTCTAATCACGTAATTGACCAATGTAATTATGTATGTCACAAGTCAATTCAAAAACAAATCTAGCATCATAGGTAGAAACCCATAAATCCGTCTGATATATTCAGCATTATGAAGAAAGAGGCCATGATCTATTTCAATCACATGTGCATTACGATCGAAAACCCAATACCACTCTCTCATACACAGCAATATAGCCTAAAATCCTAAATCTCTCTGATACGGAGCATTATCATAGATAACCATAGATCTCTCAATGATATGAACCCCTGTAATCTAAACCACCATTCTGAGATCAACATTGTAAACTAAATCAACTAGATCTCTAGATCCCTCTGACATAACAAAAACTCCCATATGCGTCATTGCTATACAAAACTCCAAATCCACTACATATATCCGACATTATGAAGTAAATCCCAAAACTCCTCTCTTCAGTGGTAAATATTGTGAACAAACTCACGTCGTAAGGAAATAATTGTGCTTTAATAGCTTAAACTACTATCTCCAGCTGCATTATTCCCAGATGCAGAATATGAAGCTTAAGAGCCCCTAATTTCACATAACCTAACCCTAAAATCCTTAACAAAACCCGATTCTTTCTGAAGAAACCTTTCCTCTTTACCGTGGCAAAACCCCGGAATGCAGGATGTCGAGAGTCTTCCATGTAAAGTTCTACTCAAAAAAATCCAATGTTCACCAGATAACTCTATCCAATGTTCAAAAAACCGTAACCTATCCAGATAACTCTAAATCCATCTCAAAACCACTACATTGCCTTGTATCCCCTAACGTTACTCGAATCAAAGTTAATCCCACGAAATACCCTAACCCCCTCTCTATATGCAGTAAGGGATAACATACCGAGGGATATGGCTTCTTGAATCTCTGCGCATTTAGTGACCAGTTCGCGTTCGTCATGAGAGGCATCCTCAAGGAGGTAATCATCTCGCCCATTGTCTGACGACCTAGATTTAGAAGACGATGCAGAGACGGAGATACGAGAGACTACAAACCATTGAAACAGAGCAAAGGCTATGCCCACGACTGCAGCGGCAGGGATGAGGATCTGGGTAAGAAGCTCGGAAAGAATAGTCATGGCTCTGGTAATCTCCCTCGCGGAACTTAGGGTTAGGGTTCGGAAGGTCGGTCAGGCAAGAGAGGGGAGGAGGCTCTGGCGAAGGAGTGGAGACAGGGTTCCTTTCTATGGGGCAAGATGGGGCAGGGACGCCGGGTGACGTGGACGCCACGTGGGATACCGCAGCCGACGTGGCCTCCACGCTGATGTGGGCTTAGGTTTTGGCGGGAAAGGTGTTTTTAGGTTTCTTTTGTTTTTTTTTTTATAACAAAAATAGCTGGATAAGGTAAAAAGGTAATAATGCTCCGCATTATCTGTCGCCTCCTGTTTTTGGCGGGAAAAACAACAAAAACAAGTGGCCCTGATTTCTTGGGATGCTAGAAAAAAATGATGACCGGCAGCTGGCAGTCACTCTTGGTCCTTGTTGATTTTTTCTTTTTTCTTTTTTCTTTTTTCTTTTCCTTTTTTCTTTTTCCTTTTTTCTTTTTTCTTTTTCCTGGTGTTGTGCCCTGTATGCCAAGTTTAGTAGATAGGGTTGTTGCCTAATGCTCAAACGGATAGGATTATATGTGGATCGGTGTGTTTCATCCCCAATATCTAGTTTGAGAGGGTCTCGTGCATCCATAACATACATGCATGTGCTTCCAACCCAACCACCTAAACACGAGAGAGAGAACGATAATTTTCGAATTTGCAGACCTAAACACTCTAGTAGCTAGAGACAAAGAGACTCAGTATTTTTGCAATGAAACTACATTGGCATGGGAGTGTCACGTACAAATTCTTTGAGAAGGGTATTGATACACCTATGAGCAAAGGGTCAGATAGCTTGAATAAAAACGTCCAACTATCTACACCACACTCTCTTCCATTCTTGTGGAGATTTTCATCTCAATTGTGTGTTCACATAGTTCCACAATTGTGCTCGTTGTTTTCCTTTCAAATATTCCTACCTAGAACATTAGTGCCCTTAACCTTAGCTATATATATCATACATGGGGTATGGCCATTGGCAACCACATCCAATGGATGCTGATTGTGGGCCACTCATGCATGATCTACGTTCGCAAGATATCAAGTGATTTTCCTAATGTATGAGGTGGGAATTTAAGTATCCTATTGTGAATATAGCATTAATATATATTGCACATGACCACTTGTGCTTCAAACACATCACTAGAAAACAAACTTGTGTATATGTGAAGGATTCTAAGGACAATTTTAGAGAAAGAAACATTGGATTTTGTGTAATTCCGACTATTGTTAGAAGTTAGTGTTTTGAATCAAAGTCTCAAGCATAATTCAAATATCCATCAAATGTGTGACTAATTCAACCCATTGTATAGATGCACAACACGAGTAACATCTTTCTTGATTTCAAACCTAAGTACTATTGAGTTTGTGAGTTCATGTACACTTATGATAAACTTGGGTACAATGTTTGAATCCTTAAATGGTTACAATGGGATCCAATGTGGCTACCTTTGTACCTCATACATAGTCGAGGGTGATATATGTTATGTTTTAGCCTCCCAACCATCTAATATATAACATGCTCCTATGCATTCATCATCACCCATGCAAGCCCCAATGAGCATCAACGTTATATTTTCTCTTGAGCATGGTGTATGTTCTAACCTAAGTCCACTACATACGCACGACGGTGTCATGCATATACATTTTTGTGTCCTCACAAGAAAAGGTTAAAAGGAGTGCCACTTACACTCTGGCGTTGATGGATGTGCATGGGTTGGTCTTACATCACCATGACATGGGATGTTTGTTTACCGTGTTGAAATCCATTGACAATTAACGTTGCAATCTTCGATTTGGAGTTTATGTTAACACTTGTTTGTTTATGGCCAAAAGGCATATGCCTACCTAGAAAAGGGAGTTATGGATGGTAATGTCTATTCTAGAACAATCCAATTGTCCATAGTTTGCCAACAAGACATTAAGTCTCTCTCACCTATGTGTATTGGGGCAAATACGTATTTGTTTGTATTATCTTAACAAGCATATGTAGTATGTATACATTATGTAATTTGAATTTTACTACATCGGTGGAATGTTTCCAATTTGTGTAAAACAACAATTGTCTCAAAGAGTTGTACTATGAAGACGAAAACCACTAGCAATCTAAAGAAATTTTGAGCTCATATAAACATGACTTTTCTATATTAAAATGGAAGAACACAAATTGGGTAGCGTGGAAGCATGCCAATAGTATATAACACGTTGGATTATTGCTACCCAAGTGTTCCTTCTAGGGTAAGACTTGTTGGATCAAACGACATAGCGTTAATCAAATTGCCATGAAAAAAAGAAAATTGCCTTAGTGTAAATATTTTTTGTTACAACTTCCACACATTAAAATGTTGTGTTAACATTCTACATCTTAATGTGCCTTGTGACTCTTTGTTGATTATCCAAAATGTTTTCAATTCATGATAACATGGTTACTTCAGGATCTACCTTGATGAAACAATTATTAGCATGCAAAACTTGCTTTCAATGTTGTAATAAATTCATGCCCTTATAATAACTACAAGTAGATCCAAAAGATCATAAAAAACAAGCAGAAAATGGCATTGCCATATAAATGTGCGATAAGGAAGCATAAAAATAGGGGTATCTAATACTAGTCGGAATTCCCCACCAACTAAATCACCTTATACAGTATTTCAGCATCAAAAAAGCTAAACAAAACAAAAAATTGTACCACAACACAAACCTTTTTTTTATTGTCGCAATGTATATTAAATTCTAATTATGTAGGTTTACTACACATTGTTTTCATGTTTTACCTAATAGGAGAAAGTTTTTTCATTGTTGCATTATGTAATATGGTGCTCCAACTTTTTTAATCATGTATCCTTCTTTGATTTGTTGTATGGATCCAATACTAGCTTGTCATAACTGTAACTAAATGTAACATGCGAAGCTTTATATTTTTGTGATCTTTATGTGTAGACTCTCTGAGTTTGATATGATAGCAAGCTGGTTATTGACACAAAGTTAGTCTATAGATATGAGGAGGGACTTGGGAGAGAAGGGGTAGATGAGACACGGGAAGAAGAATGTGTAGAAGAGATATGAGAAAGAGAGGACCATAGAGAATAGTACATATCAATATCCAATAAAGTCCTTTGTGTGTCGTCTTGGATGATGAGATGCATTGGTTTCTCTTTTTCTTTGCACGAGCTTTGTACCGTCCTTAAGAAAAAGTTGGAAAACAATTGTCTTCTTCTTCTCAATGTCAACATCACAAAGGTGTGAAATGTATGGACCATCATATTCAAATACAAAAGGTAAGAAGCAGTCGTATAAAAATTTAAACCCTTTTTACTATTGTATATGCTCCTTAGTATTGAGTCTCGATACAATAAAGCAACATATTTTTCACGGGGGACATCAAGCTATTAGAGTATATCCAATTAATATATAACTTAAAGTTTGTGCTTTTAAGCTTATATCCATACAATGCAATTCAATGGAAATCGTATGATTGTTGCATCGAAAACATAGTTTTATAGCTTTGAACTACGAAATGCATATTCCCATAGATCATTTCTATTAATTACAACGGGAGGGCATATTCTCCTGGATATTATTCACACGATAGACATATGCCCAACTAATGATCCTAATTCCTAAAGAGGTAATGAAAAAGCATAAAGTGGGTACCATAAGGAAATAAAAAATACATTATTGAGCACCAGAATACCTTTGTATAATATTTTCATTGAAAGTGCAATAGAAATGTATTCTAAAACCATGTTCTTTCTAATTTCAATAAACACACACACATAGACATTGCATTTGATCGTAGGATCTTTGAATATGTTGTCACATAATAGAATAATGGCATGTCCATTAGAGAGAGCATTATCACAAACCTTCCATTGAGAAACTAACAAAGGGACGCATAACATACAATAATAATGGGTGTAACTATGTACTTATGGACGTGGAAAATTGGAAATGTTTTGTATTATGTCTGAATGATCAAAGATATAATGCCATTATATATCAAGGCAATGAGAAAATACATCAATGTTGCTCAATTAGATATACATAACTTAAAGCTCCCAAAATTCTAATATTAAAGTGGAAGAAATAGTTTTAGGGATATGAATCATGATATTATAGTAATGAACATGTGTATAAAAATTGGCCATTTATGAACTTTCAAGTATCATGCTAGTGGGTGATATCTTTAGGTGAGCCAGTGGCAAGCTCTTTTCTAATGTCGGTAAGCTTTCAAAATTACACTCTTATTTGGGACTATGACCCAAGGCCATGCTACCTCCATATGGGTCTATACTCGATCATGAGACATACACGTTTCCCTAGGGTTGAGCCTCATGTAGCATGTACATAATTGTGCCCTTCAACCCATGAACTACTAATGTTGCATGTGAGAATCATGCCCCTTGCATTTTAGACTACCTATTCCAATTTCAAACACAACAATCATGCAACTTGAACACAACTTCGAATTGTAGTTGCAATTAAGTATATTGACTTTTTTCACTATAAATCTCACTTATCTTCCATAACACACAAATTTTACTTGCAAGTATGACTAATATAAAATTATCAACTTACTAATCTTTCTAAGTACTTGTTTGACTCATAGTTGCTTCTTGTAATCATGTAGATTTTTTTTATTTTTTTTTCCATTCAGAGATACTACTTTAGTATTTTTTTAACTTTGGCTCACCCGAAGGCTACAACTCACACGAAGTCATGTTTTATTAGCAGTACATAGTCCATCAGGGGGGTGTACCAAATGGTACGAGTGAGATACATGCACTCAAGGTTGACCTCTAGGAGATATGATGAGACTTGCACCACGTTCCATCATGCAACTTGTAGACAGGCTACATTTTACCTTCTTCATCGTCGAAACCGTCATTGTTGTCACCGTCACTTACAGGCACAAACCGCCCTTTTTAGGTACCACATGTATGTTGGTGCGGGGAGACTCGAACCTCCAACCTAGGGGTTGGAGTGTCCCCCCATTACCATTACACCAACACATCACGGGTATGTAATCATGTAGATTGATAACCAATAGTTTAACTTAATATCATAATCTAGCAACAATGCAAGCAAAGCCATGAATGTGGATTGAAATATCTCAATCTAAAATGGATGTGCATTTTGGACCATTTGACGGTCCTCGGTAAAGAAAAGTTGGCTTCTTCAATCAATCCCTTAGAATATCTCAATCTAAAATGGATGTGCGCTTTGGACCATTTGACGGTCCTCAGTAAAGGAAAGTTGGCTTCTTCAATCAATCCCTTAGAATAATCACTACTCGATTGTTTACAACTCAGGATCCCACTTCAAGCTCACACCCTTTCTTTTGAGTGTTTGTGAAGAAATTATGGCCACCACACTAACTTGCTTATCATCTTGGCTGCGATTTCATGTGCTCGTGAGATGTGGTGGATTGCTTTCACTCATGGTCTTTGTAGATGCACAACAATAATAGTTATGTGTGAGCCTCTCATCGTCCCTACAAAGTTATAATTTGTGTACCTCAATATTGGATTTACACATACTCAAGTACTTTGTACCCGTGAGATGTCTCGTGATATGGCTCATTATCTCCCAATGCCTTATACTAGGACTTCCCTTGAATTTTCTAACATGTTCCATTTGGAATGCAATGTTTGGCCTTGCAAACACTATAGCATAGATAAGGCTATATATGTTTGATGAATAAGACCTAACACAAAATTTTCTTATTCAAATCCATTGTTGTAAAATATCTCGTTTCCCTATGACGATGTCAAAGAAGCATAGTCTCCCACGAGAGCGCATGCTAAAGGAGAAAAACACTAAAGGGAAACCCTCTTAAGGAAAGTGAGAATCAAACTTTGCTTCTCCACTAGTTCCCAAACCATCATGCTATAAATTTCAACACTCCAATATTCTAGTCTTGCCCTATGTGATATCTCTATATTTTTTGAATTTGACACACCTACACCCCCCCCCCCCCCCCCCCCCCCCAAACACACACACACACATGTATTAGTTGATAAGTTTTGTGTTTGTGTTTTACTTGAGTGGGAGCTTCCTAGCTCAAGCAATGGCTTTAAATTATCGAATTGTTAAGATGCCACAATGTATGAAATTTCTTCTCTCAAGATACACTCTATGACATTTAATGTTTATCATTCTTATATGTTATGCAAGTGAACTGCCTAGCTCAACCTATGGCAAAAGTGATAAAATGTTATTAAGTTGCCACCATTGAGCAGTTCTCTCAGCTACCAAGCTTGTGGAATACTCGATCTATTTATTTAAGTTGAAGCTTCATACTCAAACCGCGGCATAAAAAAAAAAGTTCTCAAGTTGCCATAGTTGAGAAGGCCACCTTCATTCATGTTGTGAGGTTCTTGTTCTAACCAATATTCTCGTTCTAGTTCTATGTCCAAGCTTTAATGGAAAATTTCAATGTCAATGATAGGTAGACAACAATGTTATCTACTCCACAAATGATACTAGGATAAATCAAGAGAAGACTCACCAACTTAAGATTGAGTTATAATATCATATGAATGGGGAGGACTATAGTCGTGGAAGCTTAGATGAAAGGGATCTCAAGAGCAAGGGAGACAAAGGCGTGGTGATGTAAGACCACCTTGAGGTTTGATTATATATGAGCATTAGGGTGTCCATTTTAGGGTAACCTAACCAAGCACGATTTATTCACATGTACCCCCAAAAACTTATCAAATGTATTCTGTTGCAAATCTCAGTTAGTGTTGTTGGTTGTCCTCTTGGTTACGTGTTACTAGAAAATTGAACTATTATTATGCATGTCGATACAAAGTGGAATAATAAATAAAGGTGGAGAATTTGCATATGTTACCTTGCCAATTGAAAACCTAAGGTGCTCAATCAAGGCCAAGAAGGCCGTGACATTTTTCTTTTTTCCATCACATACAAACAAAAAGTGATACAATACCATGTCAATGTCCCTCCACTCGAAAAAGATTGATTCACCTTGGATTCAAAAAACAAATTGAAGCATAATAAATAGTCAATAATTTGTTTGCCAAATAGAAAGTAAAAATCTACATTCAATATACTTCTTGAAGAAGTGAAATTAGAATTGTTTGTGACAATGTTTGGTTAAGGTGGTTTATGTGGTACACAAGGAAGTGAAAAAGAATTTCAAGGTTTTTTGAGGGCTCCAAGAGACTGTCAGAGAGTTGGAAACAATACAAAAACTAGATGTTTCATATTATTACTATACAACCACACCTAAACTAGATGGTTCAAATCGAACGAGACGAACAATGTGGTCAAATTTGTCTTCCACGAGTCAAGTTTGTTTATATCAATGCAAAAAGGACTCATGTGTCTTCCACTCGCTTCAACGGATTATTTTTGTACTCTATAAATCAATCACAATCCTCTCGCTCTAATCTTCAACACAAGTTTCCAAGTTATTATTTCTTCCCAACGAACCATCTACCTTGATAATGTGGTATTAGTTGCTCATTTCCATCAACCGTGCATTCCTCTCGTCTTCCCATACCTATTTCTTTCTCCTACCTCACCTCAAGTCTCGACAAAAGCCTATCTAAAAAGCAAAGAACTGAAAACGTGTTATGTTAGGAACAATATATAATAATTCATTCTTTGCATTGTAAAAACCATTTTATTTATTGCATTGAGGCCCGAGGGGCACACAAATGTAAAAATACATACATAACATACCTATGTATGTATGATATTGACAAGCGGTTAGTCCAACTACACCCACAACCAATATAGCCAAAACTAGATCCAACATCACCCACATAATCAATATGTGTAGCCAAGCCCAAGTCCAACATTACCTAGTGCCCGCCCACATAAGGCCCAACTACAAACACCCGAGTAATCAACTGTAGCCAAACCGAGGTCCAACACCACCCAGGTCCCGCATGATCACATGCAACCTAACCCACATCTAGGTCCAACAACACCCCACACCATGAATATATGCAATCCTATCCCCAATCTAAGATTATCCATACTCTATGGATATTGAAGCCTATACATATGAGGTCCAACCTTAATATCATCAAGTATAGACACCCAACACATATCATCAATTCAGGCATCCTAACACGTATGTATGTAGATATATCTATGCATTGCTAGCAACATTCCTATATATATGTAATAATGTATATATATGTATGTATATACATATACATATGTATATGTATCATTCAATATTCACTCTTCGTCCTCTTAGTTTCCTTGCGTCTAATATCTACCCATAATTCTATCAAAATTTCAACCCCTTCTTCCTTTCCCATTCCATGGCTTCTTCCTTGCCCTCTAGCATCTATGACATCACCGTAAAAGTAAGAACAAACCTGTGCAGATCTGTGTTTTTTTGTTTTTCGTTTTTGCTGTTTCTTTGTTGTTTTCATTATTATGAGGGAATGCTTGTTGTTCTCTGTATAAATCGAAGGAAGATTCAAGTGGGTGTTCTCGGAATAGTTGGATTAACCTGTTGCAACCGGGGTTGGGTTAACCTGTTCTAATTAATGCTATGTTAGGATGCTCGAGGAAACGATGTGAATCTCGGCATTTACAGAGGCAAAGTGCTGCTTATTGTCAATGTAGCTTCTCAATGGTAAGCGCCCGAAACCCTAATTCCACGTCAAATAATGCCATAAAACCCTAATTCGCTTAACATAATGTTATGAAACCTCAATTTATGTAAAATGATCCCACGAAACCCTGATTTATGTAAGCTCCATTTGTTGGTGCGTTGTGATGGGATAGAATAATAGTTGCAATATCCATGTTTGTTTCGTGAAAGGGAGCAAATTCCAAAGGTTTTGTTTATACGCCCTTGTTAGTGAGAGAAACAGAATAAATCGACAAGTTGTTTTTAAAATGGCAAATATCAATGTTCTTTTGGGGTTTGAAAGATAGATACATTTTATTATTGTCTTCAGAGGGCAAATATGACCTATGAGACCAAATATATTACATTTTTACATAATATATGTGAAAGGGAGTTGCAGATCTCAATGTTCAAGAACTTTGAATGTTGCAATTGAGAGTACACATTGTGACTGCGAGAGAAATTTGTTCAAGGATTGGGTTTGGTGGAAGATGTGAGGGAAACATAAGTTGAATGTGATCAAAGGCAAAGCATTATATCAAAATGTGATACTTAGACTCCTGAACTTGTTTAGGGAAAAATGTGCATAATCGACTACTCTTTGCCCCAACACCCCTTCCTACATCGTAGTGAGTGTGAGCTAAGTCATATGTAAGCAATGATTTTATGCGTGCTCTTAATCCTATTGGAACACAAAATTCTGCTTTTATGTGTCTTTTGGATCTTTTTATTTGCTTGAAAAGAGTGTTGGGCAGAAACGACAACAATTAAGGGGCATTTGAGAGATAGAGAAACTGAATATGTTGGAGTTTTCCCCTGAGACTAAATTAACATATGTTTTTGAGACTAAAGAGGCTTTTTTCCAATCATTTGTATGGAGCTGTTTGAACCTATGACTGAACAGAGGAATAAATTGCACATGGCTACCTTGCCAATGTCTTTAGTCCCAACACCTGTGTGGTCAGATGCCAAAGTATCCAGGATATGTGCATGCGTGCACATGCGATCTACATGAAAAACATCACATTGAATGAAAAATGTCAGCTTCAACACTATTCTTTGTATAAAATCCCATCTTAACATGGGTTGTGTATACTTAGCTTTTGGTTCTTATATATCCATACATACTACGTCTAGCATTGATAAGATTGCAAATAGTCAACATTTTATATGTAACTGGCACTTTGGCCTTTATATAGTACCAATTAGTCCTAGGTAGATGTTCGAACAATGGCATCCAGAATGAAATGTACATTAAAGTAGCTAATCCTTTATATATCAGGTAGTGCTTGGTCTATTTTTCAAACCATTACCATAATCCACAATAGGTCAAGCTAGCTGTTTTATATGCAAACAAATTAAGGCTTGGTCTATATACATACTGCAGCTGTCCTGGGATTCATGTGTACTATAGAGTAGCTATCTCTATGGAATACCTGTTAACCCTATGTTAATGTTCAGGGTATGGCCATCCAGATTGTGGCTGATTGACAAGCATGTTTTCATTGACATGGTCGTATCATAACTGTGGATTTTCTAATGACATGTTATTGATGAGGGTCTTTTGTTTCAGTGGTTTGACTACATCCAACTACACTGAGCTTACAGAAGTCTACAACAAGTATAGAAATGAAGGTTGTTCAGTCTCTAAGAAGATGAACTACATGAACATCAAGTATTTTTTTTTTTTTTTTTTGCATTTTTCTTCTGATCATGTCTTTAGCAATGCATACAGGATTGGAGATCCTTGGATTTCCGTGCAATCAATTTGGTGGGCAGGAGCCTGGGTCAAATGAGGACATCCAAAATTTTGTGTGCACTAGGTTCAAAGCTGAGTATCCAATATTTGATAAGGTAGTTTCATGGACTTATTGGCACCCTTGAGTCTAGGATTTTGATATATAGGTTTCAGGTTTCTAATGTAAAAGCATTGTATGCAGTGTTTTTGATGTAAAAGCATAGGGGTTAGGGTTTTTGATATCAAAACATTGGATTTAGGGCTTTTGATATGAATGCACTGGATTTAGGGTTCAGGATTTTGATATAAAAGCATTGTCTCCGGGTTTTCTGATAAACAGCATTTTGTTTTTCATGATAGATCGACGTAAATGGAACCAATGCATCTCCCCTATATAAGTTTTTGAAGAATGCGAAGGGTGGAAGTATATTTGGTGATGCTATCAAGTGGAATTTTGCCAAATTTTTGGTGAATAGAGATGGGGAAGTTATTGAGCGATATGCACCAACTGTATCTCCATCCACAATCGAGGTATAAATTAATGTTCATATTTTAATTTCTGATTATAATTCAATGTTATAAACAGGTCCATGATCTATTATTTACTCAATTGCAGAAGGATATTATAAAGTACTTGTGAACTGCTCCATTGGGAAGGGAACACTTTCCAAACTTGAAGGCAAAGATCTGACAATGTTATAAAATGATGATGCCTTTGTATTATAACTCAAAATAATTCCTTGTTGCAAAATGAATAACTCAAAATAATTTCGTGCTGGAGGTTAGCTTCCTGTCTCTGTTCCAAACAAGTTGTGTTTAGTTGTTCCGATTTATAATAGACCTTTTTGAAAAAATCTGTACCTGTGTCCTCTATTCCGCACATGTGTTTAGTTATTCACATTTATAGTAGGCCTTTTTGAAAAATTCTGTGCCTGTGGTTTTTCCATGAGTTGGTAAGGGCGTAAAATGCCATATGTTACATATTTTGTGAAGTCCATGAACGTATTAGAAGATTAGTCCTAATTTAAGGAATACTTTTATATCCTCCACAACAATGTAAAGAAATTAGGATTTTCAAGAGCATTCTACATATTAAATATGCAATAAACACCTTAAGGATTTGCGTGTCAAAAGAATGAAGACAATATCCGTGGGTATTGTGAGAAATGCTCAAAATTACACTATTTTTGTGAGGTTTTTTTAGGTGCCGAGAGCAGGAGGATAGTTTCCAAAATGAGGGAAGGGGAAAGGAAAATGATGGCGAGGCAGAGGCAAGGCAATGGGGGGTGTTGGTGGGAGGACAGGGGGCTGAATGGGGTAATACTCTGAGGAGGGAGCAGGTGAGCTGAACCAGTCATCAAAATCGTTACTGGGGCTTGTAGGTGCCAGAGCAGGGAATTTGTCAATGGTAGTGACAGGTACCTGAGAGGGTGGTTGTGCACGGGGTATATATGCTCCTCTGTTACGTCCGGAAGAAGAGGGTGGAGGTGCCACCCCCCATATCAGGGGCTGTGTAATGGGGGCAGGAGCGGGGGCTAAGGATATTGGGCGGCTGGGCGGAGGGTCAGCAGTATCATTTTGTGGTGATTGTTGAGACTGTTGTTTTTTCTCAATGTTGCGACGTAGGTCTTGCTCTTGCTGTTTCTTTTGCTGCCTTGCTATCATCAGTCTGTGCATCCTCCTCTTTACAGAATCACAGAGATCCTCCAACTTGATACCTGAAGAATCAAAAAATTTCAGACGAGTGAATAAGCATGCCTCATTAAGTACATATTATCAATCTAGTTTCTTTGCTAATCAATCCTGTGGTCGATACTTGTTTTGAAATGGGTTTAGGGTTGCATAATGAAGTGGTTAATGACGTGATTAAGGCCTAATCCTATGGTCATAATAAAGCGATTCGTTGTTAACGAAGTGACAAAGGCATTCATAGTGAAAGGACAAAAGTAATGTGGTAAATTGATTACCTGGAAATGAGTTGTAATTAGTGCATAGTAGTGGGTTGAGCATTGATAAGGGCATAATAATGCAGTTAATTGGTTATTTTGACTGAGATGTGATTGGGTGTAGCTAACTGATAGTTTCATGGCGTGTCATGTTAATGGCCCATAATAAAGTGCTTAATCTGATTCCCTGCAAATGAGTATGATTGAAAAAACTGTTCATGATGTGATTAGGTCGTAGGGAAAGGCATAATAATGCGGTTATTTGTGTCTTGGAAATTATTTGTGATCATAGCATAGTTATGGGTGTAATGAATTTGGCATTGCAGGACATAAATTAGAATTTATTAAGTTGCATAATAAAGTTGGCTAATCAAATAAGTCTGAAGACTTTGCCAATGATACGGGTCATAATCTCGACTGGGCAACTTCTTAGTGCTGTAGAAAATTAATTGATTAATTGGTTTATTGAGACTCATTGATCATTTGGAGGCTGGGGTTGATTATTGGAGAACAATTATGAACATCATAAGTGATCAAGCTAGAGTCGATCCTCTATTTTGTAATGGAGAAGTCAATATTAGGGTGCAAATGGAAGGCCTAATAAATTAACTATTCTAAATTGATGGATGAGGATCAATAACCTTCTCCTTCTGCTAGCTTGGTGTAGAGATCATTGATGTTAGGGCATCGCTTGAGGCAGTCAGAGAGGCAAAGCTTCATTGTGAACTCGTGCTCATGTAGAGCGTCAGTGGAGAAGCCCACGCTCAGTCTCTGCAATCCGCATACCTTTATACACATGTTGCTCTCGATCCACTGCCTTCGCTTCTCTGCGGCCACCATTGATGTCTGCATCATACTAAAATCAATTGTTCAACATAATTACTTTGCTAATTGTGTTGTCGAGCTCACTAATAATGTATTAATCATTCACCACTCGTTATTCTTACTTGATTTCACAAATAAATAATTTTGTAATCTATTTCACTAATGATATCTTGATTAACTCATTGATTGTGAGCTTAATTGTTTGCATGATTGCTACTATTTTAATTGTTAAGGGTTATCAAACATTATTGTTTGTTAGCATAATTAATCCACATGACTAAGTATTGATAGGTAAGTAAATCAATATCATTGATTGTCAATTGATTGGTGGTGCCATTGATGGAACACCCATCATATTGATATCAATGAATGGTTTTTCAACCAGTAAAGTGAACGGTTTTCACTCTGTAATTTGTGAGTTGACCATATCCTTGGCATGTCTTTTTACGCCATAAACATTAACAAGTGGAATTAATTCATGCCTAGTTAAGGCAGTTTGCTAACAAGTGATATGATTGATGAGTTATTGACATGCATTGTAATGATTAAATAATGACTAGCATGGTTAGCCAATAATTAACACGAATTATGGATAATGAACCATAATTAGTTCCAATGATAGGTTTTTTATCAACTGATTTCTCGTTTAATTCACCTGGCATTTGTAATCAGATGCGCCATCTCGCCTCACAGTCTTCTCCAAAATGCATCGAGTTCCATTGCTTGTGACTGCAAATGCACACTTCTCAGCTTCTAGATCTTCACACTCGAACCTTGGTGTGCCTTGATCAATTCAAAATCATGGTAAATTAACAAGTGATTAGCACTAATGAATCATGATTAGAATATAAATCATAGTATGTTGACAAGCTATTAGCATTGATCCCACATGGTGGTTAGTTAATATCACGTATTAGATTAAAGCAATGTGAATGTGATTGCAATCTTCTGTAATTGAAATGTTATGTAGTACAGTTGGACAATATTAACCTCATCTTAGTTCCCCTTCAATTATCTTGTAATCAATACAAACCCACATTAATTTTGTTGTCATAAATTCAAATCCAGCATTAGGGTTGATTATTATTGACAGAAACTCTGTCAATTAGATAGTAATGATTACAGACCCAACATTAATCTCGGTGCGATTCTCACTTTAATGCAACAGAAATAACCATTAATTAGGAAGCATTAACCACGATTTGAATCGATGACCATGGTAGTTACTAGTTAGAATGAAGAACCTGAGGCCACGTTAATGGGTGCATGAATAAGGATCAGGGAGAGGATTAACGTTGAAATAGCATTATATTTGAGGGGATCCATTTGCAGTAAATTCCGTAGTAGTTGTGTCTGCGAAAGAATGAACCAGCGTGGAGAATTCACTCACTCATGGGCGAAGATCCATTTGATAGAAGTGTCAGGGGGCTTTCAAAAGGCGCATAAATCAGTACCCTTTGATATCCCGATCAATAGCGTGTCTACATATTAACACACAAGACATAATAATTTTCATCATGTTATGCTATGCATTGTATGCACTCATGGGGTTATGTTGCTGTCATTCCAAATGAGAGGGTCGATCCAAATGCCTCTATCCATTAGCAACCACGTTGGTCACACCTCATCGATCCTACCTCATCAAGTCTGTAAAACATGTAGAGACTTGTTGGTAGTACCAATACCATGATTTGTACGTATGCATGCATTCATTGTGTTGTGTTCATGTGTGAGGAGATCCAAGCGTTTTATCCATCAACAACCAGGTTGATTGTACATAGTCCCTTGCTTGATTGAGTTTGTAAAAGATGTAGAGACTCATTTGCCTTATTATTGTGCAAAAAAGAGATTTGTAACTCTAGAATGCAAGATGATAGAGTCGAAAAAGCCAATCCCAACACGCACACATTTAATGTTGACAATTCGTTCAAGTCCTATTTCATCAATGGAGAGAGAAGATCTTTCTCCGTCCATTTCTTGGGTTGACGAGATGTATACAAGTCTTTGTTTTCCGATGCTTTCACAATTACGCGTAATTTTGTGCTTGTCTCATACTATGGACAATTGAGGCAGTAATAGTCATCCACTTGATTGAAACGTGTTAGATAATTGTTAGGACCAAGGAAATTTGATGTTGGATAAATAGTTTTCTTGCAAACTAACAACACCAATTGTTATTGCAGTGATTACAATACTCATCAAAGATCTAGGCTTGCCCATTATCCCTCAGAGGAAATACATCCTAAAGTACAAAGTGAAAACAACACCTTTATACATCATATCATAGACTCCAACGAATCAAAATTTGCAAATGATTGCCATGATAGTCTACTTGGTAAAGCTCAAAATTTGCTATATTTATTTCAATGTAGGGAAAAACTCTCTAAAACCAGATTCAATGTAGGGAAAAACTATGGTTGATAACGTATTGGCCGGAGTGGGAAACAAAAGGAATCACCAAACAAAAAGGCGACGATTTGTCACCCAAAGCTCTTAATGGATCCGTAGGTAGGTTCTCTCGTATATGTTCTATTTATTGTCCGATGGATGAGATCATAGAAATTCGAAGGACATGTCTAGGATCCCACATTTTGTACGTTATGAATGTTCTCCTTTTTTTCAGATTCACACATCATCAGGTTATGAATGATATATGACATGAATTTGATTACACACAGATATTTTGATTGCTGGATTGATTACCTGCAGCAAATTTGATTTTGATTGATCAGAATACCGAAATCGAGGGACTAAACACAAATATATGGTGCTGATTTTTGTTGCATTTGCAATCAATTTTGTGCAGCCTTCGCAGCCCAAAGGTGGAACTAGTTATTGATCTCCAAATACCAATTTGTTAACGAAAATCCACATAAGAAAACAGACAGTGAAGCTTGCGAAGAATGTTGAGACAAATGGTATACAATCTTCAGATAGCATCATGCTTATTGCAAGAACACCAATAGATTAAATCAGACACTCTTCATTCAGCACAGCACAAGCCTAGAATAGAAGAGGAAGAATTTAGAGTTTTACATGTCAAACAATAGGTGTCTTCCTATGACTCATTTGCCATGGCACACCTTAGAGCAGAGCCTACAAAATACTCATCTCATGTCATGATAATTGTAATCACCTTAAGATGACAAACACTTTGAAGGGGTAGGAGGTATGGGTGGCTTCAGATCAGGAAATCTGCAAAACAAAATAAGAGTTCTCATTGCTTTCTATCAACAATATTGTTGCTACATCAGCTATACAATACAGGAGAAAAACAAGAAAGGCTTCAAATCCTGAAACTTACCCTGCATAGGGGGACAGAGGAGTAGATGATGATGAGCTTGGCAGTGCTTCCACTACCATTTTTTCAAGCTCTTGCTTGGCAGGTGGAGAAGATCTTGGTGAACTTGGGGGCTTGAGATCGGGAAACCTAAGCACAACCATTTCAAAAAAGTTGGGAATTTCTTAATCGCCCTTCAATGGAAAACAAGAAGAAAAAAGAGCATGTAAACGTGAATTCCCTTTCAGCAATCTAAAAATAATTGTTTTCTGTGGATTCTACGTACTGCGTGTAAGGTGAAAGAGGCCTTGAACATGATGGAAGTATATCAGTCACATTTTCCGAAGGTGAAGGTGCAGGTGAAGGTGCGTCTTCTTCTTTTTCTTCCTCGAGAGGTTTAGGTTTCTGCCAAGGCCAAACAAAAGAAGTTGCTGCCATTGCCTTTGCCAGCGCTTCTTCTTCCCTCGCTGCAACCTCTTTTATCAACAATTTCCTTGCTTCTAGGTCTTCTATTGATCCTGGTATGCTCTCCTTATCTTCCTTGGTGTTCTTAACTGGTGATATGAATTCATCCTTCTGTTCAGTTTGTTCTATGACTTTTGGCTCATACACCTGTTCACTTTTTGATGCAGGGGGGCTTGGTGTTGGAGGACGGGGTGGCTTCAGTCCAGGAAACCTGTGTAAGAGTAATTTTCTTTCAGTAAACGTCTTCGGAAACCATTCCAAAAATCATTAACCGAATGAGAGAATTTAGATGGATGAGACATGGAAATGAAACTCTTATAATCTACCTTTATTTTTCATAATGTAGATGTGTGTAGATGAAGATTTTAGTCTTAATCACACAGAAACAGAGAGTACTAGAGGTGTTGAGGATAAAATTGCGGACTCCCATAAAAAAGGTAGAGTTGAATGATAATGAAACTTTATACATGTCAATCTAGGATTTGAAAACTTTATCGCCCTGCCAGCTCCCATAAAAAAGATAGAGCTCAAGTATGATGATTTTGATCTAGATGTGACTCTGATTGGAAGGTATGTTCTCTGAATGACTGAGAATGTCTATGGTTCAAATCCGTATATCCCTAATGACATACGTTACCATTCTAATGTTAAATCTATAACAATAAGTATCTACCTATGGAGTTAGAGATAGTTCTAACTTATAGAGTTTTTGTTCGTGCTACAAGTTATCTTACAAAGAAGTCTGGCTAAATGAAGATTACAAACACCCGGATTAGCCATTCTTAGACAAGATTTCTATGTAGATGCGGAAGATGGATTAAATCATGGATATGCAAAATCAGGGGCAGTTATCAGTAACTAATATACAGGTGTCTGGTTTATGGCTCTTCATCCTAATATGGTATGCAGAATGCGATGTGGTGCATTGGAATTTGAACATTGAAGTGGAGGAAATAAAGAGAGGATGTAAAGGTGTTGACGATTTGGTAGAGCTGGAATATTAGAGTCCTTTATGACAATGATTTCTTGGACGATACACAGAAAGGATACTATGCCACGAGATTATGGCATTAGAGGCTTCTCTTTGCCACAAATAGTTCAAATTAGGTTATTGAGACAGTTGGCATTTGTATTATGGTCATTAGAGTGTGGGAATTTGTTTTGGCTTTCATGAGTATGCAAAGTGGTGCTCAGGATGCCTCGCCAATTGACAGTAGTACATTACATATAAAAACAGGACATGGACTGGACTGGAAGGCTTCCACCACATCAAAAAAATGCTCAATATGATGACATGGGTATGTATTCTAACATGAGATGCTCTTTGAAGGGGGTGGAGGTGTGGGTGCGTTTGGATTAGGAATCTGCAATGGAAAGAAATAGTTTTCATTGCTTTCATTGCTTTCTATCAGTAACAATGTAGACATGAGCTATATACAATCCATGAGAAAAATAAATAAATTCTGTAAGGATTAAAACATACCCTGCATATGGAGACAGAGAAGTAGATGATGATAATCTTGGCAGTGCTTCCACTACCTGTACAGCTGGAGATGGTGAACTTGGTGGCTTGAGATCTGGAAACCTAGGAACAACCATTTCAAACAAGCTGAGAATTCTTAATTGCTCTTCAATGGAAAAAAAGAAGGCCAAGTTACATAGACATGCATTGACAATCTTCTTTTCCAGCTATGTAAAAAAATTGTTTTCCGAGGATAATACATACTGTGTGTAAGGTGAAAGGGGCCTTGACCAGGATGGAAGTATATCAGTCACATTTTCCGAAGGTGAAGCTGACGGCGAAGGTGCGACTTCTTCTTTTTCTTCCTCAAGAGGTTTAGGTTTCTGCCAAGGCCAAACAAACGAAGTTGCTTCCAGTGCCTTTGCCAACGCTTCTTCTTCCCTTGTTGCAATCTCTTGTGTCAACAATTTCCTTGCTTCTATGTCTTCTATTGATCCTGTTATGATCTCCTTATCTTCCTTGGTGTTCTTAACTGGTGATATGGATTCATCCTTTTGTTCAGTTTGTTCTATGACTTTTGGCTCAGTCACCTGTTCACTTTTTGATGCAGGGGGGCTTGGTGTTGGAGGACGGGGTGGCTTCAGTCCAGGAAACCTGTGTAAGAGTAATTTTCTTTCAGTAAACATCTTGGGAAACCAAATGAGAGAATTCATTCGATTTAACAGAGAATTCATTCTTTCAGTAAACATCTTGAAAATCATTAACCGAATGAGAAAATTTTGATGGATGAGACATGAAAATGAAATTCTGATTTTTCATAATGAGGATATATGTAGATGAAGAATTTAATCTAAAACATGTAGAAAGAGAGTACTAGAGGTATAGAGGATGACATTGCAGACTCCCATAATGACGGTAGAGCTGAAACTCTATGCATGTCAATCTAGGATCTGAAAACTTTATGTCCTTGCTGGCTCCCATTAAAATGGTAGAGCTCAATGATAATGATTGTGATTTAGAAGTGACTTCGATTGCAAGGTATGCCCTTAATAGAATTTTTCTTCGCACTACAAGTTACTATACAAACAAGCCAGGAAAATTGAAGATTATACAATGCTAAACTCTCACCATTTCTGCCAGGTTTTTTTCTTGCTTGCAATTCGTCTCCTGTATGGCTTGAGCCCAGGCAACTTACATGCATCATGCAAGAATATGATGAATATGAATATGTATACATCAACAAATCTAAGATGGATTCCTTGGTTTATTTTGAACAAATTGTATTGCATACTATCTTTTGCGAACATAAACGACAGAACACTTGGCATCTCAAAGAAGAATACTATTGTTTCAAACCTATTCAGAGAAATCATTAATACCTATTATTCAAGTCAATATAAATGATTTAGACGCATGAAGTAGAGATTACCCAATATATGGTGATAGTACTGCATAAGATTGCTTCTTTGTTTGGTTATCTTTCTCTACCTTAGCAGCTTCTGCTGCCTTTTCTGCTGTGAGTGTAGCCTTCTTCTCCACTTCCTCATCTTTCTTTTTCTGATCTGCTGCTTTTTGCTCTTCTTCCTCCCTCTTAGCATTTTGCTCCTTCAAATCCCTTGCTTCAATTTCTGACTTATCTAGTTCTTCCTTTTTCCCAGTTTCCAGCCTGGCAAGTTTTGCTGCATCTTGCTTCTTTGTTTCCTCTGCTTGTTTCTTCTCTACAATCTTTGCCACTGCTAGTTTTTCAACTTGTTCCTCAGTTTCGATTGCTGATGGTTGTGAATCATTTGATCCACCGTCATCAGCAACGGTTTCAGTGCCTAGTGTTGGCAGCTTGAAGAAGGAGAATATATTTTTAGATTCTTCTTTCAACTCTTTACTACTTGAAACATTTTGCAGACTTTCAATTTTCACTGATTCCAGTATCTTTTGCTTTTCCTCATCTGAAAGTCTGCATTGAGAGGCAATGAAAGTAATATTGTGACCAAACAATCTTATGGGTGCATGCATGACGCATAAATATGAATGGGAAATATTAGCCTTAATGAACTCACACATTGCCTTTTCTAGCTGCTGCTAGAATGGCCGCCTCAAGAGCCTTAGCTTGCTTTGCAGCCAAAGCAGCAGCTTCTGCCTTTGCTCGGATATCTGCTGCTTTATCTTCCAATTCAGCTTTCTCTGCAAGTGCAGCTTTTGCCTCATTCTCCCTTTCTTTTGCGGCTTCAATCTCAACCTCATATCTTTCCCGTAATGCCTTCAACTCAAGCTTTTCGTCTTCATTCACATTGTTCAGCCTCTTACTTTCCTGAATTACAAATTAGGAAGCATTTTTTATCCTCATTCATGTGTGTGATGTTTTTGACATAGGAACATCTAAATGAGTGACACTTTAATTTTTACCTCTTTTCTATTTCTGGATATGGTGGGACGAGGCTTTTTGCTTTGAGAAATTGGAACTGTTTGTGCACCATAAGTTGGAATTTCTTCTAGTAACTCTCTGATGGGTCTCAATGGAGCTGTTGTCTCAGCAACGACTTCAACAATCTTGTCTCTTGAGATATCTGGATTCTCAACAATGCTTGCTATAAGCTCAGCCACCTGATTCAATTATCAATGGGAGCATGAGTATGAGAAACATTAATTCTGATTTGTTTATGCTTGCTAAGCGCAGCCACATGATTCAATTATCAATTGGAGCATGAGCATGAGGAACATTAATTCTGATTTGTTCATCGTGGTTTGGAGTTCAAAGTCAAGAACCTGTAGATTAGATACTTGACCACCAAACAGCTTATCAGCCTCTGCAAGAGTGAGGTTGTGAGTCTCTTTATATGAATCAGTGGGTCGCTCCATGCCACCTGGCCGAACAATCTGGATGTACAATTTTGGTATTTTGAGTTGAGATTTCAAGGTATGTGTACAATGTTGATTGAGAGAGCACATTACAATGCAGATTACTCACTGTGTATGGAAGTCCACTTTCAACCAGAGCCTTTTCAGCCTTGGCTTTCCATAGAAGAACTCCCCAAAAAAGGCTGCACCACAAATCAGTTTTTCAATGGGTTAAAAACACCAGATATTTATTGAGTGAAATTGAACATTTTGGGTTAAAGTTCAAAATGGACTAACTTCAACACCGCTGCTGGAAAGCCAAATTTTTGGGTTCCCAAAGAAGTCAATAGCACAAAATGATTTACTTCAGCTGCAGAAGCTGTACAAAGAAAACTTGTAGACCTTAAAAAGGAATTAGAATACACATGTGAAGGATATGTTAAGACAATAAAAGCCAACAAAATAAATGAATCCTAATTCGACATGCGTTATAGGGGAAAATCATGTTTCATGATTACCAGCATTTATCAAATTCTCTGTAGCTTTGTAGTCAATACGGTAAGGACCGGTAACATCAAGTATCTCTTTCTCACTTGCACCAATACAACACACTACAACACCAGCATTTCCTAAAGCAGGTGCAATGCTTTCAACCACCTCCAAATCACATTCCACTAAATCCAACTGTGGCTTCACAGATTTGGGCTTAAGAAAAGCAAAAAGCTTTGCTGGCTGCATTTATATTACAGCATGGAATGGTATTGATTTTACGCTTCCATTGAAATAAATTTGCTGCAAAGATTCAAAATACATCGAATAAGAATAAATTACCGAAAAGAGAGTGAAAGAGTTTGTTTCTTCTGGTTGTGCTTCTATAGTGGTGTTCTCCAAAACATCCTAAATAAAAGACAGAGATGAGGTTATTTGCAAATGGCCTGTTTATGTTCAAGTGAAGTACTGGAGTGTTTTAAAAATTTGGAGTGCATACTAACCTGAAACAAAGTCTCAGCTTTCTCTACATTCCTTGCACTTGCACGGACTTGGAAGCCTAACTTCAGGAGTTCTCTGAATGAGATGTGAATTGTTGATCAAAACCACTTTGTTGTGCTAGTAAGACATGCCCAAAAACAAATATTTTTCTAGTGATATAGTATTTTATATTACTGATGGGAAAACCTCAATGCCGGTGAAAAGTCACAAAATAATATCAACATTCCTACATACTTCACTTACCTTACAGTTCTTGAGCCAACCTTTCCAGTCGCTCCTGCCACAAAGACTATTTTGTTGACTTTTGGAGGCTGGCTTGTGACTTTCAACTTGTTAGTTCCTGGGAACTTAACAAACTTCTTTATTGGCCCCTCAGGTTGTGCTTCTGATTCATCTTCTTCCTCTGCAACCTTCAATGCATCTCTTGCAAAAACTACATGATCCAAGTCATGCTATTCCTTTAATATGCATACACATACACATACACATTCACACATGCATACGTTACACACATTCGCATATGCATACACACATGTACATGTACACGTACGCCTATAGCTATAGATATACCTATACCTATACCTATACCTATACCTGGCGTGGTAGAAAGACCAAGTGAAATTATAGTGTGTATCTTTATACATATAGAAATGCAAATGCATGTACTTGAATAAACATAAACATAGACATTGTGTAATGACATCCCAAGTGCGTAAATGTGTGAATTGGGATGACATTTTGTTTTATCTACCTCTTGTTTGTGGTTGAAATGCCCAGTGTAATCTAGATCGTCTCCGGAGATGAATCCTTTTCCTTCCCAATGGGTGGTTAGTATGTGTGAATGTGGTCCATGGCTGGCCAAGTGAATATAACAACTGCCCATGATTCATCACAGTTTCCATTATGTGCGCCAATGATGCTATGATCTATACTGTGGAGCTGAGAATGTTCAAATATAAAGAGGTAATAAGATGAATGTAGAGATGAAATCTGAGAGAATCATCATATCCGGTGTTAGCTAAGCCCTGTGCTGAAATGAGGTCGGATGATCCACCATAGCCAGATTGAGCTCGGATATTAAAATATCCAATCGGTGATCAAAATGAGGGCCAACTTCGGTTTGTGTTATCCTATCCATATCCATTGTTGCTCTCTGTTTTTTATTTTATGTATATTATTAACTTATTTCCATTACCAGGCTTTTGAGCAAAAGATAAACAATATTGATTTTTCTTTGATGTCAAGAGGCCTCTCCTTTTTGGATGGAGGATAAGGGTTCAATGCCTTCCTTTCCTGTTACTATCATTAATCTTCTTCTTCTTCTTGAGGGTCCGCCACGCCACACGGCCCTTCAACCACTTACAATTACTAGATATGAGGATATGGTCGTTGTGCCTGCCTTTGTCGGGGCCGGTTGGATCATACCAAAACTAAGGCTTTGATATGTATACCACTCGTATACTTTTGTGCATGCACGCGACATCATTAAGTTACATGTAGTCCCAACAAAATCATTAGCTTAAATACTCATGAGACTTGTAATCCCCAAATCTAGAAACCCACAAAGTCTTGTCCATGATCATATGTTTTGGCCTCTCTTTGCCTCAATAGTTTAATAATCATTTTTCAATTGTGATTAATTAGTTCAATAGATGCATTGATGATTTGATCCTTACATTGTTAGGATGACTATGACAAACGTGGCATTGCTAGCCCATAGCCTAGAATAACATATGACATTCTCACTTGATGGTTAGAGATAATGAGTCAAGTTCCCTTCATTTGTAAAATTACAAATTTAGACCCCACGGTGCCAAGTGATTCATTGACTTGTGTGATACAATTTTGGCTTTGTCCTACGACGTGTTTGGCTGCAACTAGCTCTTGAGCATTGACGTGTTGTCTTTATGTAAATGCGGACACATGTTTTATTAATCATGCCATGTGGGTATAATATGTTGCTCTAAAATGATTGTTAATTATCGCTGTCAAGATTGAAGTGTGCCATGTGGGCATAATATGTTGCTCTAAAATTATTGTTAATTATCACTATCAAGATTCAAGTGTGCCATGTGGACATAATATGTTGCTCTAAAATGATTGTTAATTATCATTGTCGAGATTGAATTGATTGAATTGTAAGAAGATGGTGCGTGACAATATGAGGAAGGTCACGATGACCCTAAGTTGACATACCTCGCGCGCTTTTTGGTAGGCCAAAAAGAGCCATAGTTGCATAGTATTGAATATTGCACATGTTACAATGCCCAACTCTTCATAATATTGAGCAATTGAGAAGTAGGAAGCCATATATACATATGGAAATGATTGAGATTGAAGGTCCCACTTCATGATGATGTAGATCTCTTTGAAGTAGAAGAGCTACATACATTTTTTATAACCAAAATGAAGTTGCATTTTGTGTAGATCCTAAAATCAACCAATATTTACTTATATACAAGTACATTTAATCATATCTCTAGGTTTGCCCATGTAAGTAAATAGCAAGACATTGTGGGGGTGGTGCGTTGCCTCTTATTTGCGAATGTTTTTTTTTTTTTCCAAAAAAGAATATACTCCATTAGTTAAAATATACACAAACTCGATCCCTTTCTCGGGTAGGCCGTGCCAAGACTATCCTATCCTACATAAGAGATCTCGTTGATTTATCTTACACTTTCACATATGTCTCTAACCATCCTTTCATACACTTCACCTACATTCACTATCCCACATGCCATGTCTTTCACGCCCCTCGTTCAACGAATGGGAGGGGGAAAACCATCTGGGTACTTCATACTTCCATAGTATATCCATTCCATTTGTTGTGGCCATCGGTGTAGTACGCCATCACTTTCGAAAATTCAGCCTCATTAGTTCAGCAGCATCATCAATACCATCAATCCGCACATATTGAGCTCTAAGTGTAGTTATTAATGTGTGTCAGATTAGCTTAATCGATTCAGCTGGAGGGTGTTTGTGTGCTGAAAATACCCTGATACACCTTGTTGTCCATATACACCATATAGTAATGGGGGCAAGCAACATCCAAAAATCTCCAAGTTTTTGATTCTGTGCACAAGATGTAGGTACCCTGTTGTCAGTGATCAACCGAACAATGCCATTCTCTCCTCTGTACTGAGCATCGCATGTTCTATCGTACAGAGGGTGAACGAACTAGAGGCAAGGCAAAGCAAACGTAGTGTCCTTCCCCATATAGCCACTACCTCGCGACATTCCCATAGACAATGGGAAATTCTTTCTATCTGTCCACATGCAATACATCTAGGGTCTACATTGGGGCCTTTACCCCACATCCCTACCGACAAGGCTCTATGTGCAATAAGCCATAAGCACATCATTATCTTGCAGTCATATCTGTCATGCCATATCATTTTCCAAAATTTATCTAGTCTCATTTCACTAATGCCCTCCAGTATCCAAAATTTCTTTGCCGCAATCTTGTCGTGTTCTTGTTCTAGAATAATTTGCCTCCCAATCTTCGTGTTATACCTGAAAATTTGAACAAGCTTTTCCCCATCAGTTTGTCCTTGAGTTCTCCAAAAATACATCGTTGGGTCCCATGATAGTAGATCCAAATGCCCTTCTATAGGCCAACACACGGTCGCCAGTGTGATCTCCCTTGGCTTAGGGTCAATAATCATATTCTTGCCATTTTTTGCGATTGGCCTAATCGGCCTTTCTCTTTGAAAGGTTGGTTGCTCAACTCTTACCATTCCGTGCTCTAGTTTGTAGTAGCATACCTCATTTGATTCTACTTTCATTCCCTTAATGCCAATTAAACAATTTTCAATATCTATAAGACCTGTCCACGCAATTTCAGAGGTTGTTACTTCTTCCTTTTCCAAAGTATTCCTGTAGCATGCAATGACATATGTAATTCTCTTGAGCATGCCTTTACCCCTGCTTATTCTCCATATTCTAGCCTTTTGAGTGCCCACCTCATTGGACAAAAACCTCTCCCATTCCACTAATGCATTCCCTTGGGCATTGATTAACTCAACCCATTTGAAACCGGCTTTTTGTCCTATCATCAGCCCATCCACATCTCTAATCAATGGGTTCCACACAATTGGCATGTACATCCGCCCATATGCATCATTTCTCCACCTACATGTGATCCCCTTTCTGATTTCTTGCCATGCTTTCATAATTCCAATAGCACAAAGACTCTGCATACTTCCCCAATATTTGGGTCTCATTTTTGGCACAAAGCCCCAAAATGGGTTGCTTGGCCAACGTCCTCCTTGTCTTGGCAACCACATCTTCCATCTACGTCGCCATAGAACTTTCCAAGGTGCCTCAAGAGGTTGTAGGCTCCTGACCACTAGTTTGCCTAGCAATGCCTTCGTTTGCACCACGGATCTATCAATCCCACCCCCCTTGCACTTTTCCTTTTTATAAGCGCGGTCCAAGCAACCTTTGCACAAGCTTGTTTTTCCTATGTGCCCCCCCATAAGAAATTTCTGATAATCCTTTTTATCAATTTCATCAACTTGGGCACGATTATCCAGCATGCAGCAGATAGTGGCCATTAGATGAATTATGTTTTGATGAATATTTTTATTTGCGAATGTTTTGATGAATTATGTTCACACATATAAACCTTAGTACTAATAATGTTTTTTATTTTGTATCATGACCATTATATTTTATAAGAGAATGCCACAATAAAACCTTGAGTTATTTTTAGTAAAGACAAAGGCATTGCCTACAATGTACGTGTGATGCATTATTTCCTATATTTTGTCTACTGTACTGATGAATTATGAAGTTCGAGAGCTTATAGTTACAACAATGGTTATGATAAGTTTTCATGCTATTCACCCACTCGATGAAAAATGAAGCCTAGAAAAGGAACAATAGTTCTCAAAATAGTAAATTTAGCCTTTGCAATAAGTACCTTTCAAACTCAAAGCTCTTATAACTTGTTGAAGTTATTATGCTAGTCCAACACGTTGGAGGTCTCCACTTCGAGAGGCTCAAAGTTGCACACCAACTCTTGCATTAAATCATACCTATTTGGTATTTGTAACTTTATATAACTCAGTTCATAATGAATAGATAAACTTTAACTATCCATGTTTGTAAAATATAATAGCTCATCATAAATTTGATATGAAAATCTTCAACAACTTTCAAAGTGGTTCAACACCATTTCACCAAGATTTCCAATGTTTTGTACAAGAAGTAGACATGAATGATGAAGAGGCCTTGTCAATCACCTCAAAGAATTATTGTATTTGCTAAAATTCTTTTGTGAATAGGTATTCTTTTAGGAGTACATATAATGAGGATATCTTCCTAGCAACTTTGCCTATAGCTCTCGATGAGTGAATAAATAAATAAATAAATTTGTTTTATTCATACTTCATCAATTTTGCAATGATTCCTATAGCCAAGTGGGAAAGCTTGATGAAAGAGACCTTTGTAGTTACTTTGGTGATAAAATGATGTGTTATGCTAACAATTTGGTCTTATTGTGTATTTATGGAACCCCTTTCCGTTGAACTCTTATGTTGAGTTTATTGATTTAGATAATTCTCTATTTTCTTGTAGAAATATGGGTTAGGCTCCTCTACCTTAATTATTTTTGCCGCCATTATCTTTAAGAGACAATGTTATTGTTCTAAACCCTTTTATAAATGTCAACCTCAATTTTGGAATGCCATTTGTTTTAGAGAAAATTGTTAATATCCCTAATCTACAAACTTTACAACCACACAATGAGACTGATCTTATGATGTTCCAAACCAATAAGGCTTTACCTATCTTCGATCATGTTAGTAAACCAAGTTTGTTGATTTTACTCAAATCCTCAGAACAATCCCTTTATTGATGAATTATGCAAAAGCATAAGAAAACAATGATATATACACAAGATCTTAGCCTTTCTTTTGAACTTGATACCAACTCTTGTTCATCGAATAGAGCTTCTTTAGAGTCTTTTGGGAAGGTTGGCTAGAAAAAAATAACGAAAAGGAAATATTGGAAGCTAAATAACACTTTGTTGAAAATATTAAAGACAAACAACATCAGAGAAACTAGAAAAAAGATTTACATTTGGTTGAAGGATTGTATAATTGAGATTTTCACATTATGTGTTGTACACATTATTCTTACTCAAACACTTCCAATTTAGGACCACTTATCACATTTATGACATGGATCCTTGACATATCCTCAAAAAGACATAAACAATAAATTGTTGTTGCAAGGCAAAGAGTGTGATTCCTACATAAACACTTAACGTAAAGCTAATTACATATCACAAACGTATTTAAATGCAAACATTAACAGCACGTGTCCTTCACGTATGGTCAAATGTCGGTTCTTATTAAACACATGTGCTACCATAAACTCATCATGGGCATAGTAAAGGAAATATTGAAGCCCTTACGTGAATATGTTGACACAAACGAAGACGAATACATTATTAGTCACCATCTTGAAAATGTTGATCAATAGATATAATCTCTAAAAATACACAACATGTTGTTTGAGTATTATTAGGCTCCCTTAAAAAGAGGAAACATCGACGCACATTCTGCATCCGTTGTAGGTTGAGTTACCATCTTGCCAACATATACTGATCAGTGATGATACCATGACACATACATGTCACAACACTTATTTTTACAAAAGCTCTCACAAACTACACATTGAGAAACGAAAATGGATATTTGTAGTGATAAATGAAAGATATTGCTTACTATGCAATACAAATATGGTGGAGAATGAATAACCTTTTGTAACCAAATTCACGTAATCAAGGATATTAAGTGTAGGTTTCTCTAAAGTTAAGAGAGTTTTTCAGAGAGGTTTAATAAACAAAATACATTTCGAGTTGTTCTAAATATGCCTTCAAACTTATGGGGCATTCCAATTTGGGGAGAAAGTTTGCTTAGCATAAACATGATGCAATCAAGGCACACTACAATTAATATGTATATACTTGAGAAATTAAATGATGAATGCACATATTTTTATCACGAAGAACATGATCAATAGTCAATCATGTTCACTCCCCCCTAGCAAAAGCTTTTGTGGGGAAGGTCTTTGTGATGCCACCATAGCTCCTAAACTTGAGCCGCTCCCCATCGTCCAAGACCAAGACATCACTAACGGGTGCCCACAAGAAGAGCTCCTTCGCTTTCACACCCGAGAGCCCATGAAGACGACGATGTGCGACACGCACATGTATCTCAGTGTCAAAGCTCACCATGCGTCCAATGCGACGGAAGTAATGTTGGGTCTTCTCCTTTTGTCGTATCCACAATATGCCTGACTCCTTGTTGAAGCTACAATCAAGCACATCCTCCATCGCTAGGAGGCCGCCAGGAAGGCCCATTGATTCGAGAAGATCAACAGCATTGTCGAACGAGAAATCATGACTATAGTCTTTGCCCATAAATGTTTTGGGTTTAAGTTCTCCTCCAAGCTCAAACTCACATTCCTCTAGAGCCATTCTTTCTTCCTCTAAATATATGTATCGGTAGATGTTTACTAAACAAGAGTAGGCACATGGTATTTATACCCATGAACACTTAAGGGTCGTTTTCACATTAGTAACCAAGAGTGGGTATGTGGTGGTTGGAACAATAATTATTACTTGTCATTATACCCGTAGCCAAAACATATCTTCATACTGACCTCATAAAATGACACTCATTTTTGTCCTAAAACGCGTTCATATAGTATTCAAGGAAACTTTATGTGCTATATTTCTCTCAAATAAGGTTCCCTTTATAAATGTTTGGGCCTATCAATTTTCAAATGACAAATTCCACCTTAAGCAAGGTGGGTTCTACCGTTATTCCTACACATGCTTGCAATTGATCAATGATAATATTGACGTATCAATCACCATATAATCATGTATTACATATTATATGTGGTTGCATTCACAAGGCAGTCTAGTTCTTATTTGCAAATTTGCATTGATGGAAGGGAAGAAATCATGAATGCATCACAACGTTCTATAGTAAATTGTGAAATAAATAGGCCATGCTCTTCAAATCCTTGGCTATAGAACGGAGTCGGACAGACCATTCATGTTTGAGGAAGATTTAGTACTTTGTGAATGCAAAAGCAAACCTCACTGAATGATTGGATCATTTATTTGTGACTCACATAAAATAATTTATATCATAATTAATAAAGAATTAGGTTTACAATATAAAACAACAAAAATTTAAAAATTAAACATATCATCAAATTCATAAATTCTATAAAATCAACATGACGATAAGACAATTAACAAGTTCTAATAATGAAAATTAAGTAACTTAAGTCTAAATCACATGTTTCTCATAAAACACACATGAAAACAAGACGAAGAAAAAATAGTAAAATAGAATGACCTTAAACATTTAAATAAATCGAAAACATTTTCAGTCCAAATGTTGAAGAAAATAACTATAACCTTACACATAAAATGATTGAAAAAGAACAACAAATTAGAAAAGATAAAAAAATTCAACACAAATAAAGTAACTTTATGCATAAAAAATTACACATAAACAAAAGGATATCCATTACATGTATATACCTATTAAGTGTACATTATACATAAACATAGATATAACGAGAACAAAAGAGATCAGTTAGATGAAATAACCTTATAAAAACTCATAACAATAAGCAATCAATCAATTTTCTGTTATTTATGGTCCAAACACTAAGGCGACCATTTTATCTAGATCTTTTTGTTGTGCATTTGCAAGTAAAGTTTCCCAAACAACACTATCTTGGTTCTTAGCATGAGAAAAGCATTCTTGCTTTACCATGACCAAACTTGCATAGTTTTGAGGTCTCTTTAGCTCCACAATCCTCCATTTCCATCTTTGATAACACGTGAGGTGCATAGATTTATTGTGTAGAGTTCCTAAAGAGATACTCATCAAGTATCGATTATCAATGTACAACCTTGTAAATTTGTTGATTGCTTGAATTTGTGTATGCAAATGAACAAGCATGAGGTGTATGAAGAGATACACGAAATATCATTGATGATCTTACATTAGTACGTTATGAAGACGCTCTTACATGAGCTAATCAATTGCAAACAATTTGTTCTTTCGACCATGATTTAGGACACTACATTAGCTTTACAAATTGAACCATGTTTAACAACAAATTTTGGGCTTCATTAGCGAAGAGGTTTGTACACTCAACTTTGTTTATTGATGATTCTCACGTGTCATAATACTATACTTTGACTTTCTAGAAGCAACAACTTGTTGAATGTAACTTCTCCCAATGACCCTACCCTCATCCCATAAAACTTATTTTATTATGTAAATAAAATTTGAACTAGACTTCATTATGAGAACTTACCAAGATTAAAAATTCCCATAAATTTATGATGATGATTAGAATGATATGTGAAAACATGAAAACAGACCAATCCCATAAAACAGTGACCTTTTAAACCTACTTCTTACTATGCTCAATGATGGATTTGGTGATGGTTAATGTTAGGATCAGTTGAGAGAAGGGCGAACAAGAGTATTGAGAAACAAGAGGTATACTCATAAAAGTGTAAATGTATGCAGATCAACATGTTTTCACTTAGCAACACTTTAGTATGCAAACAAAGAAAATCAATATGTCTTTGATTATCAATCGATGCATATCAGTCCTCCCTTATAATTCCACATTTCTGATGCTTGCAATGCCAAAACATTGACAAGGAAAAAACAGTAACAACAATATTCAAGGGAATTTTTCAAGATATAGTGAAGAGGAGCTCCAAATCAACCTGAGCATGGGGGTCACCACACTCTGTCTCAGCCCAATTCTTCTTGAGATGACCCTTGTTGAAGCTTCAGTGCATGGTGGAACTAACCTATACAAACATACACATGCCTTTGATCTTTGTATTTTGAATGCAACCGAAACTTTTTTGCCTTTGTTATCTCCTTCATGGTGCAGATAGGTATATGGATGCAGATGCTACATGTTAAGGAAAGCCCATGATAAAAGATTATCGAGAGATATGTCAGCCAACACTTCAAACATGTTGATCATTAACAGATGTTCATGATACTTGAATGATCTCGATATAAACTTACATTATGCAATGCATTGTTACATAGCCTTGAGAAAAGGTCAATTCTGTAAAACTACAATACCTTATAGCAAATGTTTGAATTTAATTCAAGAAACCACATACACCTACATTTCAAGTCGGGATGTCTGACAACTTCCCAGTGTTTTTATCTCCCATAACAAGGGCAATATTATATGTCCTTCTTAATGCAACCACACATTGAGCATTCTTCTTTATCCTCCTCCTTGATGTTCTAACACCAGATCTAACATTTTCATATTCATTTAGCAAGCATGCTAATGTGCATATAAAGCTACTTCACTCACCCCTAGCAAATGCATCTGCACAGAAGGTTCTCAAAATACCACCATAGGTTCGAAACTTGATCTTATCTTCGATAGCCGACACATCGAAAATAGGCGTCCAAACAAGGAACTCCTTGGCTTTCACACCTGAGATGGAGTGGAGGCGGTGGTCCCCAATTTGGGCACGTATCTCAGTGTCATAGCTGACCATGCGGCCGATGCGACGGAAGTAATGTTGGGTCTTCTTCTTCTGGCGTATCCACATTGCGCCCGATGCCTTGTCGAAGCCGCAATCGATGACATTCTCGAGGGGGAGGAGACCACCAGGGAGGCCCATGGCTTCCAGAAGATCTGCAGCGTTCCTGAAGCAAAGATCGTGGCCGTCCATGGAGATGGGCCCTGCTGGAACATCCCCTATGCTCCTCCATTTCAAGCTCTTGGCCTGCCCTTCACCATCTCCTCCTGCCATGGCTATCTATGAGCAGTGGCTTTCCCTTCCCTTTCCTTTTTCTCTTCCTCTTCCCCCTGGGAAGCAATATGTACAAGATAACAAACCTTATCAAACTCCTCTGTTTCCTCTGCACACACACAGAAACAAATATAGGTATGTATATACACATATACATACATATACATACTGTTATACATATATATACATATGAATTGTGTTGGTCTCATGTGGTGGTTACACTCTTGTAAAACACAAGATTCCCATGTTGTTCGCATAGCTCCGCTCTCGTGGGTTCTTGACTGAGGCCACATTCCGGTACATCCTCGTGGATCAGTTCTTTGCTCGATTTCCCCTTTCACGAGTCCTCCGGTTCTATGATACTCCTAGTCATGGGGTTCTTGACTTTCATTTCACTCGTCGGTTTCTCGAACCTCATATTACCAGCTTGCGACTCTCAAGAGATGTTTCGAAACTACTTTCACAGGCTACAACATCGCTCTCGTCTCTCTCCTGCTTTCTCGAGTCTAGTCTCCCTTTTTGGCAGTAAATCGTGGTTCCTCCATTCTCTCATAAGAGCTTCTCCACTTGGTCTTTTAGAGATTCTTGTCTCTTCATCGTGGTTACTTGTGGGCTATCAAGCCTCGTTTGAACCCTAATACTGTCTCTTTTGGGTGGGTCGCCTGATGGCTTTTTTCTCTATAAATCATCTTTTTTGGTTCCTCGTCCCTCATGTGAATAGCGAAATCAACTCCTTTACATCATGCACCCACAATTAAAGGGAAACTCCCCAAAGTGAACATATTCAATGTGACACCTCAAAGACGAATGCGTCATTTCATAAGTGATTGTATAAAGTTTATAACAAATAGTTTATCTATGCCATATCATATTGTTGAGACAAAAAGAAGTGAGCCTCTTCGTATGGATTTATTTTATGTAAATATCATCACTACTTTAGGAAGAAAGCTTGATTGAAATTAAAGAAACACCCAACAATACTTGTGTGTGGTATTGCGTGTGATGAATTACATAATATAAAGTAAAGTTGTTTGCGATAAATTTATGTTTACCAAACTAATAAAACTTTGGACCTTATGAAAATCATTGACTCATTTCAGTAAAGTGCTTTTGTCTAATATACATGTTTTTTCTTATCCATATGCCCAATGCACATGGATTATAAGATACTTAGTCAATTCTCATTTAAGTTCCATCTGTACGATACTCAATTCTCCATATTTTGAATCTTATTATGTGATCGAATACAAAAAATAAACTCAAGGTGTAAATGGATGTGGGGTGTCACACTAACGAGAATATGTAGGTATGCATGTGGTAGGTTTAATGAGTTGGTGTAAAGGTAAATCAATAAGTGCCAACTTTTGGGAAAGAGTTAACCATGGTTAAACATAAAAGACGGCGAGTTATTGATATCGAAGTACAGCCAAGGGACAACTCAACTCTAGTCATTAACAAAAGGGAGAGCCTTATTCTTGTGACCAATGCTGTAAATTTGGAATGACATCAATATTGAGTTATAACTACAAATGTAAATAAATATGACAGAGACTCGTGAGTCACGATCAAATCAGATGCGCAAGCGATTACTGACATAATTTCATAACATGATCTTGAACTATTGTTTCCTTAGCGGTTGTATGCATTTACAATCACCAACCTTCATTGTGCACATGTACTTTACTTGCACTTGTTGTGTGATTAGAGTGAAAGATAGAGGATAGTAAATGTATGTTTTTGTTGAGGTTGCATACATAGGGGTGACTACATGATGCATGAAGATGGTAAATGGTCCTAACTAGTTGTTGTAGAATTCAATGCATGATGTACCATCATTCCCTTATTCATGAGTTACTCTATCTTCTCCATTAGTTATAATAATATTAGAAGTATGTATGTTGCTCTCTTCCATTGGGGCCGAAATAGGTGGATTCACAACATAACACTATTTTTACTTCTATGTCATCATTATGAAGCACCTGGTTGTTGAGTGTACCCCTAGCTTGTAAAGCATTACTTGAGTCTAAGGATCAAAGTACCGTGGTGACAAATTTTTGAAAAGCATTAATTGTTTCAAAATTTTTGCTAGCAACCAATTCGGGAAGTAAAATGTTAGTATGCAAACAAGCTAGACTAATAAAGAGAAACCAGAAAATGATGAGTCTTGACGTTTTTTTTCCAACGGGAAATGGTTTATCTTAATGTGGCACTTAAATCGATCAAGGGAGGCTCAATTTGTTCATATCGCTATTTCTGGTGAGGTCAACATCCGACACATCAAGTTCTTAGTTGTGGTGCCACGTGACATCACTAGGCCTAATAAATCATATGTTTAATGCAACCACATATCGAAACTCTGGTGTCTTGGTGTAATGGCAATTACGATAGGAACCATAAGCCATGGAAGACAACTCAATGCCATGAATTGCCGGTAGATAAACTCTAGTGTGGCCACATTGGCCTACGGAGACAAAGGAAAACGTGAGGGGCATTTACTGAGAAAAAAAGAAACTCAGGGGCATTTTAGAGTTTTTGTTCCACAGAAAACCAGAGCACCAGAGTTTTTAGTGCAAGTCTTGACAAAGCTTTCTAATGTAGCCCTTCAACTTCAATTGCATCATAGAGATAATAAGCTCTGAGCTGTTGGATTATAAAGATTTCGGTCGATATCTCAAGTGGGGTCCTGCAACACATGATGGTTATCTTCTCTGTTGCTGCATCAAGAATATAACAAAAAACATTACATTCACCATATTATATTGCTTTTTTGCTAGATGTACAACATCAAATGTGGAGCATTAGAAGAACATTTTCCGCATTCAGAGATGATAATGTCTCATTTGTTTACTTGCTTTCTTTGACAACATGCTCACATGATGTTATGTCGATCCATGCGTACATAATGCAAAATGATTTGAAGACTGATGTTCGCATAGGGACTGCCCTCATCAATATGTATGGAAAATATGGTCATCCGGAGGATGCAAGGTGGGTGTTTGAAGAAATGCCGGAACGTGATGTGGTTACCTGGAATGTAATGATGCGTGTTTTCTCTCAGCTTGGGTTAGAGAAAGAGGTCTTCAATTTATTCCATCAAATGCAGAATAATTGTGTGAAGCCAACCCGGGTCAGCTTCATTAGTATCATTGATATATGTGGGCATGCAACATTGCCAGAAAGAGGGCATCTCGTGCATGTATGTATCATAGATAGTGACTGTCACCTTGATATGGTAGTTAACAATGCTTTGGTTAATATGTATGTAAAATCAAATGCATTAGAGGATGCACATAGGGTGTTTGTGATGATGATCCATCATAATGTGATTTCGTGGACGACGCTGATCTTAGGTTATGCTAAGTGTGGAAAAGGCAATGAGGCAATGCAACTTTTCTCCCAGATGCAAGAGAAAGGAATCAATCCCGATGCAGTGACATTCATCACTATTCTTGAGGCGTGTTCGAAGCACAAATTGCAAATTCATGGAATGATTTTGCATTCCTTGATTATAATGAATGGGCTTCACTCGGAATTACATATTGGAAACTCTATCATTCATATGTATGCTAAATGTGGTAGTATGAAAGATGCAATTCGAGTTTTTGACAGTATGCGTGAGAAAGATGTTGTGACATGGACTGCAGTCATTGCAGCATATAGTTATGAAGGTCAAGGATATGAAGCTCTTAAGAGTTTCAAAAACATGAAGCAACAAGGAATGGACCCGAACAAAATCACATTTGTTTGTGTGCTAGATGCATGTACAAGCTATGGGTCATTGATAGAAGGTATGCAAATCCATGTTCATATTTTGGCATCTCCGGTTCTAAAGGATGTGGACATCGGAAGTTCTCTGATTAATATGTATGGCAAATGTGGTAAGTTGCAGCATTCATTGGATTTGTTTACCAGAATGCTGGAGCAAAATGTTATATCTTGGACTGCTATGATTACGGTGTACTCTTCTCATGGGCATGTAGAGGAAGGTGTGCAGATTTTTCACCAGATGTTCCAGGAAGGGATGATTCCAAATGAGGTAACATATGTTTCCATTTTTGGTGCCTGCAGAAAGGAGGCCACATTTTCCCTGGGCAAACAATTACATTCCTGCATTGTGAATGGTGGCCATGAGAGGGACGTTAATGTTCAGAATGCCCTCATCAGTATGTATGGGAATAGTGGTAGCATACATAATGCAGAGACAGTTTTCCGAGGTATGACTGAACGAAATATAGTCTCTTGGACTTCCATGATGGGTGTTTATGTAGAGAATGGTGAAGGTGTTAAGGCTTTGGCATTCTATGAGTTGATGCAAAGGGAAGCAATACAACCTGATAGGACCATGTTCCTTTGCGTATTGGATGCATGCACATTGTGCTTAGATTTAGGTCGAGGTGAACAAGAGCTTCATGGATTTCTAGAGTGTGGCTCTGAGATTGATTCAGTTACTGGAACAGCTCTGATTAACTTCTATGGAAAATGTGGACGACTGGATGATGCTAAAACGATGTTCTACAAATTACCTGATCGAGGTCTGGTGTCATGGACTGTGATAATTGCAGTCTGTGCACAACATGGTGAATGTCTAGTAGTGTTTAGGTTGTTTCATCAAATGCAACAACTTGGCATTTACCCAGATGATTTGACCTTCATATGTATGCTCTATGCTTGTAGCCACGCTGGTCTAATAGATGAAGGCCAGTATCTCTTCCTTTGTATGGTTCATGGGCACAATATTACACCATCCATAGACCATTATGTATGCATTGTCGATCTCCTTGGAAGGGCAGGCTGTCTGGATGAGGCCAACATATTGATGAATAATTTATCATTGCAACCTACAAGTGAGTTGTTGATGGCTTTTCTTGGAGCATGTAGGTACAAAGGTGATGTAGAACATGGGGAGAACTATGCAAACAAGATGTTCGGGATAGATCCAACAAATGCTGCACCGTATGTGATTCTCTCAAACATTTATTCCTGTTGGAGCTGATGCAGAATCTTCATTCAAAGTGTAAAACTGTTCAGCCTCTGAGGCATTGCACCTATTGGTTCTGAGTCATTGCACCTGAGGCTATGATCATGTTGAGAAGAACCTGGGGAGCTTAAATAAAAGGATGTCCAAGTTGGTACTAAGGGTATATTCTAAGGTTGAGCACATTGTGATATTGCATCAAATTGGAAAGACTAGAATAGATATCCCTAAAACTTCAACGTTTTGGGATGTATGGGTAGACCAATTTGGTGAACCTTGCAGTTAAAGCCCATAAGCGTGATGACCTTTGGAGAAGTTTTTTCTTCCAATATACAGAACAATGTGGGTGCTGATTTTACCCCTTCTATGCTTAACGGTCAGTTGGCATATAGTTTTATTATAAAAGAATCAGTACCTTGATTTCGTTAATCCTAGTTGTTGACATATGGATCAAAGTTTGATTGCCTTGGAATGAATCATAGGTTAACTTCGACTTATATGATAAGGCTCACAAATATGTAGAGCTATCTCGAATGTTTATCACAGGGAAAGGTATTTAGATTCTCGAAATCTTATTTGGTAAAGGAGAGGAAATCTGGCTCTTCATCATTCCCAAGATACTTTTTGTAAAACTAATCCATATGCTATCTAACAGGTTATGAAGAGGTAAATTTTGAAGAAGAAATATCCCTCCAATTCATAATAATAAATAAAACCGGTCCATTTCTTCACCTGCCTCTATTGATTTGTCTTGTTCCATCTCTGTACTTCATACCAGGAAATTGAGGGCCTTATTTGTTTACAACAATGGTGTGCAAATTTGAACTGGGCCCAAATTGTGATGCTTATAGATTTTGTATTGATTTCATAAATGCAACAATATGGATCCTAGTATCTGCATGTCAAATGCAACTTATGGAACTACATATGTTTGCATTAATGGCAGTTTGTTTCATTCTTTGAAGAAAGATGGTATTGATGTGTAACCTTTTCCACCATTCAAAAGAAGGTAAATGCTGGTGGCATCATGAAAATTGTTTGTTTGGAATTTACTTCAAGTAAAGCAAAACGGCGTTGCTTTTGAAGGATCTTGATTCCAACCACCATGATCTTATGTACTCTCAATCTGCACTGACCTTGTAACCAATTATACTGAGAAAGATATTCAAGGAGAAATTGAACTGTTAAAACATCTAAAGAAACCATTTAATAATAGAGCATTTGCCTATCAACATTAGTGAACATAGAAAGGAGGCCATTTGCTAAAAAGCATTTCATGATGCCTACCATAACACCCATGAACCTTCAAAATTGCCAAGTTTGAGCTTTTTGTTAAGATAATGACTTTTGCCAATTGAATCCATGCTTCCAAATTAACTCCAACAAAGAGGTATCAATTCTTTAGATACAGGCTAGAAATGATAGTCTAATGGAGCGGGAGCTAATCACAGCCCAACATTTAGATGTGGACTTATTTTGGGTCACCATACAAAAATTTGAAATACATTTCAAAGATTTTTTTTGCTCTAGCTAGTAATAGGTAGTACGAATATGAGATGAACCTTTCAAATTCTTCATACAATATGTTAAGGTGAAGATTGCTAGAAGGCTTAAGCGTTGAGTACTTTTACACTAACATCAAGGGGTGTGATGTTTTATATTTGAAAAACAGGGGTATGACTAATTCACACTTGCTATACACTCCTTACATCTACCATATCGTCCATTCATAGCTATATAATAATAATAATAATAATATATGGAGAGAACATGACCAAAAAATGTAGTTAACCCACTTATAGGCAGAAATGCAGACTGAGAGCTTAGATGAATTTAATTACATTGGGACCTTTGCAGCATTGCCAAAAAACGATGTGCCAAAATGCATTTAACCTCCATAACCTTCAGGTGGTGATCATGAATTGAACTTGTAGAATCTGGTGGATTACAAGGACGTCATGTAATCTACCTGTACATTCTGAGGACTTAGTGAATCTGTACATTAATCATCTTAAGGGCAGAACTTCCCCTGACAATAAATACTCAGGACCTTTAGAGGATTGCCAGCAAACGGTCAGCAAAATGGAAGCAAAATGATTTACATGTGAGAATTTTGGAATAGTCAAAGAGCCAACACAACCTCGCTAATCTGATAGAATCCATGGACTTTGTGAACCTAATGGACTCCACAGACTTCATGAATCCAATTGACTCTACAGAACTCGCAAATCTGATAGATTCCATTGAACTTGTAAATCCCATAACTTCCACTGACCTCCAGAATCTGAGAGCCTTCATGGACAATGCAAATTTGATAGATTCCAGGAACACCTTGAATCTAGTAAATCATGATTCAATTTCAGTCCATGGACGTTGTGATCCCATGGTCTTCATGATTCTGGTACATGAGATGGGCTTCTCTTGCTTCTGCTAAGCCTCAGTCCCGATGCAGATGCTTTTGCCTTGGCTGAGCAAACCTCACAGAAATAAATCTCGCTAGGACTCATTTCTCTCGTTTGTCTTCTTCTCTTAGAATTCTCATTGCCGTAGCTATATTCAATCCTATCTCTTGATAACTCTTCTTCCTTTTCGTCATCCCCTTCATCGTCTTCACGATAAAGGTGATTCCTTTCTCCTCCTTCTTTCTCATCATTACATTCATCATCAGTGCCCTCTTCTTCGAGTTTAGGCCTCTTTTTGAGAGCTTCTTTAGGCTGATGACGATGATAATGTTGTTGTTGTTGTTGATGATGATGATGACTGTGATGAACCTTCTTGTTAACCTTGAAGCTTTCATGATCACCTTTTCTAGTCGAAGACACAGTAGCTGAGTATAAGAGCTGGCTATGGCTACCACTGCGGGGTCTGGATCCGAGCTCTGGTTGACCTTCTTCAATGGCATAACGCCAGGTACAGGGGCTCCATCTCCTCTTGGAAGAAGAAGGAGCAATGGAATCTGAGGCTGGAGCTGGCGCAGGAGCAAGGGCAAGGGCAGGGGCAGGGGTGGGTTGAGGAGGATCGAACACAGGTGCTTCTTCTGATGCTGGCGCCATAGCCAAACCCTAAGGGAGTTTTTGCTTTCTACTACACGAGCGCAGAGACAGGGATGGATGGATGCTCCTCCTCTGGGCGCAAATTGCTGAAAAATGTGAAAGCTCCTCTAATGAGGTATTCCTTTGCTTGCCATGGTCAAGCTTCTTCTTCTTCTTTTATTATTCCTCGTGTTCCATAACCCATCTCTCTCTCTCTCTCTCTCTCTCTTCCCACATGTATGTGTCGGAACCCCGCTCCCGCATGTCCTTTTCATGCAGCCTGTCGAGAAATGGGATCGGTCTCCAGGTACCCAGAGAATCTAACATGGTCATATGCCCTGACATGTTCTCCAACGATGATATTTATTCCTTTTCAAGATACCTACGTTTGGCTTGACCCTGTTGTGCTCTCGCTGGTTCGCCACATTCTACCCACCGCCTTCGCTAGGATCCCCCCACATCTCCAAACTAACAAAGACTTCCGTGTGATATGTCCTAACTATGTTGGCATTTGTCAATGCAACATCCCCTCATTCTCGTTGCCTTTCCATTTAATCGTGCAAGACACTAGTCTCATGTTGATGCACGACGGACGACATGGAGTGGTTGGTCCCACAGTCACTCCTAGCACCATTGTCGATAGTCGTCCAAGTCTTGCATGCAAGGCGAACGGAAGAAAAATGAATCCTTCAATATTTCACTCGCTTTTTGTTCATCAAGTTCAATCAATGTTGTCAATTTGGAGGGCCAAACCACATGAGTGTCTCACTCAGCCAACACCTTGTTGCTTGAGGAGGAAAAGGAATTGAAGTTTATCCTTCTCTTGGCATGCAACTTGCATGTTAGCTTAACCCATGTGTAACTAAGCGTAATACAAAAAGATACATGTCCATTAGTATGTAACATTATGATATGCTAAAGAGGTTGCATGTTGGAGAATCAACCATAACTAGGGCATTGGATGTCTTGGAGTGTAACCTACAAGAATCAAGACTATTTTGATTTAAAAAGTTTGTAGTCATTAACATAAGTCCAAATATTTATGGCAATGAATTCTTAGGAAACAAAAATGTAAGTGCTTGTGGGATAATGCACACATGTTTTTCAATACCATACACTTGCATGTTAGGAACTTGAGTTTTGAAGCCAAAGGTTCAATGTTACAAATGACATTGAGGTTGTGACAATGTGTATTGATAATTGAAGATTCACATTGCCCATTCTAAAAGTGTACAAGTTTGAGGAGTAATAATTGCATGAAGTAGTGATAAATCCACATTAGACTCTTCCTTGAGTGTAGAACGACGCATACTCAAGAGTGACTTCATTAGATAGGGTTATTAGTTTGTGTTTGATACATGATTCTTGACCGAGCCATTACAATTATTTACAATCTCGACCCTTGAGAAGTTCCTAATATCATTCATGTATTATTAAGATAAGGCTGCAAAGGTTGAAATCCATGTTGAATAGAATGTAGGATCAAGATCATCGGGCCTATGCAAGGACTAGTATAGGGCTAAGAAGGCTAGAACAATCTCTTGTTGAGATCCATGTTGAATACAACATAGGGTCAAGATCCCAATGTTTACGCATCTCTATTTCAATCAAAATCGAATATATTTTTATTGTTTTTTATTCCTATTTGAGGGAACATTAGATTATGTTGTTATAATCAATAGTTTTCAAGAAATGGAAGTTAGCTTCTATGGTAGTGAAGGCATTCGATCAAGAACCTATATCTTTGGAAAGCCAAGTTTAGTAACATTCTTGACCATAAACATGTTGTTACTCTGTCTCTCTTGAGCAATTTACTTTAATGCCTTTTTTTTTATAATTTTTTTAAAGCAAATCGATTTTTCATGAGCTAGGACTTTGGAGCTTGATGACTCAAGAGTGAGACGAAGTTTGTATTAGACATCATAAACCATGCCTACTTCAAGTAACCTCTCATGTGGTATTATTAGTGCCACACTAGGTCTCCTACAATTCCGTCTCAACATGTCATAGACGTAGTCCACCACCACCTTCTTCACACCGGATGCACCTTCTCTCGCTTTGACCTCTGAGTTCCCGAGCAAGTAGACAACACCTGCAGCCTTGCATCTTCTCAAGAAAGCTATCTCCTCCATGGATTCTTGCATCAAGATATGGCTACCATCCCCCATGTCATGTAAAGAAGTTGATATTATGTCGTGGCTAGCATTGTCAAATACAATCTTAGTGTTTGTCCTACACATTTCACTTTGTCCGCCTAGTGACTCCTCTACTTCTTGAGTGATAAACTCTTCGAGATTTTGTAGAAGCTCTAGCTCAAAGTGATCACTATCTTGGCGCACTTCCTTGTATCCATACCTGGCCACACATCGGAACATGTGGATATCCCTTTGACCAACACGACAGAAGAGAAACCGCTCCTTGTCCATAACAGTCGTCACGGGAAGGAACTTCACACACACGAAAACCACAACGGCATGTAAGGCAGGGAGGTTCTTCACGGAGTGAGAGAAGATGCACGGTATCCCACTTGCCAGCTCGGTATATAGCAAGGAAATCCCGTCAATCCGGGCCGTCCATCGTACGAGGTCTTGCACATCGGATTCCGACACCTGGTGCTGCAACTCATAGTTGTGCCGCCATGTGGCACCATAGTGCCATGTATACATGATGAATAGAAGCCCGACCGAGAATGCTAATGGTAGGTATCCACCCTGGACAAATTTAAACAAGACGGAGCTGAAGTAGACCATGTCTATGAAACCAAACACCATCAAGAAGGCAAGGATCGCTGGCAACGGGGTTTGCCAAATCATGATCATGATCAGTGTGATAAAGCTTGTTGTAACAATCATCACGCCAACAACGGCAATACCTGAATAAGAGGAAAGTTAGCATTTTCCCGGCTGCTATTTACAAAAAATGCCATCTTTAACTTAACATTAAAAGATGCAACTGCATCATACAGATATAGGTACGTGCAAACATATTATATAACTATAGATGCAAACATGTCATACCATATGCATTCCCTAGCTTATTTGTTGATTGGAACGCTGCTGTCACTACGATCGCAGCTATCATCAGCACCCAGTTCACTTCGGGAACATACACTTGTCCTACAACTTTACTTGATGTATGAACAACTTTTACTGTTGGAAAACAGCTCAGATCCATCGATTGCTTCACAATCGAGAACGTGGCCGACACCATCGCTTGGCTAGCTATAACCGCAGCCGCTATTGCTACAGCAAATATCGGCCAATACAAAGGTTCTGAGAAAAGAAAAGAAAAAGATCATGTGTGAATGCCAGCTTCGTAAATCATCTAACAGATCAGATTGATGTAGTGAAGATATGATGATGATGATGATGAACCACCTGGGATGGACCTGTAAAATGTATTAGTGACGTCTTCAGGACACTTCATAAGGTATGCTGCTTGTCCGAGATAAGCTAAAAGACAACAAGGGTAAACAACAAACCCAAAAGCAATCTGCATTCAACAAAACAATAGAAAGAATCTTTTACAACCTAAACCAAAAAATGAAAGGCCTTTTCTGTGTAGATTGATTTTCTTTTTATTACTTGTATTGATGGAACAGAAAAATGACCAAGATCAGCAAACATGGCTTCTACACCTGCAATCAAAATGAAGCAAACATCAAATTTTGAGATGCAAATATATGCTGCCCATGTTTACACTCAAAAAACCAACCATCAAAACAATTCAGAAAAGAAAAGTTTACTATAAATTTATTGTGTCGGTTAGTTACATCCAGCAAAAGTTAGATGACTTGATAGAGACCTGTTATGCAAAGCACAATCCCTCCAAGTGAGATCCACCCCTTCCTCAAGTTCCCCTGGAAATAGTCATAGATACACATCGGGTTGAATGCCTTAAATATCGTGTGGTCGTATTTGAAGATGTTAAAAAGACCTATCGAGCCTATGGCGATGAACCATGTTAGAACCACAGGAGCAAACACAATTCCCACTTTGGATGTTCCAAACCTTTGCACTGAGAACAATCCTATGAGGATGAGGATTGATACTATGACAACAACATCTGCAGGATGAGATATCCAAAACCGTAAGTGTTAATAGCAAAATCCAAATTAATTGTTTGGAACCAACTTCTAGGTAACACATCTTATTTGCAAAATTTATTCAAAATTCTTACCTTGATGTAGGCTAGATATGGCCGCCTGAATTCCTGAAACTGCAGAAAGCACTGCAGAAAGCTGTGAGGCCTGCATTAGTGAGAACCCCTAAGAATACATGCAATAAGTTTGCATTGCTATTATTATTATAACTGTAGAAAAACACAGTCATTAAATTTTGTATATGTAGCTTGAACCTGAGATTGCCGGTGTAAGCACGCCATCACCAATAACCATGCATGTACCCAACAGAGCCATGAAAAGGAGACCCGTTTTTGCACCATGGCTTTTCTCCAATGCATTCTTTAACTTCATGGCTCTCTTCAACTGCCGACTAGGCATCTTGAGTTTATAAAACGAAAGGTCTCTATCTTCTATTTGTTGATTCGGTAGGAGACTAACATTTGCACTACGGCATATCAACGAATATAGTGCAAACGTCCCACCTAGAAATCACATAAAAAACTTTAATACTATGAAATTCTCGTGAAGGAAATTTACATAAGATAACAGAGTATATACCATCTCCATTATCGTTTGCCCATAGAACCACACATATGTATTTGATGAGAGGAATCAAAGTTAGGGTATAAATGATAAGAGACAGAGATCCAAGAATCTCTGTTTGGTATCTTGTCGGGTGGAGACCATCTGGGAAAGTGCTTGCAAATACATATAATGGTGATGTACCCACGTCTCCATATACAACTCCAATGCTTTGGTACGCCAATTGAAGAATAACATACGTCGAGAGAGCCTGTACATGCATCGTCCATACCAAAATTCCATGAGATTAATTGTGTTTTTGGTTTGTTTTACAAAATAAAATGATTCTACGAAGAACTTTTCATAGAGGAACATAGTTGAATGCAAATCTCTTAAAAAACTACATTTTTCTTAGAGAATATAGATTCAGAAACCCAGAAATGTTCATGTACTAGTGTTTTTCCTTTGATAAAAATAAACACAAGAAGCATAGAAATATACATTAAGAGCTAGGTTTGTTGTTTGATGGAGAGCATACGAACCTCTCTTCTGTGATGGGGCATGCCAGAGACATGGCTGGCTTCTGCCTCAAGAGAACTGTGACGAGTGTTGGTTGTACTACCATCATGTTCATTCTCAAGGTTTAGGGTTATGTCATGAGAGGAATTAACCTCACCATCTTCGTCCTCATCATCATCATCATCATCATCATCGCTATGGGTCGGGCTCAAGTTAAGGCTCATCGCACAGAGTTACTTGGCAGACAGGCAGCCACGGGATGTGAGATTTGGACAGAGAGTAACCGAAATAACTAACATAGATAGAGATAGCACCTGAATTGCATTGTTGGTTTGCCATGAACACATTGCTATCTTCTTGGTCATGGTGAAACAAAGCTCCCAAAGTTTGCTAAGGAAGAGAAGTTGTTGCTACCACAAGAGTGGTTCCATGGTAGATGATGTTACAACACTTTAGTAACTATAACTATTACCCGTGGCTAGATTCTAGTAATATCACGCCCTCGCAATCGTAACTACTACTATTCTATAGATGATGTTTCCGTGATTTGGTAACTTAAAATGTTGTTGATGACAATCTGGCTTTGTCCAGCTCAAGGTTGCCTGTTCAACCACCAAATTAGCCAATGGATGGCTCACGGGGTAAATAAGGCCTAGAACAACTTTGTAGTATAGAACTCGATTCCACAACTCATATAACATGTCATCATGTGCGGTGTTTGTTAGGCCATGGGTACATGTCAATTTTATCTTTATCTAGATCTATATTTCTACACGCCCATTGGTCTTCTCTCACTCTTTATTTGCTCCTTTTGATTTGTCCTTCACCCTCATCTTCATTCTTATCCTCCATGCATTGTCCCAATTCTTGATAGGTTGATCAACTCGACAATCAGCTAGCGGAAAATAACAATTGGCTCAATTACCTCTCGCGTCTCTTTTCATCCGAAGGGTCAACCATTGACCTTCGACTTTAGTGTCACTTGACTCTAGGCTAATCTTTTGTGATCGATCATCAGCTCATCTATCGTCCCACATATTTATTATGTGCTCTTTCATGAGTGCTTGTCCAACAATGATGCAATCACCTTCATAGCTTACACCATTAATGGGCAACGATATCTCATTCACATGAGGGGTGTCCCAATAGCACAAAACCCCCCCATCTCGCAAAAGTTATACAAGTTAGATCCTCAAACTTATTTATATTATTCTCTATTATTCATAATAAGAGCATCAAGAGTAATGTATGGATGCTTTCCTCTTGCATTATTATGAATCAACAAATTATATAGTAGAAGAATTTCACCATTGAAATCATTGACTTTTTACTTCATCAAGGATAAGGCTTTTGTCCCTAGTTGTCATATGCTTCTTAGTGTCAAGATAGTCCAAGCGTTGGACATCTCAAGATATGTAAAATGTAATTCCATGTACATCTCTCTATATATGAATCCCAATGCATTGAGGTTATGTTGTTGATGTGCAAACAAAAAGTCAAGGTTTTTCCCTAAGAATTTCTTTTTCTCAAATGTTTTAGTAAAGTTATTTATTAGAAAATGTTCAAGAGTATTTATCATTCGTTCCATTAAATTGAATCTGAATATTAACAAATTGGGATGTATTTGTGACATGTTCAATATTTGTGTCACATAATGATGGGATAGCGTCCAATGAATTTAGATGATCAAACACTTAAGAGCCCCACTCAGATGTGAAGTTCTCTTTATGGTATTGCTTTGTTTAGTTGTGAGTGTAGATCATTGGAAGGCTCTCGTTTGGAGAAATGCATGACATTAACGTGCAAAGAGGAATGAATTTAATTCCAACTTATGACATAGTATTAGTATTTGCGTCCAGATACACGTTGTTGGCATGACATTTTTTACCATTAGGACCTAGAACTTGAAATGATATGAAGAAGAAAATTGCACTGAGGTATAGTTTTACTATTTAGCATCTCATCAAAAACTAGAGATGCTTAGCCAAAGTCAAGGCTCCAATATTGTATATACATACATACTTGGTCAAATTCAATGCACTAATATAGGTATGCTTAGTCAAAGTGGAAGTGCCTACTCACTATAATTAAGAAAAATAACATGTCATGCTTAAAGGATCAATAGAGGTAGGATTATACACGAACTTGATCATTCTAATCATCAATCAATTTTCACTACTTTTCAATGCCATTGATTAATCAATCAATTAAGCTTTGATCGAATAGAAGTGAAGTTTTTTGAACATTAAGCTCCTAAGTCTCACAATCACATATAATGTCCCACTTTCAAATATATATGATCGTAATTAGCGAATCAAGCTTTGAAGCTCATGAGATCACTTGAATTTCGCATTGATATTTTTTTTGGTGATTACTAGTGTTGGTACCAAGAAATTTTTTGAACTTGTTCCTCGTTCATGACAAAATATGGGTACTATTGGGGTCATTCAATCCCATATGGACTTAATAGCAACATTGAAGCCTAGCCATTAGGGTAGCTTGAGAGCCATGAAGTTCGATGGATTTGGTGGTTGAAAATCTTATACTACACATGCGTGTTGTAAGAATGTTGATTCATACCCCAAGGTATCCTCATTGAAAGCCTGCACCACCTCCTACGCACGCTTGAATGCCTCTTAGTGTTGCACTATGGACTTTTCTAGCATCTAGGAGATTAGCCTATATACATATACATGCTATAAGTGGGAAAGTATCTCCATTAACTTTAGTTTTTGGTACAACACACTCCAGAATTATTTCTATGGATTTTATTGTTGGTTTAATCTTCTCTTGACTAGTTATTAAATGACGTGATGAGCCAATGGTTCTCCTATCATATGATGCCACAAAATATTGATGCTTATTTGGGTCATCCCACATCACATCATTGGTATCAGCTCTTATAATAATTTTTCCTATAAAAAGGTTTGGGTGCCAATTGGCTAATGGGACCTTAGTAGTCTAGTTGCCAAGATACTAAATCTCGAATAAAGACATGACACTTGCAAGTATATGCTCATACAAACAAAGGGGTGAAACTAATATAAGAGACATTTAGTGACTAGTTACTATTAGTAGTAGTAACTAGATATACATGTAAGAATATTTGTGACTATACCATAAACTAAATAAGGAGATTTTGCATACTTGAGGTCTTATGTATGTATATATATCCATCTCAAATAAAGCAAGTTATTTATTTATTTATTTATTTATTTAAAAACCTAACTTTCAATTGTAGTTGCCTCGTTTCAAGAGACATAAGACCCCACATACTAGATCCCCATCCCAATTTGACATTGTGGTGGTCATGGTGAGGCCACAAATGTAACGTTACTACATCAAGTTTTTTGGAATGTCGGTTTTGGATTTGCTCAAATATTCTTTGTCTTCATCTATAATTTCTAAACCTTTGTACACAAAGTTGGTCATTCAACATACCCGACTTTAACTCTTCACACCATGTTTTCACCCAAACCCTCACCTATATTAGTTTCTTTCTTTGTCATTATCAATATCTAATTAGCTTGGCATTTTATGATTAATGCCTACCAACTTATGGTTCTTGGCCCATTCACAGACATTATAGCAAAATAAATGAAGGGTATTAGTGTTGTGAGATCATTTTAGCTAGTGTATGTCAATGTTTTATTATCATTTGAACTTGTTCTAAGGTCATTGTAGCAATCACAAAATGTCACTTTTGGATGATGTAACTATAAAATTGTATGTCATTGTGATTCTCCACATTAGGACATATGTGTCATTGTGTCACTCTTGGATGGTATAGCTATAAATATTGTCAAATTTACTTATTGGGCCCACCCACATTCCTATAGGAAACTAGAATGTATAATAACTAACCATTCATACATCCAACAATATCTCCCTATATCCATAAATGTCAACCACATGAAAGACAACAGTAAGTAGCTCAATAATTCAGAGCTTATCAGCATTCCTGCCTTCAAACCACCTAACCAATTCCATACATATATCCAAAAAAATTACACTTGGACACCTTATTCAAAGGTTCTTCATGCATACATTGCTCTGATTCCCAAGATTAGACCTAATGCAATGGCCTCTTGACCTTGGATAGCCAAACACCCACACTCCAGTGCATTAAACAAGTAATAGTAAATGCCTGTGGGAATGACAATGCTAATTCTCAAACAATTTATGCAATTTGCATCATGCTTTATTAGATTCCACAATATCTATAAATAGGTACAAAATGGTAGAGAGATTTTTATGAATACTCGCAATATGCTTACAGTGGAATATACTCATAAATAAAAAACTAAGTCGATCAATACATTTGTTTATTCAAAACTTGAGCCCCAATAAAGGGATTATACTGTAGTTCACAATACTACCACGCAAACGTACAAATTCCCCAGAGACTTCATGAATATTCTCAAGTTAAAAAAAAGAGTATTCCAAGTCTATCTTCATCTCGTGAATAGAGATGACTTGAGACTAAATCTCAAATGAATGGAGAAGTGTTCGAATTTTGCTTACATTTACCTCAAATGTATGATAGCATTTCTATTATAAATTAAATACATTCCTAGCACTAGTACGGATAATTGGATTTACATACCCACCACCCACCACCCCCCAATAAGGTCTTTCGAAAGAATTCCAAAATGGATCCATCCTTTGTTAGCTCATATTTTGAACACAACCACCTATTTGGTGACCTTAGTTCGGTGTGTACAAATCATCAAAGCTTGTTGGGAGACAGTGAAAAACTAGAAGAAGAAAAAAGAAAAAGAAAAAATAGACATAAAAATCTGGATTCAAAACCTCGATGCCTCCCCATGCTAGAACTGACTGTACATGTACTTATCCAGTACATCCTCCATATTCTAAAAAAATGCAAATCCCGAAAACACAATTCTACCTCATCTCCAACCTTTGATTGGAAACCAGATCCTTCCTTTTGGTTAAAACCATGGATAATAAGATCATATATCTCATAGTTCTCTTTTTGGCCACCATAACTTGCAAAAATAGTTACAGCCTTCTGATCAGCTCCCCGATTGACTCGAGCCAACTCGGTGTTGCCGCTGAAAAGCAGAGTTACGAAGCTACATTTCCTGAAAATAGAAAGAGATGTCAAATTGTCTTTAATAAAATGGAAGATCACTTATGGATACCAAAATTTTGTAGAAATAGAAGTACCTCCATAGCATCCTGACCCTCCTCTGACTTGCCTCCGGCAGCTGAGGGGAAATATACAGTTTCAACTGACGAGAGTAAATTCGTGGATTCTTCGAAGACTCCACGACTTGTTGGTGTTTCTTGTTCAAAGCTCGAGAGATCATCAAAACTTGTTATTGAGCTATTGAAAGAGCCATAATGACAAGGTAAAGTCGTTTGAAAACCACATGGAGTTTCCTCTTCTACCCTTAGACTTTGGAGCCCATTTTCAAGGCTCTCTAGAATATCACTTCTGTTGCCACATTCACAATTCAATGTAGGATGGTCGTCATCATCATATTTTACCTTTTTCTTCTGCAGCCATCGGTTCTTTACTTCAGTTCGTGCTGCCTCATGCTTGCGCTGAAGCTCTTGCATCTCCTGTTGATGACGAACTTCAAGTTCAGCCAGTTCTTGGGATACATCATCATCATCACCATTCAGGCCGTGTTGCAAGACAGGAAGTTTAGACATAAGTTCTTGACCATTGCCTTCTTGCCGATAACACTCAGGCTGAAGAGATGGCCCGAAGACTCTAGCCACACCATTATCATCATCACCCCTGTCACAAGGATGCAAATGGACTATATCCTCCCATATCTTGTGCACAAAATTTGCATATCCAGCCTTCCATTTGGACTCTACAAGCTCGGTAAATGCAACCGTGGTAGTAGATTCCCTCGTATTTGTAATAACACCTGAGCATTCCTCGAAGGCTGGCTTATTCATTGGTAATAGTATTTGATACTCATGAGAACTCATGCTATCTGTCAAGCTCCAATCGGCATCATGGGAAACTTCACTTGCCTCACTAGATGCAGTGCATTCTTCAGCTTCCTGGGCAGGAATCTCAGACCTATGACATTGGTAAGTAACTTCTTCAAATCTCCCATACATGAGACCCTCAACTCGCGATGGAGAAACAGTTTCTTCTCTAGCAGAATAGGATGGATTTTCTTCTATGGTCCCTTCAGACGGCACATTTTTCATCGGATCATGGACACCAACCATACCATCATTGCCTTCATTGTCTACGTCTTCACCATCACAGCAAGTCTCATCAATAGCCACACCTGGTTTCCACTCTGGGACAAGGGCCAAAATTGCTGCATCAATCATTTCTGCGATTTTAGTAACATCTTGGTCTGTTAGATCCAACTCAGCAACCATCTCACTTGCCACACACATGGCTGTGTCTATTTCCACATCAAATGGGAAATGAATGTTACGAACCTGACCTGCATTAAAACATATCTGATTGATATATCTGCAGAGCCACAAAAATGGGGCAAAGAAGAAATTCAAAGCATGCGATTGTTTTATTTTTCACTTCACAACTGCAAAACTTGTTAGACTGTTTGTACTCTCAAGCAGATAGTCAGGATACAGATACGGATGTGTCTTGTGAGGATACACCTACAGATACAAGTTTTGTGGGGAAATATCTATGGATAAAAATCCCACATCACGAATTAAGCATGAGTGTTTTATGTTATGAAAACAGCTTTCCTACTGCAGATAATGGATACATACATAAACATCTATAACACTGGATTGCTTCAAAGCGTAATTGTAGGTTTTTGTGATTTGTTAATTAAAAAACACACACATCTTTAGTTTCAATGGATTGAATCGACAAGACAACTTGTTTCATGTTAACTGGATTCTATGTGACTGACTCTTTTAAACAAGCGAAAAACGCAAATAGTGTCAGAATAACATGTTACCTTCCGATCCTGATATCTGCAATTTTAGAAAGACATTGTCATCTTCCCTTAATTTTCCATTTACTCTGAAATCTACACTTCTGGCCCTCTCTTCTTTACAGTAAGGAAACGGTAAAGGCTCTGTGCTTTCTGTTTGGCTGACTTTTGAGTCACATGCCGCCGAACAGGTGCATCCATCACTACCATCATACACATAAGCAGGTAATGTTTCCTTCAGTACGTAACTTATCTGCACCGTCGCAGATACACCAAGTGCCTCCTCATTACTAACTGCTTTGTCATCTGTACCATTGGCCATGCGTATTCGCCTTCCTAAATGTGGTGATGATTCTAATGATACTCGACTACCCTCGCATTGAAGAAAAGGGTCCACCAAAAGCTCTCTCGCTGGAAGCCTCTCTGAGGCTGGAGCCAAACATTTCTCGATAAATTGACATAATTCAGGATCCTTGATCTGCTTCAGAGCTTCTGGTTTTTTCCCCTGAAATGATTAACCACTCTGAATAGGGTCAGATGAAAGATCAGAAAAGCCATTCTTAAAATGTTTGCCTGCATTTGAAATCTAGTGGATTCAGACATAGTTCACGCGCACCATCATAACTTTCTTGTAAATTTGGGCAGCATTACTGCACTCGCTATATGGATATTCTGATGTGACCATCTCGAGGAGACACATTCCAAATGAATAGACATCTACCAACTCTGTGTATTCCTCCTCATAGAGCTCTGGTGCCATAAACTCCGGTGTCCCTGGACAAATTATGCACATACAAGAAAGTGAAAACATTGTAATGGTGGTGGACTTTATTCAAGTGATATTACATTAAAATGGCTAACATTTAAATGGTTGAGAAAAACAGGACGATAAAATTTATTCTACATACATCCAAGGATGGACAATCACAAAGAATTATAATTCTTTGATGTAAAGATTAAGAGCTTGTGATGGAGCAGCAAATAATACTCAATGTTTGGGTAAAAAGGTATTCCCATTTACTAAAACTTCAGTTGAATTATTGAACTCTAGTTGTTGAGGATATGTATAGTGGGAATAGAATCTGATGAAATTATATCAAATTCCAATCCAACATTCCTATAGATTTGTTATCTGTTTTTAGGTATTTTAAGCCATGGAAAGGAAATTTGGTTGATTAGTAAAGACAAATAGTTTCCCTAAACATTAGTCCCACCTATGACACTTCGAGCATGGGCATGTTGTAGGATAGCCGCAAGACCAAGATCTCCAATTTTGACCTCCCCTTGATTGCCATTGATGAATATATTGTCACATTTCAAATCTCGATGAATTATGGGAGGGTCATGACTATGCAAGTAAAGCAAACCCCGAAGAATCTGACGAGACCAGTTTTTGACCGCTTTGATGTCCACGTGCTTGTGCCTTTTCCGATACCTTATGAAAATGACAACCAGAGGATAGGCATATCACCAACACAACATCAAGATCGAAAAATTGGCAAAAAAATGGGGAGGTGGTAACATAGCATACTGTCTTAGTGTTCCCGAGGTGAATATCTCTGTAATAAAATTGACTGTATTCGACGTCTTATCTACCCACGAGTGATAGAGCTTTATGATGTTCTTGTGCTTTAATGTGCTTAGTAAATGCACCTCTGAATACAATCGGTCCATGTCCTCAGGCGTTTGTAAAAGGACACCTTGAACTTGATTCCATGCAACCTCAATTCCATCTTCTTGATCAAAAGCCCTATACCTATAGTAGCATGTCAAGGCACAAACATTTGGAGAAATAACTGAAATTTTATAGGACGGATGAACCCAACATGCAAAACATTTATTTTAGGATACACAGTCTTGAAGGCTCCTTTGCCCAGCACTTCTTTGTACTATACAAACCAACATCAAAGAAAAGCAATTAGCACACCATTTAATGTACAAGAATATATCTTCTACGATTCAAAGAAAAACTATGAAAAAGCAAGAACTAATGAACAAGAAAATATCTTCTACTATAGGAAAAGATAAATCAAAAACTCCATTCAATGAAACAACCATGATTGGAGATATAAACAATCAAAAAACTCCATTCAATGAACAAAGAAGACATCTTTGATGACTCTTCAACATAAGGTAACCAACGAATTGGATTTTGGATTTATGGCAGAGACTAAAAATTTGAAAGCCATTCATTGAAGGAGCATTTAAACTTGAAATGAACTCTCTCTATGTATGTATGTATGTATAACCTACAGACATGCATGCATGGATATATATATGCATGTGATTTCAAGCAATTAGAGATCTCATATTCAATTGCAAAACATGATGATTGACTGTCTCATGAGACATTGAGAGACCATCGCCTTGGGCTTCAAGCTTAGAACACTACAGCATGATGCTTATAAAATATTAACTATACGTTAGATGATTTTGTGTAATAAGAAGGTGCATATCGAAACAATTTAAAACTGGATCATTGTATGCGAAAGCTTACATTGGACTCCAAGGTTAGACCATGATGCATGAGCATACAAAATCCACCTCTTAAAAGTTAATTGGTATAATTGAAAAAACACGCTGACAAAGAAGACGAGGATGTATGATGATAATGATGAATAATTACCCGTCCATAACGTCCACTCGGATCAACTTCGAGATACTCGAAATCACTGGCATCATCTTCTCTCGTACCTGTTCCGCCACTGCTGCCGAGCTCATGTAAACACAAAACACTGCTACCACATTTGTGAACCGGCATTTTGATGACGAAGAAGAAGATATGAGCAATTTTAGGGGTATATTTGGCGTTCAGTGAGCGTCCAGTGAAGAAGAAGCAGAAGAAATGAATGTTTGTTTTATTTCTCTAAAGAACAAATGACGAGCGATGGTGAAGATATTTCAAACAAGTACACTGTCTGCGACCAGTATGATAGAGATCAAAGAAACAAGGTATTTTTCCTCCATGCTCAAATGTAGCTGGATTGGAGGGTGAGATAGAAAACCCTAATCTCATGCCTGCTTACCTATCTCTATCCTTCTCTTTCGATGTTGTCTACTATATATAAAAAAATCCTAAATTTGAAGAAATCGCTTGCAAATACAATCAAATATGTGCAGAGAAACGCAGGAACGAACAGAAAACCAATTTTCAGGCAGAGAAGGCAGAGCAGGGCAGAAGGTAGTTCTGTTGACTTGGATTTCTCCTGTTGATGGAGTTTTTATGACATGGAAAAACAAATAAATCCGTGGAGATCCGAAGCAGAAACCAGAGAAGAAAGAGGAGGAGGAGGAGGAAGGGGAGGAAGGGGGGATCTTCTGCAGAGAGACAGAGACGGAGACAGACGATGAGAGTTGCCGTGAAGTGGCCGTCAAAACTAACGGCGTCTTCTAAGTTCTGAGAGCTCTCAAAACCCTAATGTCCTCACGGGAAACTTCCAACACTTGTCATCTTATTGCCTTCCACCACCCATCCCACCCATCTTTCCCTTTTGACCCCCACTCTACTCCACTCCTATCATGTCCTCTCCTCCCTAGTCTGGTGGCCACTCAATCACCTCTTGCACTCTACTGTGTGTATCAACCGAATTTACTATGTCCCCTTCGTCTGTGTGTGTGTGTGTGCCTACTCATGCCAATCTGTTGGCCATTCTTGACTTCCACAGAGGGTGAAATCGCACATGCCCACAATGGACATACAAACTGCTCTTCGTAATTGGTTATATATGGTGGTGGCAACAACAGTACAAGAATCGTCAAGGAGATCAAGGTTAGTCGGATCCATTCACATTAGGTTTTCTAGCCAATAATCATATTCACGTGGTCTCTACACATGGTTGGGATCCCACACATGTTTATGACATGGCGATCATGTTGGTTTCTTCGATGGATTGTCACGTTGCATGATGCGTCAAATGTATACCAGTGGATCATGTCTTCCACATGTATTGTTGTGTCTTTAGCATTTTCCGATCCTCTATGTTCATTGAAGTAGTGTCCATCACATCTATTATGTCCTTAAATATATCACAATGTTTGTTAACATTACATTTTCACAACCACAATTCATTGCAAGTGAAACTTATATTGTCTAATTGGTGTACCACACATGTCAGAAAGCGATGCTTTGTTGCCTCTGAGAACTAACAAGTTGCCATGCATGAATATGTAACTAAGTTTCCCTCAAGGACATCTATTTTTGGCAAGAAATGTAGTTATGATGATTCCCCCGAGTACATCGAGGGAGTGCATCACAATCATGTGAACATGATTTCCCAATTGCTATACATTAAAACAATGAGAACACATCCATCAAATAAAGAAGCGCATTTATCGACAAAAAATGCATAAGATATTCTTATTCTCGTATGGCTATGCCATTTTTGTTGTTATATGCTTTTAACCACATGCAATTTGTTCACCTATATGCATGGCATCAATTTAAGGATTATTGGATGAAACATGTGGCCTTCAACCATGTAGCCCGACAAGTTAGCACCCACAAACATACAATTGTTCAAGTTCGAGTTTCATACAATGCATTGTTAAATTGTACTTAAGGGGCAAAATATCATGATTTTATATAAGACTTTTGGCCATGTCCATCTATCTCTTCACAGAAAACCAAACAATGATAGCCAACTACTCGTAAGAATAGGTTCAAGTCCACCTATTTCAATTTATGAACATTGAGCATACAATGTGTATACACACAACTTTTTTATGTCCATTGATTTGGGCTCTCCTTCTCAGTCAATTGCTAAATGTTCCTATATATTCTTCATCTTGGCATGTTACTCATTCCTCAATATTAAGCACTTATCTACAATACTTTATGTATACTTGGATTATTAAGTTGCCTTTTTTCTATATCCAATAATGTGAATTTGTAATATATGTAGTCGCACGTAAGTATGGTATAAAAAGGCAATAAACATCTTCGAAACTTTTCCTTTTGCGGTGTAGTTGCAACGATAGGTAACGATGCATATTATCAAAAGGTCAAACTATTGTGAAGATTCGATTTGATAATATGCATCCATCATGCACAAGCTTTTAAAATAGGAGTTGGTCTTAATCAAGTGAGTATATATGGATATTTGTATGTTTCGCATCTACAAGAATAAATCATGTGAATGTACTTATGATGTCTCTTTGGTTTCCTTGGAAAAAAATTAAGTCTATGTTCTCTTGTGATCATTTGTTTATTATTACGATGCCTCTCCCCTTGAATAAAGTCGTAATTTAGCATATTTATTTAGGATTCAACGTCCAATGCACCATTTTCTAGTTCTTTGTAGATTCCAACACTTTAGAGAGTGAAGTATTAGTTGGAGGACAAGAACAACAAAGTGTGTACGAATTCTTAAACAGCCTTATGTTTATTTTGTTTAAACTTTAAACAATACCATTTATTTCATTACATTGCTATCAAACAAATAATAGCATGGCAAGGTAGTTCCCACCCCTTTGTTAGGCATTTAGAATTATATTGAATATGTACTTCAAAGAAAACTAAGCATGAGTTAATGTAACCATAAAGGTAGAATTCACATCATGGATATTGAGTTTTGGTATCTGTCTTGTCCAACTTTGAGATAGGTGCTTCAAAATACATTCACTTACTAGTGAAACATTTTGAGATGATAATGAGCACTTTTGATCCATTGACTCGTGTATACGCCACAACTTCCACACTTTGAGAATATTTTATCTACCCTTTGTTGCTTAAGGGCTCTAGATGCATGCTCCACGATATCATCCTTTTGATATCAATTCTATAAA